>NC_056076.1:19673078-19976495 GCF_016772045.2 Ovis aries | reverse complement strand
GGGAATTATCTTAAAATGTCATGTCCTGGGCATGACTATCTTTGTCTGGGAACATCTATAAGTACCAGCCAACGAAAGAATGGGCCACCTGGCAAGTGGGCAGTAAGTAAACCTGCAGGAAGGTGGCTGCAGGTAAAGACTGGTGACACGGTGAGAGATGCCAGGGAAGGATTCCTAGAGCACATGGGGAGCGGCCACAGAATATTGAACTTTCATTCTCTCCCTGGTTTCATGATCCTGCCCCTCTGAGCATGAAGGGACAGATGGAAGTTGGTAGGGTGACTCGTGTCTGGAGCCCTGGAAGATGGCTTGCTGTGTTGAAACCAGCCCTTGAGATTGGCCAGCTCATTTCAGACTTGAAATGCCAGCGAGAGGCAGAGTTCAGAAGGCTTTAAATAGAGAAATGGTAAATTGAGTGTCCAGGACATGGGAGGTGCTATTTAGCATCCTAGGTGTCAAGGGTGGAAGTGGTGGTGGTTTAGTCACTAAGCTGTGCCTGATTCTTGCGACACCATGGACTGTAGCCTACCAGGCTCCTCTGTCCATGGGATTCTCCAGGCAAGAATACTGGAGTATTTCCTTCTCCACATGCCAAGGGTAAGGACAGAAAAATCAGGCCCGGTGTCTGACTTCACTGAGCTTACAGTTTTGTTGGGGAGAAGAGAAGCTGCCCATAAATTCTGAAACATAAACCATAAAAGCAAATTAATAATGAAGAGTTCAGAATAAAGAGAGAAGCTGTGTTTCAAGGCCATACACAATTAACCACCCAATGACGGGCGGAGACAACAAGGCCTGGGGTTACCCGGAGGAGGAGGGGGCACCCACTTCTGGCTGCAGGGCTCGGGCAAAGCTCTGGAGGCTGGTTTCTGGCATTTTCAGTTTGTTAACTGCAGTTCTGACCATAGGGGTTTGACTTCCAGGGACCATCCAGGGGAGCCCCTTGATGGCTGGAAAGCCCCTGCCACTCCTGTGGCTCCCTGGGGAAGGGGCGCGTCACCCATCCTCTTCACCCTAGTGGCTGTCTGTGGCTCCTGTCCCCAGAGCAGAGTGATACACAAGGGGCTCGGCCATTGTTTTCCCTGCCCTGCCTACCTCTGGGCATGAGGTCTGTGCCTCATTACACCAGCAAGGTGTGGCATGGACCTGGGGGCAGGCTGGTGCCTCTTCCTAGGGGGCTGAAGGAGCAGTGGAGAGGCTGGACTCCCACAGGCTGGTCTGTGGATGGCAGGAGACCCAGCTGCAATCAACAAACACCTACAGCTAGCAGACTGTCCCAGTGGAGGGGGTGGGGAGGGGACTCTGTGTACCCAATGCCCGAGTGTCCTTATGCTTGGTTTGGAAGGCAGCTCATAAGCTCAGCCTTGAACACGCCACCCAGCCCCCAGCCCCCACCTCCATGTCCCAGCTGAAGCCCCGAGCAGGGAAAACAAGCTCGTCTCCTTTTGCTGCTTCTTGTTGTCCCTGGGGGAGGATGGCAGCTCACTGGCGGTGGCAGTATGGATCTGGATCTTTGGACCACCTCCTCTGAAACCCCGGGTGGGAAGAATGACCAGTCCACAGGAGGGGAAATTCTAGGGGGCGTGGCGAGCGGCCAGAACCGGGCCCCGCCCTCACTTGTAAGGGTTCCCATCTCCCCCAGCCCCTGTCGGGTCTTCCCTTGGCCCCTCTTTGGGGGCTTGGGGGTGCTGCCTCTCACAGCATCCCACGTGTCAGGGCTTAGATCCTCAGTATCTTGGCTGCCTGGGAACAAAACCCCTTACTAGCTGAGCTGAGACAAGAGGGTATTTTTCCAGCTGCATTTTATCCAAGAGAGGAACAGGACCGTCTAGAAACCATGGAGGCTTGCATATCTTGCAGGAGGCCCAGGGCTCGGCAGGCTGGCTGGTGACCACTGCCTCAGTCCCTGGACCTGGACGGGCTGTAGGTTTTGGGGGGTGCTCCTGGCTCGTGCGCCGTGTCTGACACGTCAGGGCCCTGCATGTGCGGCTCTAGTCTGGGCCTGGGCGAGGCTGCCACACCTCCCCTCTCCACAGCCAGCGGCAGCTCCTGCTCCCCTGGGCTGGTTTCTGCTCCCTCGGCCACTAAGTTTGTCTCCCTTGTGGTGGAAGGTCTCCCATCCTTGGTTCTCTTTGCCAAGCTGAATGAGACAACTGACAGGTTTTGAACTTAACAAATGATCAAGCTCTTCTCAGCTCGGGATCTCAGCAACACCCACTTGCCTGGGTCCTCTGCGATGATTCATCACTCAGGTGCCTCCCCCATGCCCCCACCTCATCACACACCTACCCAGGTCCCAGCTCCCCGGAGACTCCCAGAAGAGGAAGCCACTCCCTTGGGTTCAACCTTGATTGACACCCTGGTCTTCAGCGCGCTAGCCCATCCCAGTGTGTCTTTCCCAGGGAGAGCCCAGCAGGAACTCTGATCTCCCAGTCAGAGCCCCACCCCAGCCTTGAGGCCACCTGCAGGGAGGGGAGGAGAAAACTCGTGGATGTGAGGAAATGGGCCCCGGGAGAGTGTCACAGAGTGCAGGGCATGGAGGGTGGGTGGGCAGTGCTCTGGACCCCTGCCTGGCCTCCCCCCCTCCCCGCACCTCCCCCAGGAGTTGGGGAGGGCAGGCAGAGCGAGCTGAAGGCTGTGACTTCACATCTTTGTTGCTGTAGCTGCTGCGCTGAAAATAGTCCTCTCTAGGGCAGGCTGGCTAGGGGTGTGAAAAGCTCGGCTCCCAGGGAGCAGCAGGAACCAGCTAGAGAGAAAAATTAACCACAGGTCTGGCGCTTACTTGCCTAGCTGAGGAACACAAGCGTCAACCCTGCCGCCCCGCTTACCGCTGTTTAAGATGCTGGGGGGAGTACACGCTCACTCTACACAGCTCTCAGCGACCCTGTCTGTGCCTCTCCGTTCCCTGAGGGCTTCCTGCCCTTGGGAACTAGAAGCTGCACATCTGGTAGCTCTAACCTCCAAGCACTCTGGACACAGGTGGTAGTGCCCTCATTTGATAGGTGGAAACTGAGGCTCAGAGAAGTTAATTTGCCTGCTTAAGGTCACACCAGGCTCCCCTGGTGGCTCAGTGGTAAAGAATCTGCATGCAAACGCAGGAGATGCGGGTTTGATCCCTGAGTTGGGACGATCCCCTGGAGAAGGAAATGGCAACCCACTCCCATTCTTGCCTGGAGAATCCCATGTACAGTGGAGCCTGGTGGGCTACAGTCCATGGGGTTGCAGAGTTGGACATGACTTAGTGACTGAACAACAGCAACACAACGAGGAACAAGGTCACGTGGCTTCAGCAGTGGGGCCCTCTGACCCCAGTGCTTCCCCAGCAAACACTGGAGGCTGCACAGGCTCTCCAGTCTTCCAGCTGCTGCCTGCGTCCTGCATAGGAGGGCGAGTGGTGTGAGGACCTGAGTCCTCAGTGCTCCCTGGTGGGGTGGTCAGAGATGCAGGCATCCTCCCCTCTGGAGGGAGTTCCTGGGGCCAGATGGAGCAGGCGGCACTTCCCTACCTTGGTCCAAGGGCCGGCATTCTCAACTCAGCCTCAGCGTGATCACCGGTAAGTTTGTCTATTCCCAGCACGATCCCCACTCTCCATTTCCACCCTAAAGTACACTAGATAATTAAGTCTCTCTCAGGCCTCCTCAGTATTATGCAGATTAATTTATTATTTAAATCTGAATAGAATATTAGCTCATTGTCTTAATAGTTCTGATAAACGTTTGGGGGGGGTGGTGGCACAGGATGGAAATCCTCCCATTTGCTCCCTCCCTCCATCAGAATGGAAAGACCCCTCAGGCAGGTGTGTGTGTGGGGGGCGTGGCTCCAGACCCTGGGGCACACAGGCAGCTTTGTGCACGTGCAGGGTCCTGTGTGTGTCCTACACAGCCCTCTCCACACAGGCCCGGCCTCCTGCCCAAGAAAGAAAGAAGGGGCAGGCGGGGAATGCAGGAACCACAGAGTTCCCCAGTCTAGAGGCTCTCCCCCTTGCTGTTTGGACAGGATGGGATGAGGGGGCAGGATGAGAGTGCAGAAGACAGCTTCTGAGTGTCCATCAGCGGAGGGGACTGTGGTTTGAGAGCTGGGAAGTCTCTCAGCACTTCAGTCTGCCCTTCTCAGAAATGGTTCTGATAAGGGAGGATCTCCTCACCAGGGGTGCCCTGGTGGCTCAGATAGTCAAGAATCTGCCTGCAATGTGGGAGACAAGGCTTCGATCCTTGGGTCGGAAGAACCCCCCCCCCCCTCAAGAGAAGGGAATGACTACCCACTCCAGTATTCTTGCCTGGAGAATTCCATGGACAGAGGAGCCCTATGGGCTACAGTCCATGGGGTCACAAAGAGTCAGACACAACTAAGTGACTAACACACTTCATCACCACAATCCAGAGAGAGCTGTTGGTGGAGGTGGTTGTGTTGAGGGAGGTCCTACAGACACCAGAAGTGTGGGGTGCAAACTGTCCTGGCTTTGCCAACACTCTGCCTCCCCGCCCTATCCCACATCCCAGGGGACCCAGGCAAGGCCTAGGGGGCCCTTTCCTGTGAGGCCCGCTTCCTCCTCTGTCAACAGTCTCTGGTGAAGAGGAGTTCAGGCTCATCCTTGCTGCTGCCACCTCCTGCAGAGATGTTGTCTTGGCCACCTGATCTCCACAGCACGTACAGAGATAACAAGACCCTTAACACTGAGATCAGCACATGAGCACAGGAAAGGAACTGCGGGCCTTCCACTAGGCACGTCTGTTATGGACTGATTGTGTCTTCCCAGATTCATACCTTGAAGCCCTAAACCCCAAGGTGATAGTATTGGGAGGAAGGGCCTTTGATGAGTGGCTGATTTAGATGAGATCATGAGGGTGGGGCCCTCATGATGGGATTAGTGCCCTTGTAAGAACAGCAAGAGACCAGAGCTCGTTCCCTCTCTGCCAGGTAAGGTCACAGTGTGAAGGTGGCCATCTACAAGACAGGGAGGGTGGGGGGGCTCTCACCAGGACTTTGATCGTGGACTTCTCAGCCTCAGTTTGAGCCACTCAGTGTGTGGTATTCTATTACAGTGGCCTGAGCTGACTAAGACAGTCACTCTTTGTAGATGTGGAAACTGAGGCCAGAGAGGTCACGTGTTGCCCTCTGGCTGCAGAGGGGGTGGGTGGTCACGGAACAGATGTGGCTGGTGCTCCAGGCACCATGCTGCACACTAACGCAGGGGTCAGTGTCCACCTTGGGGGTGCGAGACTGGGTAGGGCCACAAGAGGACTGCCATTTGGTCCTGTGCTCAGAGCACTGACAGGGTAGAAGGTGTCTCTTCACGCACAGGATACACACAACTCAATCCCTGAGGAGTGAGGAAAGCGGGACCCCGACGAGGTCATGGATATGACCTCCACCAGCCCTCCTGGTGGAGGGGAGGGAGGCAATGCCATGTGCCCCCACGTCTGAAGCTCCCCTGGCTGCATCCTAAGTCAGGAAGGGTCAGTTTAGGGTTATGTTTACCCTAGTGCTCCCCACCCCAAGGTCTGGAATCGAGCGGGTGCCCTTGGCACAGACGGTATTGAATCCAGCCGGGAAAAATATATGGGACACATCGTGTGGCTGTGGTTTCTTTGCACCATCCAGTCATACAGCTGGCAATTAATTTCCCCTATAAATGAAACACCTTTCATATCACTTTATCTGGAGAGCTTGAATTGACAGCAGCGGGTGTAATTTATACATACTTTTTACCCATCTGTTAGCATTCAGGCTTCAGGCTGCTTGCGTTTTTTTTTTTTTTCCCTTCAATTCTCTCCCCAAATTGAAAGGATTAGGTTAGGATTAGGTGAGTGTTTTAACCAGATATTCACAAAGATGGATGGCGGTGCTTCCAGACGGCCGGTGCCCAGGGGAGGCCCTCACACGATGGTGGCCAGGTGGGGCTCAGTGATCTGGGAAATTGCCTCCACCTGAGAGCCAGCAGCCCTGCAGTCCGAGGCTGGAGCTGCAGAGGGCCTCGGGGACTCTCCGGGCCGTCCTTCATTTTACAGACGAGAAAACTGAGGTTCAGAGAAGCAAAGGGACACGTGCAAGGTTGAGCAGCTGGTCAGAGGCGGAGCTGGAAGGGGGTCCGGCTGGAGAGAGTGCCAGAGGGAGGGTACCTGACAGAGCAGAGGGGCATGGATGGGGCCCTGAAGTACTTGGCTGGCCAGGGTACAGTCCTTTCCGCCCCTTGGTGTGCAAGGACGTGGGCATAACCCAGCCTCAGGCTCCCGGGATGCGGGAGATGAACGCCAAAGGGCCCGGCCTTTAGAGGTCAAGGGCAGACCTCCGGCCTTCTCGATGGCCCACCTCCGCCTCTCCCGGCTATTGCAAGGTGTCTGTGATCAGTGCCTCCTTCATCCCCTCCTTCTTGCCCAGGTTCAGCCCTGGAGCCATTAGCCGTATGACTCAGTCTGGTAAGAACCAGTGAGATAGTTCTGTATTAACTCAGGGGCCTGAAGAGATTTGGCCATTAAATGTTACATTAGACCCAAGGTGTCCTGTACATCCTCCCGGTGGAGTTTTTCAGGCAGCCTTGGCTGGGGGGCCTCGGCGAGGGGGAACGTGCTGGAACTGACAACCAGGTGGAGGTGGGGGTGTGGATGCTGGGCTGTGTGCTCCCCCTGGAGCTCCGAGGACATCCTGGAGAACCGCGGAGGAAGGGCAGGCATGTCCTTGCCTCCCGTTCAGCCCCGGCGGGCCCTGCTGGCTATGGCTGAGTGCCCAGTTTGTCCCCAGCCCAGCGGGGCAGCAGCCCAGTTCACCTCTCAGTCCCGGGCAGCCCTGATTTCGCGTCTCCTATCGTCTAGGAGCTCATCCTCCTTATTGGACCAGATGTCCTGAGTTTTAGTTCCAAAAATACACACATGGAGGTGAGGGAACAGACAGAGGAGAAGCTGTTTCCTCTTCCAGGGAGGACGTGAGACCTGCAGGGAATAATTAGTGAATAGCACTGGCTTAATCAAAATACAACTAACTGCCTCCTACGGGGCAGGTGATTACTGTTTGAGTGGCCAGGAGGGGAGACATGGCTGTTGGCTGAAGTCAGCTAGTCTTCCTGTCATCCTAAGTACCCAGTTGCCCAAACAGCTACATGACCCAGCTAGATACCCATCCACCTAACTCCCCACCCACCCAACTAGCCATCCATCTGCTTGTTCTCCTACGATCCTAGGTAAACCGTGCAGTCTCTCTGGGCCTAAGTTTCTCTGCTGAAATGGAGATAAGAATTCTCCCCTGATCTCCTCCTGAGCTTGTTAAAGGATCTGATGGACCCGAGGACGATTCTGGCAAGTGGTGCAAAGAATACAGATATCAGACGGTGGGTATATTAACGATTGTTACCATTACTACCACGCTGCTGCTGTCTAAACCCTTCCTGACTTGAGATCTCGGCTGACTCTCCCCTCCCTTGGACCGGTGACTTTGCACATCCGCGGAAGGGAGGCTTGGGAACTTGTTTTAAAGATCTCCTCCCAGCCCTGCAGGGCGGGGCAGATCCAGGAGGAAGCTCAGCTGCCCCGCCTCCTGCCTGCACAGGCAGCTGGCTCCTCCCCCTCCCAGAACCCAGCAGCTCGAGGAGGAGCAAAGCGGGGACGGGGGCTGTAAGAGCATTAGGCCGGGCAGGTTAGAGGGAGACCGCAGACAGATGCTGGTTGTGCTTGTGTTTTCCAACGTTAGGGCCTCAGAACTAGGAAACAAAACGAAACAAAACTGGGAGCTTTAAAACCAGGAGGCTAATTGTTCGGATGGGAAGATATTTACAGTAATGGGGCAATGAGGAAGGAGGCGCCGAGTGAGCAGGGTGGTTTTGGCTGGAGCGGCCCAGTCCATCCGGGGGGTTTCTGGGGGCAGCCAAGGGGCCATCCTCTTGAGTCGGGCCGTCTACCTGCGGTTACCCTCTGTCTCACAAGTCACCCTCCTTTGGGGAAGCCGCACATGAAATAGAAGCGGACATCTCCTTGTCCAGGGTTTCTGGAGCGGCAGCCAGATCACCTCCCCAGCCAGCACGGAACACGTGGGCCTGGCCCAGGGAGCCTTCTATTCTTTAAGGCCCAATCAGTCACCCCCTCTCAGGAAGCCCTCCTGACTACCGCCACTCACAGGTGGTCTCTTCAGACCACCTGGATCTCCGAGTCTGAACTGCAGAGACCCTTGACCACACAGCTTAATGGTCCAAGCTTCTCCTAGCGATGGGTTCGCCATTAGTGTCTGGCACAGGGCTAGTCATGCCGCTGGGCTCGCAAACTTGGGAAGGGAGGATGAATTACTCTGGGGGGCTTTAGGAAAGTGGATGGAGTTGGGGAGGAGGAGAGGGGTAATCAGCAGCAGCTCAGCTGAAGGAAGAAACTGGAAAATCCAGGTAACAAGGGCCCTGTGGGGCCCCAAACCTCTGGCCCCTCATTCATCTGCCTGCTCACTGGATCTTGCCGTAAACAAATGAAAACAGACATTGAGAATCCACACTCAACATGCACCAAACTCGATCTTAGATCGATTCTGGCTAGTTACGAGAATATTAAAAAACTGCAGATCTCAGAGGGGGAAAAAAATCATCTTTCCTTTGAAGCAGAAAATGGTCCTTTTGCAAATTAATGGCTGAGTTGGGCCAAAAGCCCCTCCTGGAAGGGAGAAGGGGGCCTGTCAATATCTCAGGAGAAGCAGAAGGGTCTGGCTGGGGTGATGGGCTCATGGGGGCAGAAACTGCTGAGCTGAGCTGGACACAAACCACAGGTGCGCTGTAAGAGGGCCCAGCAGTGACTCGGGGAGAAGGAACCCAGACAGGCTGCTTTCTGTTGACAGGGCCCACTTCCAAATGCCAGGAAACAGACCATGCTGTGCTTCTCTGGATGCTCCTTAAGAAGCGGCTGGGCAGCCAGTAGTAGCACGGGCTGCGGGAGGGGCGGGAGCTGCGTGCACAGGATTGCAGGTAACTTGAAATGTTAGACTTCTTTAAGGAGCAGCTGGGCCGGGCTCCGTAATCTCTCTTGTCTGCTCTAGTAAGCTCTCCCCCTCGCCTGCACAGAGCCGTCTCTGTCTCCTGAGGCGCTGGGTTGGTTTACACCTATCTTCTCCATGCTCCAAAATTCTACCTGGTTCCTAAGCCTCCCTGACTCCCCAGCACACGGCCCTAAGGCACACATGGCCCAACACTGGGCTTCTTCTTGTCCCCACAGCTGTGAACTAACCGGGTGGTGAGAACCCCGGTTCTCTGTGACACCCACCACCCCTGTGGGACCTGGTGGATTGTGAAGCTGGATCCCCTGTGATTTAGTGCCAGACCGTGAGGCCACACAGGGGGTGAATCCTCACCCGTCTCTGCCTGGACACCTCCTGGGATTTCTTTCTTCTCCTTCCTTTGCTTATAAAAGTTGAGGAAGATAAGATAGGAGTCATCCTTCCGCTTAAAGGTAGACGCACAAGGCAGACTCTGGGTTAATTAGCAAAGTCTTCCAACTGCACCCCTACCTTGCCCCCACCCCACCCCAGTGCCAGCACACAGAGTGGGTAGGAAGAGGAAGACAAGGGATCAATTCCCCAATGGCTGGAGAGAGGCTGCCAAGCTCTGTCCCTCAAAACCCTCAGGAAGAGGAGCTAACTCTCCTGCCCCAGTCTGGGAGAGTGGGGAGCAGAACCCGAGCCCTCTGCACCCTCTGCTCCCCGAGGCGGGGGGTCATCAACACGGAGGCCGAGTCTCTTCCCACACCCACAAGCTCAGCCCGGTTTGGGTCCAATTCATCCAGCCTTCATCTACCACGTATGCACTGCCCACCACAAGATGCCGGCAAGCTGTCAGCTCAACAAACATTCAGTGTGCATATTCTGAGAGCAGAGCCTAAAACAGATGCTAAAATCTAGAGGTTTATGTAACTGAATATAGCCCGATGACACAGTCATGTGTCCGTGAGGTTCTCCTTCTGACCTGTAACGCCTGACCTTGAATCCCAGCTCTGCCACTTACGGTGCTGTGTGTGTGCGTGCGTGCTCAGTTGCTTCAGCCATGTCCGACTCTTTGCGATCCTGTGGACTGTAGCCTGCTGGGCTCCTCTGTCCATGGGATTCTCCAGGCAAGAATACTGGAGTGGGTTGCCATGCCCTCCTCCAGGGGATCTTCCCAGCCCAGGGATCAAACCCGTGTCTCCTGAGTCTCCTGCATTGCAGGCAGATTCTTTACCCATAGAGCCATGTGGGAAGCCCAATGATGGTGTGACCTGGGACCAATTACTTAACTTCTCCCTGCCTCATCACTCCCATCTGTGAAATGAGCCACTGCGCCAATTAAATGTTAGATGTGACCTACTATACTGTCGTTTCCTGGGTTCCTGCTGGGAGCCTGGGCGAGATGCTGAGCCCACCGCCCTGGGCCCCGTGGTGTTCACCCTGCATGCAGGACCCTCACAGGCCTACGGAGCCCCCTGTACGGGCGGCATGGAGGAGACCAGTGTCCGGGTCAGACCTGGGAACACCATGAGCAGGCAGTCAGGAGCTGCTGCTTGAGGCACTGACGAGCTCCCTGAGAAAGGCCACTGCTTGGGGAGCTGGAGGGGGTCATCTTTGGGTCCTTCTGTAGCACCGGAGTCCATTTATGGGGAGGTCACTGATGAATATTAAACTCTTTGCTCCAGGCTCCGAAGAGTCCCACTGCCCTGCTCTACCCAAAAGTCAAGGTTACAGCCCAAATAAACAAAGCTGCCCTTCTCCAGAAGAAATACACTGTCTCACACACACACACTCGCATTCACACCTGCAGTATTTGAGGGAGAAGCAGGAGGGGGAAGTGCAGGGGTTGGGGCAGCTGTTTCCTCACCCTGGCTCCGTGGGGAGGGGGTGTCCTGGCCCACAGGCTCCCCTGGCTTGTCTCCCCTGGCTTGTCTCCCCTGCTAGTTTCTCAGACACACCAGACACGGCTTCCCTGAGCAAGTGGGGTCTGACTTTACAAACAAGAGAGGGAGCTTCCAGGAGAGGGCGCTGTTGGAACATCCTGGGAGTGGGAGGCACCAGGCGGGCCTGCAGCGGGCACACAGTGGGCTGGGCCCAGCCCCGCGGGAAGCGGGAGGGGCCCTGCAGGTCTAACTTTGGTGCACTCGCTAAAAATGCAGTAAGCCTGAGGGTGGGGCCGGGAGCCTTAGCCGCTCCCCGAGAGGCTGACTCAGGTGGCCTCCGAGGCCAGGCTGAGAGAGGCTGGATGAGACGCTAAGGTGCACAGCAACACTAGGGTGGCACAGCCCCTCATCTCCCCCCACTCACACCCAAAGGGACTGAGGCCCCCTGGGCCGCTCTCAGCCCCAGTGAGCATGACGAGGGCTTGCCCTGCTCCATCCCTCCCCTGGGGACAGAAATAGAACCAGGCAGGGCAGAACAGCAGTTATCAGGAGTCTGAGTCCCTGGGAAATGTTTGGGGCCAGCTGAGGAGGGGCCTGGGGTCCTGTGGTCAGAACTGGCATCCAGGCGCGGGTGTGTAACTCTGGGGCTGTCCCGGCGCGGGACGCTGCTACCGCCAGATAGCCAGGTTGAGTTACAAGGACACAATGATTAAGGTGGTTAAGCCAAGGAGAGAGTGAGGGGACAGGGCAAGAGAGGTGGGGTGATAGACACTGGGAGACAGAGGCAGGGAGCAGGGCAGAGAGACAGAGAGACCGGCAGCGGGGACAGACACACTGATGAGAACTCGGAAAGAAGGGAGAAAGGAGAGGGCTGAGTCGGATTCATTCCATGTGACCCACAGAGCTTCTCCCAGAAGCTGAAAAGGATCTGCTGAATGAGAAGAGACGATGGTGGAGAAGAGATGGTGGCAGCTAGGATGCCCGGGGAGCTATATGGGGTCTTTTGGCCTGTCACCACATCACCATCCTCCTCCTCACGATTGTTATCTACCCTTTGAGTGTCTGAGCCGCGCCAGGCACTCCATGCGTGCCAGCTTTTATCCTCCTAAATCCCTACCTCAAGGCCGGTATGAACACTTCCACTTTATAGAAAGGGGAAGTGGGGCTCTGACCTGCAACTTTCTAATACCATCTTCCCATCAGGCTTCTTCACTGCTCCAGACAAGTTTCCAAACACGGAGGGTTTGCCTCAGCAGGAAGAGACCAAACTGGGCCTGCGAGGGTCTGTCCAGGAGGGCATGTGTGTGTGAGAAGGGGGCCGGGAAGTTCAACTACCACAGCGCCCCATTCACTTCTGACCTCTCACCATCCACATGCAGGCGCTGAATAGATCAGAGTGTGAGCCTTCTGTTCTACGTCCCAGGCCAGGCAGAGGTGGTGGCCCAGGCTGCTCCTGGCCCTTCCTTTCCCTTGCCCAGCCCCAGCCTGGAGGGGTCACCCCAGGTCTGGGTTACTGGTGCCAGCCCCCCAGGGTCCTCACCTTGGGGTGCTCCCCTGGGAGGATGGGGACAAGGAGCCAGTTAGAACTGGGAAGAGGAAACCTCTTGTCCCTACTCCCCAGCGAGGCTGTGGGTCTTACCACCACCAGGCTCCCTGTGTGGGAGAGGGCAGGAAAGCCTTGGGCTGCTGATCCACAGGGTCGGGCCTGAGTCCCAGCTCTGCCACTCAGCAGCTGTGTACCTTCAGTGAAAGGTCCTTAACCTCTGTGTGACAGCTTCACCACCTATGAAATGGTCCCGGCCTCCGGGGTGGACGATCAGATGAGAGTCCATGTGATGCGCTCGGTCCTGGCACACAGCAAAGACTCGGCAAGTATCTGCTGACATCTCTTTAATCACGAGCACCATTGCTTTGGCCTCTCACACCTCCTCTCTCCCTACTCCTTGGCTCCATCCCCTCTCCCTCAAACTGTCAAGCCTGTTTTCAGAGGGTCTCCAGGCGCTGCACCTCTTCTGTGCTTGGAGCCACTCATGGGAAGGCCACAGGGCGGTGGGGAAGAGGGGGCCAAATTAATTCAGTTCAACATTCCTGAGCGGTTTCCCTACAGAGCCCTGTGACCAGCACCAGGCATGTTAGACTTTCTTTTCCCCTCGAGGAGCTTCTACCAAATAGGAGGAGCATGGTGCGTATACGAGTAACTTTCACTCACTCACTCATTTATTCACCACTCAGCTTTCCCTCACGATCATCAGTGATCCAGCAGGGTGTGACCAGTTGCAGGAGTGAGGAAACAAGAGTAGAATTCTGTCCTGGCACGAGAAGTGGAGTAAAATAAAAGATTCAGTCTCATAAAGGGAGGGTCCCATTCTTGGGAGGCTAATGTCACATCATGGGGGCACCTGTGTAGCCACTGCCAAGGGGCTCCGGAGCTCAGGAGCCAATCAGCAGACACACGGAACCTGAGTTACACAACCTGGTGTTGTCACGGAGAGGATTCACCCTCACCGTCATGGTCAAGGGTTATGCAAAGCCTTGTGTGCCTTTTTCACTGCATCGCTCAACAGCCCTGGGAGGCAGCCGGGTCGGGGCCGAGTGTCCCCAGCTGTTGCTATGGACACTGCACAGGGAGTGGTGACACAGCTCACTCACCGTCCCCAGCACTGACTGTCAGAGCCGGGCGGGACCCTGGCCTCCCTTGGGTCTAGGACTCCATTTAGGACCCACTGTCCCCACCTGGGCCTTCTCCAGGAGCTGGATGGGGGTGACTGCTTCCATTCACCTCCCTGGGCAGCTCATGCCCCATCCTCAGGGGGCCTCTGAGCAGCCCCACTACATCCGTGGCCCCTGGAAAGAGCAGAACACTCTGTGAAGCTCAGCTGCAGTGCCTGGGGGTCCCAGGGGCCCCGGGGGCGGGTGATGGTATCTGCACCCTCTGTCCCTTGGCATTTGACCTTCTCTTCTGATTTGCATCCACCCCAAGTGAGGGCTGGAGCAGTGCTCCCAACCTTGTTGACCGTCTTGTCTTTTCTGGGGGCCTCATCAGGTCCTCAGCCCCTCGTCCCACCCCGGTCTACGCGCTCTGTACAGGCTGACTGCGCACTCAACAGCCAGGACCCCGGGTGTGTATGCCCCTCACTCTCTGCCACAGGCAGCTCCACGTCCCCGCAGGATCCCGGGGCCCCCCGCCCCCATTCTGCTGACAGGAAGGTGTCTTCCCCGCCCGCATGTGCGGCCCTTAGCGCATCTCACATTAGAACCCCTGCAGCTGTGAGGCGGCCGAAGGGCCAGTTGTGTAGAACCTGGAACGGTCCGTAGGGAACTTCCAGGCTCTGCGGCGTCACCACGCATCTGCTTACGGCCTGAGACTCGGGGGAACGAACCAGAGTCCTCTCGCAGAGGCCTCGAGGCAGTGATGACAGCGGGAGCCTGAGGCTCGGGCAGGTCTCAGGACCTTTTATTTATCCTCTGGGAGGTCCCAGGCCCGTCTGTGGAGAATGGGGCGAGGCGCCCCCCACTCACCACCGCCTCCCTGAAGCCTCAGACCAGGACAGCCCCCTCCACCGCTGGGGCCCCGGCTCGGCCCACCTGCCTCCCCCCCAACCCCCGCAGTTGTCCCTTCAGGAGGGTTTTCTTCTTTCCCCAACTCTGCTCTCTGCCCCCTCAGGGGGGTGTCTCGCTGACAGGCATTCGCTGACTGGCGGGGTCGGGAGGGGCAGCCGCCCCCACGCCCCTCCTCTTCCGTGTGGGCTCCGGGAACAGGCCGTGGCCCCCAGCCGAGCTCCAGCATCTGCCTCGAATGGCTCTGACCGCCTTCAAGGGCACTGCCAGGAATAGATGCGGCCACACCGCCGCCCGCGTGGGCCTGGCAGCCTCAGCCTGCCCTTTCTCCAGCCTTTCTGTGCACTTCCCAAGGAGCGTCCCAGCCCCGACGTACAGGTGAAGGCTCTGTGGGACGCGGCCATGTGCTGGCTTGTTCAGAATGTGCAGAGCCGTATCCCTCGACAGCCCAGCACACGCTGCCTGGCCACCTCTCAGCCACCAAGCTGCAGCCCCACCCCCGCCCCGGACAGTCACCCAGCGGGTCTGTCTGAGCGACAGCCCTTATTGATGGAGCTGTACCTCTTGGATTCATGGCCCAGAAACCAAGTCAGAGAGATGAGGTGCCTGCTCAGTCACAGCTGGCCACCAACCACAGTGCCTCACTCCAGTCAGGAGCCCTAGGCAGCTGCAGGAAAGGTGACACTGTGAGGCCAGAAGAGGGCAGGGTGCCAGGGAGAATGGGGCACCTGAACCCCTCTGGGCAGGTGGTGTTCAGGTCATGAGAGAAGACGTGGGACTTGGTCCCAGGACGCAGGGATGAACAGATTACCTCTGATCACCACTGAGTGGAACAATGAGGCCTGGGACGGGGGTACCCGTGAGGGACAAGGAAAGGGGGAGAGTGGGCTCTGACTATGTGGAACCCAGGGAAAGAGATGTCAAGGCGCTGGGAACTCAATCTCATCTCTGGTATGAGGCCGCCAGCGTGACTCCAGGCGGGTGGAAGAGATTCTGCCACCAGCCACGGCTGTGCAAGGTTTACGAAGTGGCCCCTTGACACCGTGGGGCAGGCCCTGTTCTAGGATCCAGAAAGAGCAGAGAGAACAAGGTTCCTGCTCCCATGAAGCACATGGAGAGAGTTCATGCAGGTCAGGATGGGACAGGTTGGGTGAAGACAGACACGGTGAAGGAGAGGAACAGGGAGAGGATGCCGGTCCTGGGGCCAGGGCACAGCTGGTTTACACTGAATGGCCAGGGAAGGCCTCTCTGGCAAGATGACATGTGAGAAGATGCCCGGAGGAAATGAGGGAAAGAACCAAGTGATTGGGTGGAAAAAAGAGGGTTCCAGGCAGCAGGCAGAGCAAGTGCAAAGGCCCTGAGGCGGGGGTGTGCTGGGTCAGCTAGGAGAAGAGCTGTCTACAGTCTGTGGAACCAAATATGTCACAGGAGTGTCTCAGCTCACTACCCCAAGATCAAGCTTTCTCAAACAGAGCCCCTCCTGCCTTCACGCTCCCATCTTTCCCCTTCCCCCAGGCAGGAGAGCTGAGACACCTTTGTCGAAGGGTGATCCAAAGATGGAATTTGGAATCCGGGCACAGCCAGGAAGGGGAAAAAAAACAAGACTGAATTCTGAACCTCAAGGTGTGTCCCTTACTCAGTGTGAGGCTCTTCTGCCCACTGCTC
Source organism: Ovis aries (assembly GCF_016772045.2). Classification (NCBI taxonomy): domain Eukaryota; kingdom Metazoa; phylum Chordata; class Mammalia; order Artiodactyla; family Bovidae; genus Ovis; species Ovis aries. Next base: position 19,960,449 of record NC_056076.1, on the reverse strand, counting down.
CTTCCTCCATGTGCTACAGGACTCTGCGTCTATCCCCTGGGAGGACAGAAGGGGAGGTGAAGTCCCTGAGTGTGGAGGGAGTCTTGGGGAGGAGGGCCCCAAGGAGTGTAAGCCTTCGGAGTGGCCAGGCTTGGGGCAAGAGAGGAGCAAAGGCTTAGGGGATGGATGACTCTGTGTGTGTGTCAGGAGCAAGGGGAAGCCAAGAGGCCCCATGGTGGCTGGAAAACAATTCCCCTGTAAGAAAGGGGAAGGGGTGGTGATGTTCTATGATGTTCTAGAAGGGCCTATTCCCTTCTCTGTTAGGACTGTTAGCTCTCGCTCCCTCCTGTGCCTGTGTCTCTGAGCGAGTCTGTGAGTCTGTGTGCATGTCTGTGAGATGTCTCTCTCTCTCACTGTCTCTGATTCTCTCCTGTCCCGTCTCCGAGCTGCCTGCAGCCTCTCAGTCTCCCTGCGGTGCCTCTTTCTCTGTCTGGCTGGCTCTATCTCTCTTGGTCTCCATCTCCCTCTCTCCCTCCCTCTCTTCTCCCGCCCCTCTCTCCTCTTTCTCTCAGAACAGGAAGAGGCCTGCAAAAGAACTGCGATTTCCCTCCCACCCGCCTCCCCACCCCCTTTCCCTCCCCAGGTTTTTTCTCTGCTCCTTATTCAAGGCAGATAAAGTGCACACAGCTGCTCCCAGCTGAAACGGGCCTTAATTGCACCCCCGTTGCCATGGCGATCCCTGATGATCTCCGTGGCTGGAATGTTGCCCTCCGATCTCCCTGCTGGGGCCTCCGGGCTCCACAGCCTTCCTGGCCCTGGAGCTGCCCCCACGCAGCACCCTGGCAGGGCAGCGAGGTGGCCCCTAGCACCTTCCCCCTCCCCCACCCTGGTCTTGGTCACTCCTAGGGACATTCTGGGGTCCAGAGCAATAATGCACATGCTCCTGGCCAGGGACAAAGCGTTCCCCGTCACTACCTAGGCCCTGGTTTTAGGGGTGGGAGGGACCCAGGTCAGAGTGCTGTGCTCTGGGCTTCACCCCCCACCTGCGGACCTGCCACAGCCACACCCAGGGTGAGCACAGGAGTTGTCAACACCAAGCAGCCTTTTCACTGCAGTTCCTATCTGAATAGCCCCCAGCACATGGGGGTGGTGGGCACTGCAGGGGGGTGGACCCAAAGACCCCTCCTATGGTGGCACGGTTCTGCAGAGGGGCAGGTGCAGAATCAGGCTGACCCAGCCCCGCTGTGGAAGACGGGGGTGGAGGAGAGTGGTGCCTACACTAAGCACCTCAGAGGGAGAGGGACACCCCAGAAGGATGTGCCTTCTGGTGCCTAAGAGGTGCCCTACGGTCCACCACCTATACGGGGTGGTGGGGTGTGTGTGCAGGCGTGTTGTGCGCTTGCGTGCTGTGTGTGCATACATGTTGAGCGCATGTGTGTTGTGGTACACGCGTGCTGTATGTGCACACGCTGGGTGCATGTATGCTGTGTGTGCATGTGTGTGTGGCCTCATCCACATGTCTGGTTTACACTCCCCTCCACAGGACCCTCCCTTGGCATCCAAGCTGGGCCACACTAGACTGTGTGTTCACAGCTCAGCGGCTCCTGACAGGGGTCTCGGGGAGGGCAGCGTACTTAATGCCCCAGTCAGCACACCCTGAGGAGCCAGCAGATGCGAAGTGGGATGGCTCTGACTAGTCCTGGGAGACTCACCACTGGCCCTGGTCCTCTGCCATCACCACTCCGCCCTCTGAGTACCAACCCCAGCTCTAGTCTTGTGAGACCTACAACAAAGTGGGATTTCTGAACCCTTGGCAAACGTGGAGGTGGGGGTGTCCCAGCACTTTCTGTCTGAGCCCTCCTCTTGCCAGGCAGGTAGGAGGGCCAGGCCCCTCCCTCTGGTCTGTGTCAGAGCCCTGGCCTCTGCCTGGACACCACTGGCCCCTTCCCTGGGTGGCATGTACGACCTGCTCGCCGGCCAGTGGGTGAGCCCAGGGGGATACCAGCCAAGATCCCTAGCATGGAGCATCTTTGGTGGCCCTGCTCTCTTCCAGCGATGGTGACAACAGAATGCACTCCGCCCTTAGCCCCGCTGGGGGTATAATAACAGTAATCACAGCAGTGGGAGTAGCGACAGCTCCTGCTTATTAAGTGGTGGCCACGTGCGAGGGACCGTGGGTAGAGCTGCACACTCACCATGGCCAGTCCTTGAGGCCAGGACTGTGAATGTCACACAAATGGGAAACGCGTTACCTGCCTAACCAAGGCCACTGCGCTCTCAATGGCCATGCGTGTGGGACCCTGAGGTGGACCCACAGACATCTGTCCCGCCCCAGCCTTTGGTGAGCAGCTTACCCAGGGTCTGGGAGGCTCCTAGGCCCAGCGCCTCCTGCCTGCAGTGAGACAACATGCGGGGTGTGTTGGAAGCAGCGAGAAGGCTTTCTGCATGATTCTCTGTCAACGACGCCCCCACCATCCAAGTGCCCACCCCACTGTTAACCTCAGGTCCACTGGATGTTGCTCTTGGGTTATCCTCTCTCTCTCAGACCCCACACTACGAGGTTTTCCATTAATACTTGCTTTCAAACTGTGGTGCTGGAGAAGACTCTTGAGAGTCCCTTGAACATCAAACCAATCAGTCCTAAAGGAAATTAACCCTGAATATTCACTGGAAGGACTGATGCTGAAGCTGAAGTTCCAGTACTTTGGCCACCTGATGTGAAGAGCCGACTCATTGGAAAAAGACCCTGATGCTGGGAAAGATTAAAGGCAGGAGGAGAAGAGAGCGACAAAGGATGAAATGGTTGGATGGATTCACTGCTTCAGTGGACATGAACTTGAGCAAACTCCAAGAGGTGTTGCGGGATAGGGAGGCCTGGCATGCTACAGTCCACGGAGTCACAAAGAGTCAGACACAACTTAGTGAGTGGAAAACAGCAACAACGAAGTAAGTGAAGGCGTGAAAGACCAGTACTTATTGTCTTGACTTGGGGCCTCAACCTGAACTTCCCTTATCTCATCCCTACAGAATTCATCTCCTCTCTTTCTGTGCAGCTGAGACCCCAACACAGTCCAAAGCCAGGTCCCCACTGCCTCCCATCCCCTGGTGGTCCTCACAGCCTGAGTGAGCCTGAGACAGGGCTGGCATCGCTGGTCCGCTCAAGTCCCCTCTAGCCTGCAGGACCATGCTGCCTCCAGGTCAGTCCAGGTCCTCTGGAGGAGACCGGACCCCTGCCTCCCCTCGAATACTCCTCCTGTTTCCTCACCATGGTCCCTATACCTGGCCGTGGACCTCGAGGCTTCCTCTGCCTGGACCACCCTTCCTCTTTTGCTCTGACTATGGAAATAATATTCCTTTTCGGTCTCACTTAGTCACCAGTACTTCCTATCGCGTTCGTTTTACTAAACCCACCACCTTAATGCCACGTGCTATTGCTATAGGCTGAATGAACAGATGGACATTGAGGGGCATCCAGAGAAAACAGGCCACACGTCTGGGGTCCTCTCTAGCTCTCAACTCAGCACTAAGATTCTAACCAAGCCCTGGTCAGCCCTTGGAGCTGTAGGAGGGGATTCCAGGTGGAGGTGGTATGCCCTGCTCTCTGGAGGAGAACCAGTCCCTGCCAGAACCCTTTGCTTGGGCTGGAGGTGCTGTCCAGACTCTAAAGACAAAGAGCTGACATGTGAACTGGGGAAGATTTGGAGGGAGAGGTCATTTCCGGTGGAGGGACCCTTGGGGTGACAGCATGGAGGTGGGACAGTGTAGGGTGATTGACAGGGAGCAGGTCGGCCAGCCTCAGTGGCCACCAGGCTGAGGGTAGGACCACCAAAGCTCCAAAGCACAGGTTGTCACCGGACGGACGGCAGCCTGGAATGGGGGTGGTCACTCAAAGAAAATGCCTGGAGGAGCCTGTGCCTCACTTTTCCTCCTGATGATAAATAAGGCAAAATAGAGAAGCTCATTTCTCTAGAAGGAATTGCAGACTCAAAGATAGGGCCCAATTTTCTCCCCCTCCTGTCTTTTTGTCACCGTCTGCTTTCAGTCAGGCTGGCCTTGGGCCTTGCCTGCAGTTGCACCGGGAGACCTTGGAAGGCTGCTGTCCAATGAGCTCGCATCATGCCCCCACCCCACCCCAGGCTTTCCTCTCCATTCATCTGTCTTTCTAGCCAAAAACCAATTTGCTTGCCTCCAGACAAACCAATCACATTAGGAAAGGGATGGTTGTAATTCACACAAAAACAACACAAAACAAAACAGAAAGTAGAAACAACTTTGCAAAGATCTGTCCCCTAGGATGCAAAAAAAAAAAAAAAAAAAATCCCACCGGGTGGAAAGCAGCTTCTCATTGTGAAAGACAGTGGCAGGTGTCAGAAGCCTGACCACACCTGGACATGGCACTGGGAGGCAGGTGGAGTGACTCTGTTCTGCAGGGGACGCCAGGACCCTGGAGGCTCACTCTATTCGAATGGTCCCAGGCAGACCACCTGACTCCCCAGTGACCCCTTCCTGGTTGGACAAGGTACCGCAGCTCTTTGCAACTCTCCTTCCTGCACCCTTAGCACCTGTCTCAGGGCAGTGAGCCCCTCACATCTCACCAGGCTCACAAAACAGGCTCTGGATGTGCTGAGGACCTTAAGGCAGAAAGCAGCCATCAGTTAACTCACAGCCGTTGACACCCTCCCTTGCTGTGGCCACGCTAGAAAGACACGGGCATCCACACCTGACGTCAGTCCCTGCAGGACCTGTGTCGCTTCCCACCCCTGTTGGCGAGAGAGTCCTCCAGGGCTGCTCAGGGTTTGCATTGCTAAGTGGTACTTTGGGAGAAAAATATCTACATTCGTATATATTTCTCTGCCTCTCCACTCAAAATCTCTGGGCTTTTAAATATGAGAGCCTTTTATTTCCTTAAAACAGCAGCTGCTTTCATTTAGTTTGATGGATTTAAAGCCTTTAGAGGCGGGAGGAGCGGATGGGAGGTGGTGGATTTCTCAGGCTACCTGCTCACACCCTCCAAAGGATGAAGTGTACCTGGCGCACAGGATAGGGGAGCTGGGCAAAAACGCATCCTCCCTTCTTTCATCTGAAGACTTAGGATTTAATTTGTTATGAGGGTGCTGGTGAGTGAGATTCTCCCTTTTAAAAGTTTCGCTACTCAGTCTTCTCCCTGCCCCCTTCCTCGGTTCCAAGACTTTTTCATGGATTCCCCTTGCCGTTCAACCTGGTGTTTCCTTATCCTCCTGGGAAAACACGGCCAGGAGCTGGGGCCACAACTAGGCTCTCCTCAGTGCCACTCTCCTGGCGGAAGTGACAAGCCTGCGTGGGGACTCCCCAAGGGCTGAGAACCCTTCCCTTTCAAGCCCTGGAATCTGAGGAACGAGGGCTGGAGCTCTGAGCCCAGAGCTGCTGCTGCTTCTGCCCCAGTCTCATGACTTGTCTGCGGGTGGGGTCTCAGAACTGGCAGCTGTATAATGAGGCGGAGGACAGACAGTGATCCTTGTGCAGAGACACGGCATCGCAGGTCACAGGGTCACGGGTCTTCCTCGGAGAAGTGGCTGATCATAAACTCATCTGGGAAAGGCTGCCCACCTCCCCAGGGCTCTGTGGGGAGGCCTCCCCTGACCCCGCGGAGAGCTGGAAGGTTCTCCACCCTTGGCTCTTGTGGCTTCCTCCCTCCTTTTCGGTCTGTCTCCCCCTCCAGACTGGAAGCTCCCCGAGGGCTGGGCATCTTCTTTCCTCTTGTATCTCCAGCGCCACGAATTGCAACGAGAGTCCTGTGGCTGATTCTGAGCCCTGAGGCTTCTGCTCGCAAGGCCTCTGGAGTGTCTGGAGCTCCCCTTGGCACTCACGGCAGAGGGGACCCCGGGCCTCCAGCCCGCTTCGGGGCCAGCACTGTCTCCTTCTGCTGCCCACCTTCGCCGAGGCTTGTCTGGACTCAAGTTCTCCTCCAGGCAGCTACCGTGGTCTTCCTCTTCCCTCCTGAGGCCCCGTCTCCATCTCTCCATCCTGACACTCATCCTCCTGATGGTTCTCAGGAAGAACTCGAGGAGGGGGCTGATGGGGGTGGGCCTGGCCCGTTCAGGCCTTGTTTCTGACTTCCGCTCACTCTGGCCGGCGCCTTCTCATCTCACTCCTCGTCGTCCTGGCAGGATAGCCCAGGCCTCTTCACCTTCTTCCACAAACACTCCTAGCAGGTGTTGGTTTGTTGAAGACACGGGCTGGCTTCCTCCAGCCTCGGTTCCGCCTTCCCTGGACGGGCCAAGGAGGGTTGAGGCTGGGCCTCTCCATGCAGGGCCCTGGGTTAGCATCCTGCTAGTCCTGCCCTGAACGCCACCTCTGCACTGTGACAGCACACGGGGTTGCCAAGGAAACCTTCTCCAAGGGCTCAGGGCCACCTGGCTCCTTGATGAAGACAGGACTGTATCTTGCCAAAGGCCTGCCGCTGCCCTTTTCTGATTGGATCCTCCTGGGTCAAGGGTGGGGAGGGAGGGTCTTCTTAGACCTTATTTACAGGTGGGGAAGCTGAGGCCTGGGTGGTCAGGTGAAACAGTTGGGAGGAGCGGAACCAGAACCATGCCCTCCTGTGGATGCTCACTCGGGGGCCCATATTCCCGATGAACCACAGTGATGCCTGGGTGAGGGGCGGAGGCTCACACTTCCTCTCTTAGCTGCCCATCCAGCGATCTCTTCCACCAGGCAAGGGGCAGGGCCTGCAACCCGGCCTGGGGATTCTCCTCCTCTTCCAGGGCTCCATGTTCCGGGAGCCAGGCTCCACCCCACTTCTCCACTCCTTTGCTCATCCTTGGATGTGACCCATCCTCAGAGGCCTGCAGAGTGAACCTGGCTCACAGGGCTCCCTCTCCGAGGCCTTCTGTCATTGGCCCTTCCTGGGAGCGTCTCTCCTGGATTGGCATCTCTCCTGAGAGAGCTTCTGAGACCTGCCCCCACCCCAAAGGTACAGTGTGAGTGCCGAGAGGCTGGCTCTATTACTGGATGCTGAAGAAGCCAGGCTGTCTCCTGGGGACTGGGAGGGCCTCTGGGTATTTGTGGCTTTCCTTGAGGGGCGGGGGAGCCGGGTCTATGTGACCGCTGTCACCTCTATAGCCTGCTTGGTGCTGCTTCCAGCAGACGGCCCGTTTTGGCCCCTCTGTGCGCCCTGGACCACTGTTGAATCTGCCGGTCGTCTTCTTCTTCTGAGGGGTGTCTCCTCCTGGAAGCCTCCACCAGAGGTGCCCTGAGACCTATGGCCAAGAGTCCTGTTAGCTCTCTGGGTGTGATCAGAGCTTGGAGAGGGGGAGAGGGAAGAAGCTTCGCCAACCCACCTCCCAGGCAGCTGCTGAGCAAATCCAGGGAGTTAATAGGAGCCACACAAAGCCCTTGATTTGCTCCAGAGATCAAGGGTCAGCCTGAATAACTCATTAATTAACCGAGCAAGGCTTCCTGCTATCGACAAAGTCTGGGAGCTCGGCCGGGGAGCAGACCTCACATCCTGCGGCCAGAAGACCATTCCTAGCTCCCCTCCCCCTTCTTTCTTTCTTCCAACTCAGCACTCGCAGACCTGAGAGATGCCAGGAAGGCCATTCCACCCTCTGACCTCAGCTTTCCAAGGCTCTGGCCTGGCAGGGTTATGAATTTTGACCCTTCAGCTTTTAGGCTTGACCCATGAGCTGTCTTCTTGCTTCCTTCCCTGCCCACCCTGCTCAGCCCTCACGGGCATCATAGATGCTCCAAGGATCCAGGCACACGCGGGCACCCACACAACCTTCCAATGCTGCTCTTGGACGTCTATCACCAGGGAGAGGACATGACGAGCTGATTCATACTGAGGCTGTGGGCTGACGGTGCTGGGAGAGTGCGTGGGTGGTAATTTCATTTAAACGAAGTTCACGCTTTGACTTGAATGGTGTAAGCTCTACTGGTGGGATTTCGGCAACAGGGAAGGCTAGGCGGTAGAATCCTTTTGGTCAGGAGTTCTTCCTAACGACCAGTAAGATCATGGAGTAGGGTGGCCTCTTTCCGTGCCTGTGGCCACGTCTGCACTATCCCAGGCAGCTCTTCCTCCCATTAGGGTGCGGCTTCTTTGCCACAGATGTGAACATCTAAGCATCTGCTTTGGTTACCTCCACGCCCACCCCTGGCAGCACCTCTGAGTTTTCCAAGTACATGTTCACACTCCCACATCTACGAGTGTTCTTTGCCCTTAAAAGGATGCACCTGCAGAGAAGACTTCTCCATGGAGGAGACTGGCCACTCAAGTGTTGTTGGAGGGAGGACCCTCTCATCTCCTGGGGGCTCACATGAAGGGAGCACCACAGGACTCGGTTTGGACAGAGCTCTCCCAACATGGATACAGCTTTCTTCAGCCTGCTATTTTCTGGAGACCAAGACAGGGGAGACCTTGATGCAGTTTGCAGCACCTCTGTTATTCCTTGCAGAGCTTGGCTCTGCCGACTGACATTTGCACAGCCCACTGCTGCTTGTAGAGTCAGCCGTTTCTGGAAGGTCTCGTTGCTGGCTCTAGAGCCCGTTGCTGTTTGTAGAGTCTGTGGTTAGCAGAACCAGGCCTTACAGGCCAAGCTTGATACTAGCCACAAAGCTGGCTTCCACTTGTAAAGTTTCTTGGCGTTTGTGCAGCCTGATATTGCTTGCAAAGCTCATGAGAAGCTGCACAACTGGAAGCAGTCTGTAGAGCCTGTGGTCTGCAGAGTCAGTCCTCGCTAGCAGAATTCTCCACCCACTTTCGAACCAGGTACTGTCCTTAGGATCTGTTGTCTTTAGCAGACGCTGGCTTTGTAAGCTGAGTTCATCAGGAGCTACAAAGCTTACTGCTAGCTTGCTCTACTTGCAGAAACATCATTGCTTGCAAAGCTTCTCTTGGTCAGAGAACCTGGGGTTATTGGCAGGTCTGATATCACTTACAGGGTTCACCACTGATAATAGAGCTTGGGACACGTTCTGATTCTACTTCCTAGGTCGGGATTATCCACCTTGTGGTGAATTTTTAAGGATGAGTGTCCATAGCCTCAGGTTTTGAACTGTTTTCTTGCACTTGTGGGTTTTGGATTCTCTCCAACATGCCTGGTGTGTTTCAGATTCTTTCCAAGATGCCTGGCATGCAGAGACCCCACATCATTCCCTCTGGTCTCCATGTATCCCATGATCTTGGCTCAGTGACCAGACTCAGTTTCCTCTCTAAAGTCAACATGCTCTGAGTTTTCTCCCTCTCAGAGCTAACAGTCTGTATGATCAACTCTTCCATCTTTGCTCAGAGCTCTTGAACTTGCAGGCAGGTGCCTGGGTTCTCATCGTTACTGGCTCAGTAAGATCTGATGTCCTTGAGCCTATGAGCTCTCCTTAGCATAAAGACCTAATGCTTTCATATTCACAGATGTTTATAGAATTCATGTGGAGCAGTGGTAAAGACGGAGAAGGCAATGGCACCCTACTCCAGTACTCTTGCCTGGAAAATCCCATGGATGGAGGAGCCTGGTAGACTGCAGTCCATGGGGTCGCTAAGAGTTGGACATGACTGAGAGACTTCACTTTCACTTTTCACTTTCATGCACTGTAGAAGGAAATGGCAACCCACTCCAGTGTTCTTGCCTGGAGAAACCCAGGGACCGGGGAACCTGGTGGGCTGCCGTCTATGGGGTCGCACAGAGTTGGACACGACTGAAGCGACTTAGCAGCAGCAGTGGTAAAGAATCCGCCTGCCAATGCAGGAGAGGCAAGAGATGCAGGTTTGATCCCTGAGTCAGAAAGATCCCCTGGAGATGGCAATGGCAACCTACTTCAGTATTCTTGCCTGGAAAATTCCATGGACAGGGAAGCGTTATGGGCTACGGTCCATGGGATCACATAGGGTTGGACATGACTGAGCGACTGAGCGCAGAGCACACACACAAAGGATTCCTGGGTGTGACATCCTGGCAATGACAGAGAGGACTGGACACAAGCAGGGCATCTGTGTCACATATGAGGTTCACTCCAGGCCCTGGGGGAAAGCCATGTGAATTTGGCCTCAGAAACTGGAAGGATAACTCATGATTATGTTCATCAGAGCTGCCTTATGGGCCTCTGTCCTCTGGGACTGGGGGTGGGGAGTGGTCGTTGGCGCTCCTCAAGCAAGGCTGTCCTTGGCTGCAGCTGTTGTTGTTGAGTTGCTAAGCTGAGTCCAACTCTTTGCAACCCCTTGAACTGCAGCACACCGGGCTTCCTTGTCCTCCACTATCTCCTGGAGTTTGCTCAAACTCATGTCCATTGAGTCGGCTATGCCATCCAAACATCTCATCCTCTGCCACCCCCTTCTCCTTCTGCCCTCAATCTTTCCCAGCATCAGGGTTTTTTTTCCAGTGAGTCAGCTCTTCACATCAGGTGGCCAAAGTATTGGAGTTTCAGCTTCAGCATCAGTCCTTCCAATGAATATTCAGGGTTGATTTCCTTTAGGATTGACTGTTTTGATCTCCTTGCTCTCCAAGGGCCTCTCAAGAGTCTTTTCCAGCACCAAAATTCGAAAGCATCAGTTCTTCAGTGCTCAGCCTTTGTTATGGTCCAACTCTCATATCCGTAGGTGACTACTGGAAAAACCATAGCTTTGACTATATGGACCTTTATAAGCAAAGTGATGTCTCCGCTTTTTAATACGCTATGTTTGGCTGCAGCTGGCATGCTCCAATCTGTCCTGGTCACTCATGGACACGTTCAATTTGTAAAACCATACCAACTTAGGACCCCTGTGCTGAACTGAGTGTTTTTGTTGGTTTATTTGTTCTTGGCTGTGCTGGGTCTTTGTTGCTGTGTGCCAGCTTTCTCCAGTTGTGGCAAGTGGGGGCGACTTGCAGTTGCGGTGTATGGGCTTCTCACGGCACTGGCTTCTCTTGTTGCGGAGCGTGGGCTCTGGGTGCACAGGCCTCAGTAGTCGTGGCTCTCAGGATCGGCTACTCCACAGCATATGAAATCTTCCCAGACCACACATCGAACCCATGCCCCCTGCATTGGCAGGCAGATTCTTATCCACCGCACCACCAGGGAAGTCCTGGGCTGAGTGTTTTTTCTGGGGACATAGTCTTTTAAACACATATGTCCTCAGAAGACAGAGTTTGGAGGCATGATTTGTCATGTGGAGGGACTTTTCAGAAAACTGGAAGATCAAATAGCAATTTCCAATTTCTTCTTACTAAAACCTAGCAGTTCACATTGTAAATGGATAGGCAGCAGTGAGCAAGGGTGATGGAGTACAAGGAACTGACCCCGATGTCACCAGCATTTCTCCAGGGATTTTCCTCAGTATTACCACTGCCCAGGACTTGCTACGGCTGAACACAGTGGGTCCGGCTAGAGACCTTATCACCAAGGGTTTCTGTTCTTAGGAAATCTGTGCTACCAAAAGTCAAGTCAGAAGGTGGTCACTCCTTTCACATAAAGTGAAAGTGCAGTTGCTCAGTTGTGTCCGACTCTTTGCAACCCCATGGCCTACGAGGTTCCTCCATCCATGGAATTTTCCAGGCAAGAATACAGGAGTGGGTTGCCATTTCCTTCTCTGGGGGATCTTCCCGGCCCAGGGATCGAAACCAGGTCTCCCACATTGCAAGCAAATGATTTTACCATCTGAGCCACAAGGGAAGCTCATAAGGAATTTATGAAATAACTCCTGGATCCATTTGAAACAGAACACACTCCTTTCCATAGCCCAGCTATATACATCCATCTCTTAGGCTGTGATAGGTTCCCGACCAGCTCTCAGTTCTGCCCCAGAGACCCCAGGAGGCTGCCACTGAGGACCTCGCTGGACCAATGCCCCCCAGTGATAAGGTCTGGACCTTCTGACCAGCTCTGCCTCTCTGCCGTGGGATGGCCAGAGGTTCCACTCATACAGCGAATCCACAATCCACGGATGGGGCTTAAGCAAACTCTTTGCCTTCTTTAAAGCTCCATCTTTTCTGTCCTTTGTTCTTAGAAGAAAATGAGCTCTAGATACGGTGCACTGTTGGCTTTGTCCACAAGGCCCGAGGCAAGCGCTGCTCAGGAGATAATTCAGAGTGCTAATGGCATACAGATGCATGCTAATTCATGTGCGCACACACAAATTAGGCTGCAATTATCACAGGAACTATTCGCTAATGCTGGTTACCATTCGAACCATTACTCAGCATTGGTTACTGCAGACGGCTGGTCAGTATGGCTCAGCGGGAGGCCTGCCTCTTAGACAGACTTGGAAACTAATGGAACCTTGAGTCAACATCAAGTAACAGCCAAGTAACAGGCTCTCGCTGCTTCCACATGGGAAGTGGGCCTCCCAAGGCTGACTGTGGGAACGGAACAAGCCTGGAAAATGACACTCCGATCTCATCGGGGGAAGGAAAAGCCAGCGACAAGTACCATATAATACACTGTGGAGTGCGTGTGGACGGCCAAGGGGTAATGCAGAGGTATGCACGTTTATGGATAGCTCGTTCCCGGCTGTCTCCTGTGTGCTGGGGAAGTGTGAGACTCGGAGGATGAGATGTAGGCTGATAAGTGACTTGTGAAACAAGAGCCACCCACAGAAGCAGCCAGTTAACCCACAGGCGGTGGGGGCTGATTCACTGTTGAGTCCTGGAGGGATTCACCGGGGTCCCCTGGAGAAGTCAGGGCTTGAGCTTTAGAGTCAAGGATGGGACTGATTTTAGCGGAGGCAGGAGGAAGGTGGTCAGAACGCCTGCCAGGCCGTGTGGTCGTACATCAGAAAGGCCACCGAGACACAGTGGGAGCCTCTGCTCTGCCAGAGGTTGCCATTACCACCTTGTCTTGAGAGTTCCGCCAGAGGAGGCATGTGCGTGCATGCTAAGTTGCTTCAGTCATGTCTGACCCTTTGCAGCCCCATGGACCTGCCAGGCTCCTCTGTCCATGGGATTATGCAGGCAAGAACACTGGAGTGGGTTGCCATTTCCTTCCCAGGGGGATCTTTCTGACCCAGGGATTGAACCTGCGTCTCTTATGTCTCCTGCGTTGGCAGGCAGTTTCTGTACCATTCACACTACCTGGGAAGCCCAAAGGAGGCAAATTTTATAGCAAAGGAGTCAGAACAGTTTAAGAAATTACCTTTTAAGCAACACGGTTGGGCTAGAATTAGCTTTCACGTATGTCTGTTGGTGAAGGCACTCAGGACAAGGCAGGGTTGGGGGTAAGTGAGGGGTGGTCTCAGTGGTACTGCTGGAACAGCTCTTGGCATGGCCAAATTCCTTCCACCAGAGAGGGGAGTGTGGCCAGTCAGTGGCGGATGCTTGGTCCACAGTGTGTGTGCAACAGAGTAGGAGCCAACAACAAGCTTCACACTGACCACTGACTGCTGGATTCCGGGGAGCCCCCAGAGCTCAGCAGAAGTGGGAGGGGTCTGGGTGTTGCCCTTGTAGCCATCTGGCCTCCCCTATCACAAGCGCTCCTCTGGCACTACCTGGTCCTCTCAGGAGGGAAAACGAGAGGGGTCCAGTAGCCCCCATGTCCCACTTCCCTTTGAGCAGGAAGCTGGGGATCCCCCTGCTGACCTCGGTGCCACATCTTTTCTCTCCACCCTCCTCCTTGCTTCCCTGGAGGACTTCCTGTCAGGCTGGCCATCTATGAGCCCTGCAGGCATCCTGACTTCTCTGCCACTGTGCATGTGCCCTGAAATCTCCAAGGCACAGCTGGGTGAGCTCCCGGCTGCCAGAGTCTAGAGCTGAGGCTGCAGCAAGGCGCCGCTAGCATCCACTCTTCTCTGCTGAGCTGGGACCTGGGGCACCCGTTTTGCTGAGAGATGGGAGTGTGCTGCAGGGAGATGGAAGCAAAAAAAAAAAAAAAAAGCCTGCGTGCATGAATAGATGGCCCGATGTGACTTATCTCAGCCAGCTTGGGGCACACGGTGTGGAAGACCCAGCTAAACCCCACAGTTCTCTGCAGAGCGTTTCAGGGGAGCCCTGCCTGCAGTCTGCGGACAGCGGGAAGAAGACCCAGCCCTTGTTTGCAGGGAGCCACCGCTCTAGGGGGCACAATGAACACACAGAAGTCCCCCAGGACTTCCCTGACGGTTTTGACAGGAGTAGGGGCATACTTTGTGGGTGCAGAGTGAAAAATCGGAACCTGTTGTTCCAAAATTACTAGGAATTTAGAACTGGTGACAGCAGAGCATGGAACCGAATGCCGGCCCTCTGAGCACGGGGCACCTGCCCAGGAAGCTGGCTGAGGAAGAACAGGTCAGAAAAGGAGCCGTTCTGCTGTGCCCCAGCTCTGCCCACCCTGCTCCTTCCCTGACACTCCAGGACCAAACTGGGACCACCCACTGGGGCTTGGACTTTTCCTTGGAAGGGGCTTTGAAGGACAATGGCCTCTGCTTTCCTTCACCCTCTCCAGACCCACCCAGCACTTTCACCCTGAGACCAGGGTGGTCCCAGCTCCCACCTTGCTCAGTGCCCAGGCCCCTGAGCGATCCTGCCAACCTAGTGCTTATTTACCTCTGCCCCCCATCCCAACTGAGTGAGAGGTATCATGGGGTTCCTCCCTCCCTCCCTGCAGGGCCATCGAGCCCCTCGGGAGGCCCCCCACCCCGGTTGGTAGTAATGGCACTTCCTGTCCCCTCCCCAACACGGACACGCCACGCCGGTGCCACCCCAGGCCCCCAGGTCCCTCCTCCTGACCCCAGACTCCAGTTACCCCTCCCTGATAGGCCCCCCAGCCCTGGGGCATATTTACAGAAATGCCACTCAGCAGAACAACCCAAATCGAATGAGCGTTCCTGGGAAAGCTGCGAGCTTCCAAATTAGCGGTGCATAATTAGTTTCGTGCAGAACCCTCTCGGAAGTGCTGGGCGCTGGCTGGTGAGACAGACAATTAGTTTCTGCGAGGAGGAAGTGGAGGAGAGCAGGGATAGATTGAGGGGAGCGGGGCGGGGACAGGCTGTTGGGACAGGGGTGTGCATTGACTGAAAGGCAGATGCATTCAGATAGCTGAGGCTCTTACAGCCCACCCAGCAAGGCGCAGCCCTGCCCCTCCAGGACGTTCTGGCTTCAATATACACTCGGGTGGGCCCTTTCAGACCGCTGGGAAGACTGCACGGAGATGCCCTGGATCATGCGTGGGCCCTCAGGGGAGACGCCGTGTTTGCCCACGTCTGCCCCAATACTCAGGACTCTGGCTGGCCTGGGGTTCTGGGCATGGAGGTGTGCCCTGCAGAGCAGCTGGCGGAGACTCAGAGCCCATGTGCATTCCAGGGCTCCTGGCACTCCAGATCCCAGCGGCCCCAAAAGGGGAGGCGTCTCACGGCTGGAGAGCATCCAAGCCCGGCTGCAGGTCGCCGAGGCTGGTGAACAGGGAGCCAGGGCAACAGCATCATCGCCAGACTTTCAGACCCAGCTTGCTCCTCCCACTCCACACGGGTGACCCGTTGAGAGGAGAACCTTGACCTGCTGTCCTCAGATACACTCGGGCGATAACCACCTGCTTGGCGTGCATACCCAGTGGGTGAACAGGTCCCCAGAGACTCTCTATGGCCCCTCCCGAGGCCCCCAGGACCCCTCCAGCCACCCTGTCCAGGCCCTGCCAGGCACTCTCCCCTGTCTCTCTGCTCCCATACTTCAGGAGGCTGGCACGTCCCTGAACCCATGCACCAGTAACACCAGAAAGCTTTAGTCGCATCCGACTCTTGGCGACCCCATGGACTGTAGCCCCCCAGGCTCCTCTGCCCATGGGATTTTCCAGGCAAGAACACTGCAGTGGGTTGCCATTTCCTCCTCCAGGGGATCTTCCCGACCCATGGATTGAACCTGCGTCTCTAAAGTCTCCTGCACTGGCATTGGCAGGCAGGTTCTTTCCCAGTAGCGCCACCCTGATGGGTTCATGACAGTTCCCTATCCCCAGCCACGGCTTGACAGGCTGGACAGGCCCCTCACTCACCCACCCCTGCCCCTCCAGGCCTAACAAGAGTGATGGTGGTGACCTCTTACCCACTCAATTGCACCTTCTTGATGGTTTAGGGGGGAAGGGGCCCCAGCATGATGCTGACGGCAGAGGGGTCAGTTTGGAGGTGAGCTGTGGAAGTCCGCTCTCCTCTCTCACCCTCAGGTAACTGAGAGTGGGCTCTGAATGTGCCCTGGGAAGGATGGCAACCCCAGCCTTGTGTCCTTGGAAGAGGCTCCTCCTCCCATCCCCCAGCCTGACCCACCTATGGGACATCAGGGAGCCCAGGGCAGGACAATGTGGTCCGGGCGCGGCTGCCTCTCCTTGTGGTCCCAGGCAGGTCTCTCTACATCCATGGGCTCCGCCTAGTTTCCCTGCCTGTCCGTTGTTGATACAGTACCTGCCCACCCCCCCAGCCCCACTTCCTCAAGGTTTTGTGTGGGGCTCAGTGAAGCAACTCGGAGGGCAATATTAACACGGCCTGAGAGCTCTTCTCTCAGGCTGCCAGTCTCCGCCTGCCTGATTGCCACATTAGCACATAGGGGTGCCAGTCTTAGGGCCATGAGCCTCAATAAAGAATGGCCATAATGCCAATCAACTTCACTGCCTGGCCAGAGGCCAGTGAATGCTGGGGGCACTGGGGAGTGCCACCTGCACAGCGAGCCCCCCAGTGCCAACCAGTCACCCCAAGGAGTTGGGGCTCATCTCAGTGGGGTCACTGCTGTGGGTTCACTTTGAGTCGACTCATCAGGGATTGACCCATGTGTCCGGTCCTGTACTGGGTGCTGTGGGCACCATCCGGGGAGTCTGGTGTTTGTTCCAGGAGATACGATTCATGAGTACAACATGGGTTAGAGCAGGAGTGAAATCATGTAGCAAGGGCCGGGGAAGTTTCCTGATGTGGGTGGGGGAGTCTGGGAAGGCTGCCCGGAGGACGAAGGCAAGTGCTCCTCCTTCAAAGACAAGCAAGAAATGAGAGTGAGTGCGTTCAGGTGAGAGCCACAATACCAGCCCAGGCGTGGAGGGAGAGAGGGAGGAGCAGTGAGCTGGCAGCAGAGATGGGTGCCCAGGGACTGACACCGATGCTGGGAACGGCCGGAGGACGCAAGTGCCGAGGGCTGGGGCGGGAATCTGGGTTGTGCTTGGCAGCACCAGGGACTCATGGAGGGTCCTGGAGTTCTGGGAAGATCAGCGTGGCAGAGCTGAAGCCTCTGTGGAGCAGGTTTACCCGAGGTCCTTTCCTGCCCCGCCTTCCCCCGCCCGCTGTCCCCCGCCCAGGCCGCCAGGGACTGGGCTCGCGAGGAAGTCGGGGAGGAACAGCTCCCTCTTGCTCTGTCTGCTCTTTATCACTGTCAGCTGCTTAAAGCCAAGCCTGAGCAACCACCTCCCCAGCAGAGCTGAGCTCCCCGAAGATAAGATGGATGTCTGCAGGCCCCAGAGCTGCGATGCTCTAGAGGAAGTGGAAGGGGAGGAGGAAGGAATAAACACCCGTCACATTAATAAGAGTTGGGGAGAAGTGAGGGGCTGAAGCCAGGAGTCTCCAGATGGTGTTTAGTGAAATGACAGTTTGGTGCTTAAGAGGAAAAATGGAACCGTGGGATGCTGGGAGTTTCGGTCTTCGTGGGGTGGGGGTGAGGGGTGGGCATATGAACCCCGTGTGAGACCTGTGCCTGCAGGGGCCTGACCGGAGCCTGTTCCGGGTCCCATCAGTGAGAGAGAAACGCCACCAGGGTCTCCGGGGCGGGGTCCCTCGCAGCAGCTCTTGTCCTGAGGTTTCAGGGGCATATCCACCCACACATTCCAACGTCTTCCCAGCCTCTGAGAAATTAGCAGGCTAATCGTTGTGCCAATGCTGTGCCCACAGGGATGGGCGGGGCATAGCCCGTATCCTCTGGGAGCAAGTGGTCCAGGGTGAGGGACTGGCCATGTCATGTCACAATATGGCAACTGAGGAACGCACGGGAACTTCTGGGAATCCTGCAGGGGGGGTATCTTATACAGCATTGTCCAGACTGGGGATGGCTTCCTGGAGAAGCCGATGGCTGGGCTGAGTTTGGAGTGTCGACTAGGGCTTGGGATACTGGGGGATACCAGGCAAAGGGAAGCAACAGAGCTGAGCATGGGGTGTGATGCTGTGCAAGAAGCAGAGAATCAGGGCTTCCTGGGTCCCGGGGTATCCCTGGTGTCAGGGAGGAGCTGTGGAGACGAGCTGGGCCAACAGTCAGGGGTGGCTGGGGGAGGGCCTGTCCTGTTCACTGGGAGTGTGGCTGCAGGATCTACTCAGCCCCCACTCCCTGGTCTACCCTGAGTGCACTTCCGTGGGTTAAATAGAATGCGCTTTCAGCATCCATCCTTGAGGGTTCAGGCACTTTCTGTGCTCTCCCCTGAGGGCAGAGGCCTGGAGCCTGGCAGCTATGGGGAGGTACCCAGGGGAGCGGTGGGCCCAAGTGGAGGGAGGCCATTTCTCTCGGCTCCGGCTGTCCTAGTGCAGGCTTTGTTTGTTAGCCCTGGGGAGCCGCGACACTCTGAGACCCATAGTCCAGCAAAGGCAAGATCTCCTTGTGGCCCAGGCTGGGGATGACACGGCAGGGAGGCTGGTGCTGGGTGGAGGCTTGGGGCGGGGGGTGGGGGGGTGTGCAGGCAAGGGCAGGGAGCAGGAGACAAAGGAGGGAGTGAGGCAAGGAGAGTCGAGGAGTCGTCGCAGGCGTCGGAATCCATTCTGCGTTGATTTCCCCCCAAGTCACACAGCTGCCAGGGTTCAGACAGATGCTGTGATTAGCATTTTAATGCATTTCAGAGGACCTTGTCCAAACTACTCTGGAAATCAGAAGCCAAGAGTTTATCTTCAGCTGTCCCTGTAGAGAAACCTTCCCTTTTAATTCTAAAAGGAGCCAGAGGAGAGCGTGCATACACGTGTGTTTGTGCACCAACACGCGGGCGTGTGCCTGGGTGCGAGTGTGCACGCCTCCCTGTGTGTGTTTATGCATACACACACATCTCGTATGTGCATGGAGCTTCCTGCGCACACACACACGCCAGGCGCCCCGGTGTACGTGTGTGGGCACCTTTGAATGTTGAGTGTGGGTGTGCATCTGTGCATGCCCATGGACAGTTTGCACGTGAACGCTTATTCTTCACGTGCCTTTGCAAGTGTGACTTCATCCAGGAGCACTCACGTGGAAGCAGGGATAGCCGGGCGCGGGAAGGAAACAGGTCAGGGCTGAGTGACTCTGGCTGTCAGGCTGCCTGGGCCTCAGGTCACGGGAAATGCATTTCAGAGGTGGCTACAGTGGCCTGGCTTCATCCCAAACCTGGGTTTCCAGACAACACAGGCCAGCCGTATTTTTGAGCAAAGTGGAATTTCTGGAGTTAGAATTCCACTCCCTTTGGACAGTGTTGGCGTTGCAGCCCAGCCTCTGAGATAACTCTGAAGCCCTACATGGGGCCGTGGAGCAGCTCCTGGAGGGTCAGGCATGGGTGGGGTTGGGAAGTCAGGAGCCACTCCAGACACATCCTGTGGGGAGGGGGCTCCCCCTCACCTTCAGGCTGGTTGGCACCAGTCAATCAGCTGGTTTCAATGGAAGGGTTTCCTTCTCGTCCTTTGTCACCCTCCTCAACACTCTCCCCCAGGAGGTGTAGCTCTCAGTCCCAAACCCAGACTTCCAGGACTCCCTTCCCAGCCCAGGGACAAGGGAACAGCACTTCCCTCCACTGGCGAGAGGCACCGATTCACCTAGCAAGACGGTGTCGACTCTTAGGCATCTGGGTCTGCAACACCAGTGGCCCCTCTTCTCGGGGTCAGCTACAACTCCAAGCCTTTAACCCCTGCCACACCAGCTCCCCAAGTAGTGTCGTTAGGGCGGAGTATCGATTTGTAGTCTCACAGACCCCTGAGGTTGCTCTGGACTCCACACAGTGGATACACAGTGACGGGGTTTGGGGGTGCTTCCGTTAAAAGGCAGGCAGGGAAAAAACAGACAGTTCCTTGTGAATTTGTTTAATGTAAATACACCCTCTATTTATCTTTGGATGTTAATAAATTCATGCATTATTACAAAATCCCTCATACCAGCAGACCACGCTGTGTTAGATCAGCTCGCTTTAAGAGATTTCCTGTTGGCAGAATTCAAAGCCCACACCTGCAGCAGGCCCAGGCACAAGGATTTAACTAAACGCCACAGATAATTAGATCAGTTAACCTCGCAAATTAAAACAAGCACATCGCATTAGCTCAGTTTATCCTAAAAGAAAATATTAAGTTCCCCCAGATAAGTCCTTTAATAAGAATGGAGGGAGACAGCATGTATTGTCTTTCAGGACCTATGGGCGGGAGGCAGGGGGGCTCAAACAGTGGCCAGACAGCGGGATTGTCTGATAGGTGATTGATCAGGTTCTTGCCTAGTGATCTAACAGGGTTGGAAATGTCTGCAGACCACCCAGGTGGGGTGTGGGCTGAAAAGAACCCAAAACTGCAGCAAAGCTCCACGGGGTCATCAGTGGGATCTAGTCTGCTCTGCAGGTTTATAATAGAATAATCCCCAGGGACACCCTGTGAATATAGAGAATAGGGTTCACTCCATCAGGGGAGGCTTTCTAGAGAGGCAGTGACCCACCTACTGAAAGTTCCTTCTGTGTGAGAGGCTCGACACTTAAGGAGTTGGTTGAGGTCTTTGTAAAGTTTGAACCCACCAAGTGAGAATGGAAGGGGTAATCTGGACTTGAGGAGAGGTCAGTCTTTGCAAAATCTATAGCATAAAACATTTTAAGCAACAAAGAAAGAGTGTAGACAATAGTACTGTCGGTTGGAATATGTGGTCTACCTAAGAGAACAACAGCATTTACAGCTCACTTCTTCCACGGTCACACCATGGCTGTGCTAATTACACACACTTTGTATCTGTTCATTAAAGCAGGCTTGGCAGGACATTAACTTGGAAGCACGATTGGATCGTCTACTCAGAAGTCATAAAACTGCACTGAGCAACCTTGTCATATGGATGCTAATGGGAATGGGTGTCCCCCTAGCGCTGGTGAATTGGGCTGGGTTGACCAGATGACCAGAGTCATCAATCGTGATGAAGGCTGTGTTGTAATGTCCACGGACCTTCACAAGCCATCTACCCTCTTTGGGCTACTGTGTTTCCCATGGACAATGGTGGGGAGAAGATGGTGCTAAGGCATTGCCCCTTCTACTTCTCTGAGGGTCTCTGGCTCTCAGAAAGAAAACATAATGGTAGAGAAGCGTCTCATTCATGGATCAAACTCCTCTAGCCTGAGAGGAGGAATGAAGGTCTTCCAACGATGCCAGACAGACCGTTTGGGTGCCCAGGGCTCCCAGAGTTGGTTGGGCACTCAGATCATGGCAGGAGCGCTTGTAACATGTGGATTTGCAGGCGTACCCTGACCGTATGCCTCTGTGCATGTGTGTGCGTGTGTGTGTGTGTGTGTGTGTGTGTGTGTGTGTGAGAGAGAGAGAGAGAGAGAGAGAGAGAGGGAGAGATTGAACCTCTATTCCTTGCACTTGTAACAAACTTGAATGTCTCAGAAACTTCTATGTGCAGCCAGGTGGTTTGGGGACCTCTTCAGCACTCTCCTTAAGAAGGGACAAGCCCTTCAAATGGTTGTGTGGGGGGAAATCAAGTTCCCCTCACCAGCTTCAGGGTCCAGAAGAAGCCAATTTCCCCTCAACCCCCCTCCAGCAGGACTTCCCAACCCCAGAGAGTAGCCCCTGCCAACCCAGGCATGAGGTATGCCAGCTGCACCCACTGAGGCTGTCACTCTCCTCTTCTGGAAGCTTTGGCAGCTCCCAAGTACCTGAAGAGACTGAATTGCTCAGTGGGATGTTCAAGACCTTCCCTACGGGGGTCCCAAGCCTCCTCTAAGACCCCTCAACCTCCTTCTGAGAGCTTCAGGAGTGCAGTTTCCCTCCCTCCCTCCTCCTCCACGTGTGCCATCACCTCACTGGAATGCTGTGCCCAGCCCCTCTCCATTAACCCAAATCCTGCCAGTCTGTCCCAGGTCAGTGGCCCTGGTGCTCAGGGCAGCAAGGCTCACAGAAGGCACTCTCTAGACAGCTCTGTAGAGCTCCCTGACTACTCAGAGCTCTACACTTCAGCCCAGGGTCTCACCGCATGGCATATACATCATTTCCCCTCTGCAGGAGGGGAAGTCCCAGGACAGAGGGGTCCTTGCCCTCTCCTTGTGCCCACCCGCCAAGCAGCACCAACCTAGGGCCAGGCTCCTGATGGGTGCTCAGGAAACACTTACCAATTGAATGAAAAAGCTTCTCTCAGGCTCTGAACAGTCCCAGCTGTCGGATGCCAGCTGTCAGAGCTGCTGGGAGAGGCCAAATGCATATTCATGTCAGATCCCTGGGTCGCCCTGCCTCGAAAGGCCTCCTGGACCATCCGAAACCAAGTGGATGTCGGCATCATGCAAACTCTCAGCACGGACTTCACTAACACCTCTCGGGGACTGAGGGGCAGGAAGGGGCAGGAACCTCCCTCTCCAAGCACAGCCAGGCCTCAGCCGGGACAGGACCAGGGGTCTGAGGGATGTTCCCACCACTCCCACACCTGGCTTCCTCTCACTGAGGTACGTTGGACCCCCATGCGGCCAGCCCTGTGTCAACCACGGGGCTTTGCGCCCTGGGCCAGCAGTCTGCCAGGCCGGGGCAGGAGGGGTGGGGACGGACAGAGGGAGCCACCCTCCTGGGCAGGGTGGGGGTGCAGGGGATGGCCACAGCAACGGCAGCAACAGGGGGCAGCCTGTTATAGAGTTCCCATGTGCACACAGGGTGTCCATCGCTTTGCTGGCATCACTTCATGCAGCAGTCCCTGGGGAGAGGCGCTGTTGGCAGGGTCTAAAGGAGGAAACCGAAGCACAGAAGGTTGAAGCGGTTTGTGCAAGGTCACAGAGCTCAGAGTGGTGGAGCTGGGTTGGCTGAATTTGGGGCCTGAACCTTCCCAGAGATGTGGTGGGTCCCGAGTGTCCTCAGAGAAGGGAGAGATTGGGAGGGCTGGGTGGCCCTCCTCTTGGAAGGAGGCTGGCAGTGCGAGTCACGGGTGTAGCTGGGGTTGAGGACTGGGTTGGCACTGGTGCGCTGCGGGGCCATTTATGATGGAGGCCCAACAGGAGCACAGAAAATCATGGTCTTGCCTCACCTCCCAGAAATGAGTCCTCCAGCGTGGGGTTGCCTGCATTGTTCTCAACCTGAGTCTCCCCTACTTCTCCCCCTCCCCACCCCCCACCTCCAGGGACTGAGTCCCAGCTTGAATGCTTCTGTGGCAGGAGGCTCACTCCCTCCTGGGACAGCCCGCATCCTGGGGAGTAGTGAGGGCTGGGTGGGCCTTTCTGGTTCTGCAGGCTGAGCCCAGACAGAGGGCCTGAGAAGCCAGGGGCCACACAGGCCAGCCAGGGCGTCTCTCACCCCTTGCCTCCCTACTCTCAGTGCAGCCCAGTGGAAGTCAATCGTGCGGGCACATCCTTCCTCCTCAGGCGAGCCTGGCACAGACCACACGCACCTCACTCCACACCCCCGACAACAGGCCAGAAGCACGGCTACTTCCGTTTCTGAAAAGTCAAGTTGTCACCCAGAAAACCAGCGGGGCTCTTTCAGAAGGTGTGCGTCCCCCCAGGCCACAAAGCAAGCATGGGGACCTGACCGTGAGACCCCCATGACACGGGCACAGCTAGGGGGTGGCACAGCGGCTTCTGACTCTCTAATATTTAAGCCACGTACAGGGGTGCAGAAGGATACCAGTCCAAGAGAGATGTAGAAGATAAAAATATGATAGCTAAGGGACTGAAATCTTCATCCCCCACGAAGGATTTCATGGACTTAGAAACCATGTCAGTAGTTGGATGGACATGCTGAGTCGGCAGTGCTGTGTTGAAGAAGCAGTTCTTAGGACACCCTCTTTCTGAACAACTCTTTCTGAGTCGGCCTCCTCACACCAGCGTCAGGTCAGGATCTGAGCTGAAGGCAAACAGTGCAGGTGTGTGGGGTGGGGTGCTGCTCTGCGTGCTGCCCAGCCTGCCCTTCTGTCACCCCACCCACGTCTAAGAGGCTAACAGGGGGACTCTCTTGGCTCCTACCCATTATCCATCCCCTCTCCCCCTCACAGACAAAAGCAGGTGTGATCATGGCAGATACATGCCTCTTTCTTTGCAAGATATCCCTTTTTTCAGCCTCCTTTGCAGCCAGGGTGGTCACGGACATGTGAGTTCTGTCTAGTTGCGTTTGACTCTGCAATCCCGTGGACTGTAGCCCGCCAGGCTCCTCTGTCCATGGGCTTCTCCAGGCAAGAATACTGGAGTGGGTTGCCATGCCCTTCTCCAGGGAGTCTTCTCAATCCAGGGATCTTATGTCTCCTGCTTTGGCAGGCAGATTCTTTACCACTAGCACACATAGTTCTGGCTAATGAGACCCACACAGAATTCTACTGGGAGGGGCCTTGGGAAATCTTTTGCATTCGTGATAAAAGGGACAGACACAACTGGACTTACTCTGCTGGACTGTGGGTATGATGCATGGAGCTGAGGCAGCCATTCTATAACCATGAGCAAAGAGACTGATGCTGACGTTACGCTGCCAAGCCAACATCAGATCCCGACTCTGTGCTAATGCAAAAATCCAAAGCTCCATTTGTTGAAGCCACTGCAGCCAAACACATTTCTAACTAACAGGGCAGTCACTGAAACTGAGGTTCAGAGGAGTTAAGTGGCTCTCCAAGGGCACACAGTCAGGCTCCAGGCAGAACTGGGGCTGGAATTCGACTCTGTTCACCATGCAGAGTAAGGCTTCTCCAACCCAAAGGCAGGTTTGGTGTGTGGTGACAGCTGTGGGGCCGCTGCCCTGCCTCACATGGCCCACCGGGGGGGGGGGGCGGTCTAGCAATCACACCAGAGCCTCCTGTGGGAGCAGTCCGGTCCTGATTTTGGGGTGACAGAAACAGAAGACAGTGGCCCCATTCCCGCCCCTGGGATGCTCAGGTTTTCCGCAGGCTTGGCCCCACAGGATGCGGCGGAAGAGGAGTGGGCCCTGGAACCAGACCCCTCCCTGATGAGTGAGCCCCCTGCCCCTCAGTCTCCTGGTTCATACAACACTGCTGCCAGTGCTTACACGAGAGTGCGCCCACGTGATGCTGTTTTGACAGATAAAGGAGAGAATATCTGTGAAGTGTCAGGCCTTCAGGGAGTCCTCAAGGAGTGGTGGTTGTCACCCTGCGGCATTTCGTCACTTCCTATTCGTGTTTCTGGGGTTACCATCTAAAAAAACCCACTTGCATTCAAATGCTTTTCTGAAGTCTGCTTCTGGGAATATTTAAACGAAGTGTCTTTGAGAACCTAAAGTTAGGCCAGTGGTCCCCAGACTTTTTGTTCACATGATTCTCCTGGTGATCTTGTTAAAATGCCTCGGGGTGCAGGCTGAGTGACCTGGCTCAGCTGGCCCAGGTGGCACTGAAGACTCTGCACATCTAATAGGCACCTGGTGATGCTGACGCTCTGGGCCCAGGTCCACCCTTAGCCAGGGCTTAGACCTCCGGCTCTGCTGACCTTGCTCAGACTAAAGGGAGACTGATGTGGGTCAGAGCAGCCTAGGAGAGCTTCCTAGATGAAGGCGGGGCTTGGAGCTAAGTCCAGAGGCCCTGGAAGACTGGGGTGGGTGGGCAGAGGAAGGCAGGGCCTTCCCAAGGAGGAGGGAGGCTGGGGATTGCTAATGCCCAAACCACGCCTGAGCGAGCAGGATGTCCAGGACTCACTGCCTGGAGTTGACTGAGGCCTGCAGGCTGTGTGGGCTGGACATTCTGGAGGACAGCAATGCGAGAAAGGCCTGCTGCCTTTCCCCTCACAGTCTCCCAGAACCCCCAGTTCTGGGAGGACAATTCAGACCTTCCTGGCTCCCCAAAGTCGGCCCTCCTGACTCCCTTTCCGATCTCCTCTCCCTGACGCACACCTGGACTGGTCTCCCTGTCCACGGGGTCCTTCATGGTCATTCCACTCACAGTCCTTCCCTCTTCTGAGATGTAATGAAGCTTAGAATCCAAATCACACCGTTGACCATTCTGTACTTTTATTGTCCGGTAACTATCTCATGAATGAGTTAGGAGCTGCTGGATGTTACTGTGCCAGAGGACCCTGGTCAAACACACTCAGCATCACTGTCCTGTCCGTCATGGCGATCCCTGGATTTATAGCACTCCACAGCATACCAAGGGCTGGCACACAAGATTTTCACTATGGAACTAGGAAACAGGCCCAGGAAGGTCATGAGGCTCATCCCAAGTCATCCAGCAGCTTGCTGTCGTTCCCACAAGCTGTAAGCGCTCTGGAAGGTGGAGCAGAGCGTTCTGCTGGGCGCAGAGTGGACACCAGAGTCTCTCAAGTTGCCTTGTGTCCACCCAGCCGCCGGAGCAGGAGCCGACCTGCGTGGCGCCCCCTGGTGGTCCAATTGAGAACATACCACAAATGCCTTCGCTCAAAACACACTAGGGCCACAGTGAACTGGGGCCCTGAACGCCAGCCCTTTTCTCTTCATAACTATTTTCAGGAAGATCTGAAGAACAAATAACCACAATATCTTCTGCCATCATCACCCAGGCTTGCCCATCTTTGACGGGACTTGGCAGCCCACCGTTCTGGCCACGATGCAGGCCCATAAAGCAGACGCCTGGCTCTTTATACTTGCCCACGCGCGCACTCTCTAGGAGAAACCCTGCCAGTCCTAAAACACATCCATTCCCGCAGCAGGAGTTCACACAGATAACCTGCTTCTCTGCCTTGTGCTCTGGTGAAAGGTCAGCAAACCCTCAAACAGCCTCACATGGTCTCACCTAGGCACTCCACTGAGACCCCCTCCCCCAACCCCTGCGGCTGACACACGTGTGTGGGGAAACCCCTTCACTCTGGTCACTCCTGGCTGCCCAGACACACGGGTGCCAGCTGTCACTGGCCAGGCCAAAGAGCCTTCAACACAGTGTTTCCTCCAGGCGCCCGTGACCACAGAGAGAGAAACGCCTGTCTTATCAAGTGTAACCCCGCAGGCCGAGCTAAGCTGAAAACTTTCCAGGGGGCTGCGAGGCATGGGGTGACGTGGGTGGAAGAGGAGCCCTGAGAATGGGTCCGCTGGAATGCTTCTCGGTGTTGCCGAGGCCTGCGAGGTCCAGGGGTAGGCAGAGCAGCTGCGCCCTGCCCCTGCCCACCGCCCAGCTCTGAGTCAGCTCTGGGCAAGAGAGCAGGCACAGAAAGCACTGGGGGGCGGGACTCTAAGCACTGAAAGGCAGAGTTAACACTGGCGAGTGTCAGTCGCTCAGTTGCGTCTGACTCTGCGACCCCACGGCCTGTAGCCTGCCAGGCTCTTCTGTCCATGGGATTCTCTAGGCAAGAACGCTGGAGTGGGTGGCCATGCCCTCCTTCAGGAGAACTTCCTGACCCAGGGATTGGACACTGGAGCAGCCTGGAAGCAAAGGGCTGTGCAGGAAGAGGAGGCTGAAAGAAGGTGAGGTGCTTGGCTGAGAGCTGTGTCAACCTGTGGCTGGTGAGGGAGCCTGTGCTCAGCCGGGCCCCTGGGTGACCACAGCCCGAGGGGTTTCCAGACAAGCCTCAGTCTTTATGTCACCATGACAACTGGGCCAGTCTAGGAAGCACGTCAGAGGGGGAGGAGCCTGGAACTGCGAGGCCACCATGGTGGGATGGGGCGGGCTTCTCCAGGACACTCTGGTTTGTCCTAAGGCCTCTTGCTGCTAAACTCCTGGGCACTTCCCATCACTACCATTTTTTGCCACCTAAAGCCATTTTCTGGATCACGAGCAGTCTTCACACATGCCTCCCAAACCTTCAGCTGTGTCTCACTCATTTGTCTGATGCCCCCCTCCCTCAAAAGAAATGGGCACAAGCAGGTAACCTGTACATACTGCTGCTGATGACTGGGCTGATGGCAGTCATGGTCCAAACGATACCTGGACAAGTGCTGAAGAAAGCTGAGAAATTTCTGCCTGGTTTCCTTAGGAAGAAAGCTGAGCAGAGGGCACGGGGGAGGCGTGGGGCCCAGGGGCAGGGAGGGACACGGAGGCGGGGGTTGCAGCCCTTCCCTGAAGCTGTCCTGGAGCTGGCCCTCGGGGGCGGGCAGTCTGGCTGCTCTGCCTCAGGGAGACACCGAGCTGACCCTCACTTCATTACACTTGCCACAGACGGAATCGGGCTGTGGAGGCCAGGAGACACCTTCCTCCCCCTCGCCCTCCCCTCCCCTTCCTGTTGGCTTCAGCAAGGTGAATAATGCCAAGTCTATTAGTTTCAGAATTGTAGAAAATGTCAGAGGCTCCAGAGGCCCCTCTGGATCACTACCCTCTTCCACAGTCCAGAAGGTGGAGGCTCAGAGTGGCTTCAAGCTGAACGTTTTGCCCCAAAGTACCTGGTTTGTTTGAGGCAGGTGGGCCCTGGCACCCAGGTTCCCTGACCCCGGCCCAGGCGCTGACCATCACCTCAGGTGGCCTCTTGTTTATCCCTTCAACTTAGAGATGGTGGCTGTGGACACAAGGCTCGCTGGGTCCTTCAGACAAATCTGTGAGAGAGCCTTGCTGAGGACAGGCCATGGCCAGGCCTGGGTTCTGTCGTGGGGGCCACAGGGAGAGTGTGAGAGTCACTCACCTGGACACTGGGGACACCCCCACACCCAGGCAAGTGAAGAGAACGCACTCAGACACAGAGCACAGCCCTGGCGGGAGGAGGGCTTCGCGACCTGGGAGGAGGGGAGGGGAGACTCCCCACAGAAGCTGAGGGAGGTGGGATCCAGGACTCCGGTGTGAAGAGGACAGGCAAGCCGAGCGGGCTGCGGGTGCAGACGTAGCTCCGGATTTCAGGCATTTCTGCCTTCTCTCCTGGAAGCCCGTGCTCCCTCCTGCTGGGAGAGCCTGGGGAGGAGACCCTGTGCGCTCAGCTCTGCCCCAGCCTGCGGTGTGGTCTGCGGGCAGGGGAGAGGTGGCTGGGTTGGAGACGTGCCTGCCTGATCTGCTTCCGGTCAGGATGGGGACTCCTCCAAAGATGGGGAGCTGGAGACCCCCCCAACATGGGTGGGTGAGGGAGGCCTGGATTCTGGCCCCAGCTCTGTCACGAGTGAACTGCAGCTCATCTCACTCGGATCTCAGATTCCGTGTGGGTAAAATCAGAAAACTGAGCGAGCTGTCGGTGCTGAAGCTGGACATCCTGCAGAGAGGAGTGTGCGGATGGCTGCTCAGAAACCGCCTCTCAGCCTGGAGGGCAGCCTTCGTGCTCTTCTGCCGCCCACTGTCCGCTCTGTGCTTACACCATGTGAGCTTGTGCCCCTTGACGAGCCCTCCCACCTCTAACACTCTGAGGACCCTGGGGCTTGTCCCCCACGTGAATGAGAAGCAGAGAGTAAGAGAGACAGAAGCTCCCCCAGGGCCGCACTGTGCCTTTTCCATCTGCCCTCAGTCCCAGCACAGGGCCCTTGGCACCACTGACATTCTGGGGTCAGATGCTTCTTTGTTGTGGGGCTCTCCTGTGCATTGTAAGATGTTTAGCAGCATCCTGACCTCTGCTTATCAGATACCTGCAGCATCTCCAGACAATGTCCGTAGGTCCTGTTGGGGGCAAATGTGCTTCCTGTTAAGACCCACTGCCCTAAAAGGACAGATGAAGAGTTTTCTCTAGAGAATATGAGGAAAGAGAAGATAAATCATTCATTTCCCCAAGAGAGAAAAAGAAAAGAGCATGAGGCCAGTGGGGAGAAGCAGAGGAAGGGCTGGTGGGATCCTCCCTACCCCACCCCACCCAGTGACTTAAACACTGTTGAAGACCTTTCTCTCTCTGCCACGGAAGGGCCACAGGGATGCCCTTTTTCAGTGTTCTAGGTTGAATTGCATTCTCCCCTCCCTGCAAAAGGTGCTGAAGACCGAACCCCCGGTACCTGTGAATGTGACCTTATATGAAACAGGGTCTTTGCAGATTTAATCAAGCTGGGAGGAGGGCATCAGGTTGGGCCCCAACCTATACAACTGGTATCTTTATCAGAAGGGGGAATTTGGACACAGAAACAGATACACACACCAGGAAGTTCACGTGATGAACACCATCTCCCAGCCCAGGAATGCCTGAGGCCACTGGAGGCGAGGAAGGAGGCGCGGAACAGGTCCTCCTCCCAGCGCTCAGAAGGAACCAGCCCTGCCAACACCTTGATCTTGGTCTTCTAGCTCCAGAACTGTGAGACAATACCTCTCTGTCATTTTATGTCGCCTGGCCTGTGGGACTTTGTTACAACAGCCCCCCAAACCAGGAGCAAGAAGGACCACTGGACTAGGGAGGTAGAGAGATGCAGGGACCTGGCTTGTGACCCCACCATCTAAATCAGAGACAAATGCTCCTGGGACCCAAACTCACCGTATAGAGACAGCCTACAGGACAGACAAGTGGAAACACATCACATCTCTAAAATGAAACACTTTGCGCCAATCACTAGAAGTTGTAAAACTGCCCCGTAGATGCTACCTACATCCATCATAAATTCATCTTTAGTTTCTGTTATCATATCACTGTCTCTGGGGACCCCTGTCTTGTCATCATTTGCCCTTTATAATTTATTCATCTTGTTCTTGCCTGCATCCTTTCTTCTTATCATTCATCTTTACAGTTACACATAAAATTAGACGGATCCTTTCCAGTGGGGCCGTCAGGAGGGAGACGGGCCTCACCAGGGAAGTCCCAGGTGAGCTGGTAGAGGTCCCATGAGAGCCCCCTCTGGGTGTTGAGGCAGAGGTGAGTGGGGAGAAGTCAGACGGATGGTGTGCAGGAGAGGCCAGTGAGAAGGATAAAGGGGAAAGGAGGGGAAGTGAGAGGGAAGAAGAGGAGGAAGGTGCCCAGAAGGGACAGAAAAGAGGAGGAAACAGGCACAAAGAGAAAGATGATGATGGGACTCAAGGAAACAAACATGGGAGGAAGGGGGAGCAAGGAGCACACCCCGAGCCAGCGGCTCCAGAAATCCAGTTGAGTCTTTCCCTCTTTTAATTTTCTGTTTTAACATCTCTCCTGGTAAACTCAAAGAAGGTCACATTGACTGTCCATGGAGATGACGGGTCCTGAGCAGCGGGGACCCGAATGGGGAGGTGTGATGGCAGCGATGGTGCTTGTCGACCAGGCTGAACTGGGGCTGGGGTGTGGGTGGGGGATGGCCACGAGGAGTATGAGGGCTTGCTCTGTATTCTCAGGTTGCTGGAGTCAGGGCACAAAAGCCAATCTTTAACTAGTGAATTGGAACTTTAATGTTTACCAAGCAGATACAGCTCCCACTCGCCCCCGCCCCCTCTTCTCCCTGTTCCAGGCTCCTGCTAACTGGACCACCTCTTCCCCTTGTCTGCTGCTAGCGGAGCAAAGAGCTGGTCACTGCTGCCCACAGAGCCTGGTTCCCTGATCAGAGGCTCTTCCCAGAGGGCCTGCAATCCCACCTTTGGAAACATATGGACTCTTCCTGGGAGACAGTTCCCAGTGAAGTCCCAAAGGCAGGGGGAGCTGGAATTGAGCAGCAGGGGCCTATTTTAAGGAACAGAATTCTTCTGAGAGGCCTCCTGTGCCTACTCAGGCCCCAGGGAGCCTTCCAAGTGGACCTCTCCTGCCCAGCTCAAAGCTCCTGGCCTGTCGTGGGCACCTTATCTTCTAGGCTGATTCTCAGACCACTGCTCTCATCTGACACCCCCACCTTCCTTCCAACTTTCTAGTCCCACCCTGCCCAGATCCTGAACACACTTTTGAGCAACTCCTGATAACTTCCCTGGTGGCTCAGATGGTAAAAAATCTGCCTGCAGCGCAGGAGACCTGGGTTTAAGCCTGGTGGCTTGGGAAGATCCCCTGGAGAAGGAAATGGCTACCCACTCCAGCATTCTGGCTTGGAGAATTCCATAGACAGAGGAGCCTGGTGGGCTATAGTCCATGGGGTTGCAAAGAATCAGACATGACTGAGGGACTAACACTGACCCTATAGGTTTCCAGGTCCCCTCTAAAGCAACTGGTGGCCCTAGAAAGGAGAGGTAGATATCCTGGGTTTTGGTAGCAGAGCTGGTGATGGTACTTTCTTGGCCATTTATTGACCGTGTGACCTTGGGCAAACTGCTTAATCTCTCCAGTCCGGGGTCTCCTCATGTATGGGGGATACTCATGACATCTTCCCCATAGGGTGTCTGTGAAGATAAAATGGGGGTAATGGAGGTAACCTGCTTGCATCATGCCTGTCAGATAGTAAATGCTTAATAAGTATTAACTGTTGTCATTGAGCTATTTTCTACTCTACCCACTTCATGATAGCGTGCTGTCTTGTATCACTGATGTATGTGTGACTTCTGTCTCCAACTTGATGGACAGCTCCAAGAGAGGTGGGAATGCAATTTTCTTATCTCCTGTCTGCCTGGATGCCTAGCACAGTGCTCGGCACACACAGAGGAAATTCTTGTTGATAGTTTGAGAAGCCATGTTGATGGTTAGCCTATAAATGATGAACACACATTGGGGATGGAAGAAGGTGGGCTGAAGAGGGCAAGGGGTCAGGAGAGAGAGTGAAGTTGAGAGTGTGAGGGAGAGATGGAGAGTTTCAGAAAAGCGGAATCACTTCCTGGATACTGGCAGAAGACCCTGCTCGAAGGGACCCTGATGAGGCTTTGTGGCTCAGTAATCTCATTTTACTGAAGGCATGCCAAATTAAGAAACAATAATCCATTTGTAACACTGGTCCAGGGCTGACTCCGTCAGCCACCCCAGAGGCCTTGGATAGGCTGGTTCCCAGGGATACTGACCTCTGACTTGTACAAACAGCCACTGTGATGTGGTTTCTGAGCTTCCACTGATCCTAACAGAAATGTCAGCTCCTCTTCCCAGTTCCCACATGAGGACACGTGGGAGGGGTGTCTCTAGCTTTGTCTCTGTGGTTTGGTTATTGTTTTCGGTGGTGGAGGTGTGTGTGTGTGTGCCCACAGATGACAACCAAGGCGGTGTTCCCTGCTGTCAACAGGATACCAGCCCTGCAACTTGCTGGGAAGCAGAATGGGCTGCCGGTCCCATCTCCTCCCCTCTGCCTCTCTCCAGTGAGAAAGTGGAGGACTGATTTTAATTGATTGATTTTAATGGATTTTGAAGTCTGGAAAGGCGCCTAAATTGCTGAGGTTACCAGTTTCCAGGTTCTTTTTTTTTTTTTTTTTCAATTTTCTTCTCCTTCATCAGACAAGGAGTGCACTCACCAGGGCACCTCGGGTGGTGACCCCAGACAAGAAGAGGCCTCTCTCCGCTCCCTAACCAAGCAGCCAGTCAGCCTGCCTCAGCTGGTGGCAACACCCATTATATGGTCGGGTGGGAGCACTTTGCTTGGTTCTGTCCCAGCATTTGCCAGCAGCTTACTTTCTCTGATCTCAATAATGACACCAAGTCCTGCTTTCTGGAATCCAAATGACTCGGCTTTAAAATCTGGTCACTTTGTTTTTCATTAATCTCCATGTGAGTTTGTGCACGGACAATGTGCCCTGGGAAGTTTGAGCTGCAATCCTGTCTTTTCTTCCCATCCCTCCCGCTGCGGGCTGTGCCTGCCCTGAGAATTGTGATGGAGTCTTTGAGGCCTCACGTCTCCCAGTCTCCCTGTGAGGCCTCTGAAGAAAGGACAGCCTTCCATGCACCGCCAGGGGACTCTGAGCTATGTTTTAGTTCCATTGTTGGCCTCTCTCCTCACCCCTCCCACCTCCCAACATACATTCACTTTTTTTTCTCCTTTCTTCCAAACTTGCCCAACTTCTCTTTGTGGTTTCAGAAAAATGCCACTGGATCTCCCAGTATGAAGGATTAGCACAGATTATGGGGAACAGTGTTAATTATCGGTGGAAGGGGGGCAGGCGCGTTGCTCCAATGTGCTGCTGATTTCCCCTGGGCCTTTCTGTCTGGTAATAAGCCTTCTTTAATCTGGCAGGCCCCTTGGTGAAATCAGCACCACGGACAGTGGTATTGATTGCTTCTGAGAAACCATCACAGCTGCTCAACCAAATTACCTTTGATATGTGACCTTTAATGTAATTACTGCAACATCAAAGTATTTCTATAAATTATTAAAGAACTAATACACTCCATCATTTAGCTATTCTATTATATGTAAAATAAACAACCACAAGTTAATGTTAGATCTTGAACAATCCACACTCGCTACTGAAATTCTCCCAGTTCCCAGCCTCTCCCCCTTCAAAACCCCAAGCCTCCCCCTCCCAGCTTCTCTTTCTGTTTCCCCATCTAATTCCAGGCTTTTAGCCATCACGAAACTCCCCAGCAATCTCTCTCAAGCTGATGAAGGGCCTCCCATAACAATGTGGTATTTTCTATTCCATTTGGGTGGCTCTAAAATATCTATCACAATCTCCCCCAAAACAAAGTACCATAAACACTTTATTAATCAGCACAAGCCTTTCTCAGAAGCCTTTGATTATCTTACAATATGGCTTTATGCCTCACACATAACATGGGGCGATGTGGAGCATATTTCTGCCATCTTACAGAGGGCACCCAGAAAGTAATTACTATAATATATGTGCATGTAGCCGCGCCACTAAAAAACCAACTGGGGAACGACCACCGTGCCAGAGCGGGGCTCCACACAAAAACCTGAGCGGTGCACGATTTCCATATATTTGCATCCGCGGGTGTGTTATTAAGATGACTCAGCCCCGTGCTTTGCAATCACAAATAACAAACACAGTACAAAGGCTGTTTTAATGGAAGGAAGGCCCTCCCCACCCCTAAACGGGTAAAGAAGGCTCTCTGATGCAAAGGAAGCCAGCCCCCGACCCGGATTGGGCTTTCTCTCTGTCTACTGGTTAACCTTTCCCGCTGCGGGGCAGAAATGGAAACGTGTGTTTACATACGGTTTGCTTGGTAAGAATGTAAACATGCATGTGTAAATATTGGTGAGCATGCATATAGAACACACGTGCGTCCCTGCAGTGTCCATTGTATAAGCTTAAACAAGGTACATCTTAAAATTCTTTATGCCCACAAACGCTCACATCTTTCCATTTATCTTTAGATACTCGGCGAGCCGTATATCTCCCCCCACTCCCGCCCCCGCCCCCATCTCTCTGAACCCACAGGAGAGACCGCGCAGACCCTTGACCCGGTCTACACTTCTTATTTTATGGTGATGAACTAGCCTCGATAATAGCCATGGCTGATATCACACCCAGTTAGGGGGGCCATAAATAATTCTCTTCTCCCCCGCACAGAAGCTATAAACCAGGGCTGAGGCGCGATAGTTTATCAAAGACGAGGGCTGGCTCCTTAAATAAACCGCGGTGATCTCACTCGCGGCGCCGCGCCCGGGCGGGTAGGCGCTCCCTCCCGCCCCGGCCCGGCCCCCACCCCAGGAACCGCGAGTGTCCGACGGAGATCGGCGGGTGTTCTCGCGGCTCCGCCGCCGGCTGCCCCGCCGAGGGGGCCCGGCACCCTGCGTCTCCACCCCGGGCCGCCAGCGCCGGCAGCGCGCGGAGCCGAAACCCGATCGGCGGCGCCCGGGAGCGCCAGGGGAGAAGCCGCGCCCGGGCTTCGCGGCCGCGGCCAAGTTCGTCCCCCCGCCCGGGGTTCCGTCGGGCCTGGACGGCCGGGTGCGCGGGCCGCCAGGCGAGGTCCGGGCTCGGCGCCCACGCGCCCGTGTCGCAGCCCTGCGCCTCGCGGCCGCAGGGGGCCCGCAGGGCTGCGCGCCAGATCCGGGGCGAAGGCCTTCGCTCCCCGCGCCGGCCGCGCCGCCGCCCGGCCTCCCGAAGTCGCCCCCTGTCGGCGCGCCCGTCGCTCGCGCCTCGCCGGGCGCCACTTACCCCGGGCAGAGTCTTCTGCTCGTGCAGCGCGCTCTGGGCCTTCAGCGCTGACTCACGCTCGCAGTAGGTGAGGAAGGCGCAGCCTGGGGAGGGAAGCAAGCGCCGAGAAGGGTCAGTGGGGGCGCCCCCGGCCGCCCACGCGCCCGCCCGCCCGTCTCCAGCCCCTCCCCGCTCTCCGTCCCTCTCCCCACCTCTCTTCTCTCTCCCGCGCACTCTACTCGAGCTTTCTTGCCTCCCCGTTTTCCCCTGTGTCTGCTTTTCGTCCCTCTCGTTCGCTGCTTTTCTCTTTCGCTCCTTGGGCGAAGTCTCCCCACTCAGCATTCCCCCCTGCCACGCCCCCTGTCCCCGCGGGTCTCTTACGGACCCAGCGCCCCTGGGGGGGCCTGCCTGCCTCCATCTGGGTGCTCTGCTATTTCAGCTCCAGCCCCATACCTCCCAGAAAGGGGCAGCTTCTACCCCACACCCCCAGCACCTCTGGTCACTCTTGATCATGAACTCCTCCTGTTCTGGCCCCCTGAGGAGGGATGAGGCAGGGACCCTCCAGGCCTTTCAAATCAAGGCTCCATCTGTAAGGAGGACCCCAGGCCAGGCTGTTCATAACGAAGTGAATGGGGCTGTCCATGTGTCTGCCACCCCAGTCGGTTGTTGCATCTGCAGTGCTATCTTCACACCCCTCCTGGAGGGCTTGGAGATCAGACGCCCCTGTCTCTAATTCCCTGGGGGACTGCAGCAGCGCCCTGCCCTGCCTCAGTCTCCCCTCATGTGAACAGAGGGAGTTGACTGAAGGGTCTGCAAAGTCCCATTGAGTTTTCCCCTTGCATGATTCTGACAGCGCCTTACCAGGAAATCTAGATTTTACAGAGCACCATGCCTTACTCAAGGGGTGACTTTTTAATGCTGGTCCTTCAGGCCCAGCGACAAGGCAAAGAGAATGCCTGTGGATGGGAGAGTCTTTGGGGAGTTCCCTCAAATTTCTCAGTGTCAAGGCTTCTTCCTGCGCCTGCAAACGTGGCTGAGGGTGTCTTAGGGCACCTAGGGTCTTAGGGAAGGTCAAAAAGTCAACTTCAGCCAACAGCAGGCTTGAGTTTCATGGAGCTCAGAGGCCTCAAACTTTCCAAAGTCACTCGCGGCCCCAGAGAAGGCACCCTGCAGACTGGCCACCATCTCTGTTTCACTCTCTTCTTTCTTTCCCATACTTCACTCTCTTCCCCATGATCTGACCTCCCAACCATCTGAGTTCACCACTGTCCCCACCTTTCCTTTGCTCTCACAGTCTTCTCACACTCTCTGCATTTTCACATCTCCCAATCCCATCCATCTTTCAAGAGTCTGGTCAAGGTCCACCTCCTCCAGGCAGCCACCTTGACTGGTCTGGTCCAGTTTAAGTCAGCCTCCCTTCTTAACTGCCCACAGCTTAAGACGGTGGTCAGTCTCATGGCCATTTATCAATTATTTCCTGAGTGTCCCTGTGCCAATTTCTGTGGCATGTCCAGCAACCCAGGCTCTCTTGTAGGAGGCTTGTAGGAGCCTCAGGGCATAAAGTGTTCCCAGAGTTCTCTGCAGTTCCTGACTTCTCTATCATCCGGTAAAAACCTCACTTCCCACGTGGTGCTAGTGGTAAAGAACCCGCCTGCCAATGCAGGAGATGCAAGAGACGTGGGTTCGAGCCCTGGGTCGGGAAGATCTTCTGGAGAAGGAAATGACAACCCACTCCAGTATTCCTGCCTGGGAAATCCCATGGACAGAGGAGCCTGGTGGGCTATAGTCCATGGGGTCGCAAAGAGTCGGACACAACTGAAGCAACTTCACACATGGGTGTCCTCCTCTTCCATTTCAAAAACTGGTCCTGCTTCCCTTCCCTCCTAGCTTCAGAGAAGAGATGGAAGGAACTGTGTGTGTGAGGGAGACACAGAGATGGGGAGAAGAAAGAGGGGAGACAGATCTCTGTACTCCCAGGGGCTCTCCGCCTTCCCATCCTCCTCCTCCTGTCTGTCTGGGGCTGGGAGGAGCTGTGAGTACCACGGAGCCTCTGTCCACTGCATCTCATCCCTCCCCAGCCAGACTCTGGTTCACCCCTCCTCCCCGCTCCCCGTTCCCGTCCCTGGTCGGCAGACGGTTATTGATGGAGACACATGGGGACTGAAATGAATAGCGGTCAGAGGCCCCCGTGACGTCGGCCCTCGTGCTGTTGCCTGCCTCTCCCGGGGCCTCTTTCCTCTTGTCCCCTCGCTGGCCTTGTCCTCCGCCCGTGCCTGCCTGCAGCCGGGGAGGCGGCCGCTGTCTCGCTGCAAGCCGGCAAGCCAGCTCAGGACAAGGTCAGGGGCAGGTTTCGAGGAGGAGGAGGGAGGCAGGAGAGGAAAGGGAGGAGGGGGAAGGAGAGGAAATGGCCACATTGTGTGTGTGGCCCAGGGTGACAAGGAAAGGCTTCCAGAAAGAAAAAAGAAAAAGAAAAAAAAGAATCTGTTGCTTTTGTCCAGCTTCCAGGAATTTTTGCACAGTTGCTTTTTTTTTTAGAGAGAGCTCACTGCTCTGTTGTGAAGCAGAATCTGTGAGGGACCCTCAGGTCCTGCGTGACCTCCCCTGTCGTCTCCACCTCCTGACTTCACCTTCTCCCCTTTCTCCTCTGCTTACTCGCCTGTCTTTCTCCTGCCTCTCCGCCCTGCCAGGAGCACTGTGCCCCCGGACCTTTGCACCAGTGGTTCCTTCTGCCCAGAAGGAGCCCGTCTGCTGTCTGGATGGCCGTCTCCTTCCTTCCCCTCGGGTTTTGCTCACATGTGACCTCTTCAAGGATGTCTCTCCTGACAGCCTCACAGAACGCAGCACCCCTCACCCCCCAGGACACATACTTGCTCCTGACCCCTCATCCTGTTGGCGCTTCTCTTCGGCAGCCCTCACCCCGAAATATTAATATTGTTTGTTTGCTCCTTGATTAGTGTCTCCCCGGCTCAGATGAGGTCAGAACCTGATTGTTCTGATCCTGCTTGGTTCTCAGTTCCCAGAAAGGGGCCAGGAGCTCAGTGCACGTCTGTTGAGAGCATTGAATCCTGAACATCTCGGCTACTTTGGGGGTGCTAGAGGGCGGGGGGACTTGGGAGTGGTGCCGGGAGCTGATCAAGGCCCTGAAGACCTAGAGCCAAAATGGACTTCCATAACGGGGGCGGGGCGGACAGAGGTTGCATGTGAGAGCTGATGGGTGGCCTGGGCAGGAAGACTTTTGTTCCCAAGGCCTCCTTGAGCCCATCTGCTCAGGCCCTTGACAGCGTGGTTATCGTCATGGTCCTGCTCTCATCCCCAGCACATCATCCCCTGACAAGGCTGATGTGCATAGACAGAAGCTGTGCCCCGCTAGGCTCACTTACTGGTTCCTCTCTCTTGAGTCCCAGTTGTCTTCTAACTCCCTTCAGAGGCTGGTGGAGAGAACTACTAAACAACAAGCGAGCGTTAACAACCTCTGCAGAGCTCTCTGATCGCAGAGTGCGGTGTCAACACAGTCACTCTGGCAGATGGGAGCCGGGACTCAGAGAGGCAGAGTCCCTCCTGGCCCTCTGCACCTCCATGAGGACGGACCAGTCTTACACGGGGGCCAACTGGTGCCCACCCACCCAGCCTGCTCAAACCATCTCTTCGGCCAGCCAGCTGCCACATCTGATAGTCTCCTCTTGGGAGAACCATCTCACTACAGCTCTATAAAAAACTCAGAGATGGACATGCAGGTATTAATTGCTGGCTGCAGGTGCTTGAAGGGACCACGTTGGCTCCCTTGCTAGGGGCAGAACCTCAGGAGCGGCCGCTTGGTGGAGATGGGGCTTCAGGAGGGGAGTCTGCCTTCGCAGAATGCTGCAGAGTGCAGTGGGCCTGGGCAGGGGTCAGAGTGGGGGCCCACGGTGGCCGGGGGAGAGGGTGGTCCCAAGCCATCCCCCTGGACATTCGCTGAACTAACTGTGACTTCCTGTCCTCATCACCGCTTCTCCCAGGAAATTGAGGAGGGGACTTCAAGCTGTGAGGGGAGTCACTAAATCTCCCAGACTTGCCTCCTGTAAGAATCCAAGGTATCCCCAGAGACACGCCCTGTGAGACCCCTTGGGAATGCTCAGTCTAGTTGGGAAATGGGGTTCTTTCAGGGAAACAGCCTCCTTCTGATCTAAGACTGGTGGGTGGAGGGGAGAGTGAGGCTTGTCCCAGGCTCTGCACCTCAAGGCTGAGAAGGTCTGACGATGGAGAGTCCCCCACTGGGGATGGGGCTGGTGGCACAGACATCTTTCCTTGCTTTCAGGCCTAACACTTCCCTTCCCAAGCCTGACCCTGCCTGTATCCTTGTGCTCACAGCAGAGGGAACACGAATCCCCTGTGGTTGTTTGGAGAAACAATAAAATTGAAAACCATCTAAAGATTTCTCAGTGCCATAATGCTTTTATGTTTAAACTATGGAATACTCTACAACAGTCAATAAGACGAAATGGATCTAAACGTCCAGTGTGGAAAGGCGCGTTGTCAGATGGGAGAAGCAAGTTGCACAGTAGCGGACGCCACGTGTGTACACCAGAGACATCTCCACGACTCCCACAGGCTCCCAAATCTGTGCCTACACCATAGCACAAGGCCTGCGAGGACTCCTGCCAAGCTGAAAACAGGGACGAAGCGGGTAGCGGGGTGTCTCTCATGACTTCAACGTTTTTTGTTTTGTTTGACACATTTAGACCCAGAATGTATTCATAATGTCACTTATATAATTAACTTTAAAGAAAATAAACTTTGCTAAAGAGGAAGATGGAGTGCAAAGGAGGTGGGTAGAAATGGGTGAGCCAGACAGGATGCAGGACCTGTTCTGAGGAGATGGACAAAGTTCTCTGGATGTTAGTCTCCTGGCAGGTTCTTCATGAGGGACATTATTTTGGTGGGTCCTGCGATGGCCCTGGGTCAAAGCCTCCTCTCAGCTCTGGGACTCAAAGCAGATTCTCTCCGCCCAGCAAGCTGTGTGTGGTATGCGTTTGGGTCCTGTGGCCCCCAAGTCCCAGAAGGTATCTGGGCTGGGGTGAGGATAGACTCCATGCTAGAGCGTAGAGGCCTCCCTCCCCCCATACCTGTCCTGCTTTCCAGTTTATCTGAGACCCAACCCGATGCGTGGTGCTGATGGCGGGATCTGAGGTGAAAAGTTGCGGGAGTGACTCAGAACCTCCGGATGAGGTCTGACCTCCTCGCCCCTCAGCCCCCATCTTCTCCATCCCCCAGTGTGCGATGTTTGTCCCAGCTCCAGCTCATCACCTGACTGTCCCACCCTTCGGGATCAGCACTTTCTAGCCACCGCCTCCTGAACATGGGAGTGAGCGGAATAGAACTGCAGCCTAGTGGGGCGGGAGCAGCCTCGGGAATTCATCAGGGTGGGCGTGGGGGCAGGCAAATGTCACACTTGCAGAAAAGTCACGCCCAGTGCTACCATCTGCTGCTGATTGCCTGGCCCTGCACGAGGAGGACCCGACCGGTCCCCCTGAGACCTGCCTCTCCTCTGCTGCTCCGGGTTCTACCCCGTGTGTGCTGGACGTGGGTCCCCCCTCACATTTCCTCATGCGGCCTTCCGACCTTTTCCCTCTCACCGTCCTTACTTGCTCGTCCTTCTGTCTAGCAGCCTCCTGTCCCCTATCTTTGAAGAGACTGTCAACTCTGTGATGGGCAGAGACAGCCTCTTCTACAGGGATGCTGAGCCTCTAGCCTGAAGAGAACTGAGAAGGGTGAGGGTACACGACTGAGGGTTTGGGGCTCTGCAGAGAGAGCAGGAAGCACTGAGGGCGGAGGAGGAGAAGGGTGTGGCCCCCCCCCCCCCCCCCCCCCCGGGAGGAGTGGGCGTTGGCAGCTCAGGAGGGTGGCAGACGCTGGCGCCAGTGGGGCAGCCGGCGCTGACGGTGCAAGGGCGCAGCTGATTCCTGAGAAGCTGGGCGGGGTTGGGGGGGGGCGGGCTTTGGGCGAGGGGGGGTCCTCTCCCAC
Source organism: Ovis aries (assembly GCF_016772045.2). NCBI lineage: Eukaryota > Metazoa > Chordata > Mammalia > Artiodactyla > Bovidae > Ovis > Ovis aries. The sequence goes on along the minus strand of NC_056076.1, from coordinate 19,918,747 downwards.
GTGAGGGAAAAACACAGCGCCGCAGAATTAATTGCACGGAGATGGCAGTCATTTACAAAGCCCCCGTGTGCGGGGATAAAAGGCCTTGTCATTGTGAAGTGAAGGAAGTACAATTTCCTGCCCAAATCCGAACAGGGCTGAAGCCTGCCTGGGGTGTAATCACTGCGGAAGGGCACACTCCCGAGTCGCACCTCCTCCCACCCCAGCCGGGCCTTGGCTTCCCACTAATTGAATTACAGAATTAGCCAGAGGAAGGTGGCCCTGGAATAGGAAGATCTGGACTTTAATAAAACATCAGATCCTCAGGTCCTGCACGTGGCTGGCCTGGAGGAAGCGAGGGGAAGCAGCCTGTGGGAGGGGCCAGGGACCAGGATGGGAGCTCGAAACTCACCCAGCAACCAGGCAGACCCAGGGGTCAAGGAGGGGCTCCCTGTTGGGAGTGACTTTTCTCTGCCCGGAATCTCCACGCATCCACCTGCCGTGGTGCCTGAAACCCCACCCTCAGAGCATCCTTACTTGGCGATTCTCCTCCCAGTGTTGTTCACAAAACAGACGTGCCCCCCCCCTCCCTCCGCAGCGAAATCGAGGCAGACTGTCTGGGGGTGGATAGAGCGAGAGGGAGAGGGAATGTCTTCTAGCTTCCCTGGAAAGAGGGTTACTGGCGTTCTGGGAGCAGGTCTGTCCCTCCATCCAGTCCCTGCGCCCCCTGCTCTGGGTGGGCAAGAACTGCCTCCCGCGTACCTCCTGGGTCAGATGCCCCCTTCGCGGGTGTGGGACAGCCACCTGCAGGGCCAGTCCTCACATACACACTCTGCCCCTGGGAATGTCCCCCAGCTCTGGTCCTGCCCCAGGTCTGCATCTTCTTCAAGACCCACCGCTTGTGTCCTGAGAGCCTACCTCTGCCTCCTGGCCCCACCTTCTGTGGATTCCTCTGCGACTGCACCCTTGACCACTGCTCATGGCTTGCCCCAAGGGTGAGCCTCATCTGCCCCTCTAATCTGTGGGTGCCTTGAGAGTCTGTGAGCTCCTGGTAACAGGCAGAGAAAGAAACCATGGGGCTGACCCTGCCACAGTCTCTGCCTCTATTTCCCAGTGCCCAGCCACGGGCTGGCCCCTTCTGCCATCTCCCCAGGACCTGGCCTGTCCATTCCAGTTTCCTCAAGTCATTCCATCTGGACCTTGCTCCCTCCCTCCCCCTTCCCCCGGGGAGTTCTGATGTTCTCTTCTCTCCATAAGAGAGGGATGATGACCGTCCTCCCACATCATGACTCTCTTGCCTCTCCACCTCTATCAGGGGAAACCTGAGCCTTAGAACCCCACCCTTACCCCTGCTGCCTCCTCCATGCCTCCCTCCTTTGGAGCTCACTTGTCCTTCTAGGAGTGACTAAGCCTCCCCTCCTCCAGGAAGCCTTCCTTGACTACACCAACACCTCTTAAAGCCCTTAGCAGCGGCCCCTCTCATTTGGCAGTTAGGAGACACATCTTTGTCTCTCTCACATTTATGTGTGTCCGTCCATGGGGAAATAGCATGCTCTAGGAGCTGCCGACTCCAGTGTCCCCTTCTCCCTGCAGTGACAGACATCAGTGAATGACGTGGGTACTAAACCCCGCTCCGGGCCTGGCTGGGTGAGACTGGGGAGATGGCTGACTGCAGGAGAAACTGTGTGGAACGGGTCTTAGATGGGACTCTCCCCCAACCCGCTAGCTTGGACACCCCCGGAAATGGCAGGAGCCATCCATCTTCCTCCGAGGAGGCCTGGGGGGTGGAGACGATGGGGCGACCGGCAGGCGGGGGAGGTGGATGGTGCCCTCAGCCAGTGAGTCAGGGGTAGCCTGCTCCCTTCTGCAGGGCCCTCCAGCACTGAAACCCCACCCAAGGCCCACAGCCTGCTTCCGGGCTCAGCACTGCCCTCCTGCATCAACTCTCTTTTTACACTAGAAACTGCAGAGGAGTTTGAACTCAGATGAGTTCCGAGTTCAAGCATTTCTCAGAGCTAAGCGGGTGGTGTGATGTGTGGGTCTGGGCCTGGCTCCCCATGACTGTCTCAGCCCTTCTGCCCTCTGCGGCCGCAAGGTGCATGTGAGCACGGGGCTGTGGGACCTCCCCCGACCTAGACTGGGGAGCCCCAGGGGATAGGACCAGCCCTCTCTCTCTTCTTGGGGGCACTGGGCCAGGCCCAGTGAGTTCAGACCCAAGGACCTAACTGGCTGTGGACCTTGGAGGATGAAGGCCCAGCGGGCAGGCCTTTGCCAAGTGCCTGTCCCTGCCAGTAACCCTTGTTTACGCTCTCAGCGCCGGGGAATTACATGTCTGGTGTCTGCTGCAACATCTTTATGGCACTGTGAAAAAGGACAAGGAGAGGACATGACGTATTGATGGCCTCTCCCCTTTCTCAGCAAAGAGTTCTCGGTCTGTGGCTGGAGTTGATGGGCCTGCGAGGCTCAGGGGTTGGGGACTGGCCCAGGGAAGATGTCCATCAGCCTTTCTAAGGCCCAGCCCTCGAGTCAAGTCCAACCTGCTTCATGAAACATGCACTGGGTTTTGCTCCCACAGTCAAAGGGCTGCCCCTGTGCCCCTGCTCTGGGCTGGCAATGCCCAGTGGGCCCAGGACGCACCAATTTCCCCTTTGGTCTTGCAGGGAGTTTTTAACTCTCTGCCCTGCCTGCTGTCATGCCTGTGAGCGCGTGCTTCTTACACCTCAGAGCAGTCTGGGGTTTTATCAGCGTCTGACAAGCGGGGGGAGCCTGTGTGACCCCTCAAGTAATGGGACAGAGACCTGGCTTGAGGCTCAGATCCTGCCTTTCCCTCCTGAGCCCCTGGGCAGGGTGTCAGGAAGTGTGAGTGGGGACCCTGGGGGCCCTGATGCAAGATGTCCTCCCCTCCATGGCCGGGATTTGGGATAAGGGGCTCAGGGATAATGTCTTTCTCTTCCTCTGAGGACCCAGGGAGAGATGGCTGTGCTCTCTGGGGGCTCCCTGGACTGCCGACCCCCGACCTCCCTCTACCCACCGAGTGCCATCTCCAATGTCAGAGTCAGGTGGTGGGCACCTCCACAGACAGGTCTATCTGAGCATCAAGGCTGGATCTGAGATGCACGTGGGGTATCCGTTCCTCCCCCAAACACCAAGATAGAGCTGAGAAACTGAACTCTGCCCACTTCTAATGAACCTGGCTTAGATCTTTCCGCTCTTGAATTTTCTCAGTTCAGGGTGCCCCTGCTGAGAAGCCAGGTGGGACCTGTGGGAAGCCACACTGCTCTCTGAGCCCCATGTGGCGGGGGCCTCATTGCCGTGAGCCCACCAGTCGCTAAGCATGCGGAGAAGGGCCCTTGCGAAAGCGAGTCCGTCTGACTGACCTGACAGGCAGGCCTGGCCTCCCCTCGTCCTCTGCCTGCCTCTCTCCACGCCTGCCTGCCTTTGGGCGCCTCTCCCTCCTCGCCTGTTTGGCCGGAAACGCAGAGCCTCGATGGCTGACTTCGGCCATGCTGCTGACCTACAGGACTCCCCAGGGTGCGGGGATGACACGGTACTGGCACTGAGCCCCCAGCGTCCCCAGTATGTTCTGGGCGTGTGCAAGTTCTGTGCCCGCAGAGGAGCCAGGTGAATGCTTTTTGAGCTGCATAGAACTCCCCTTGTTGGAGCTTTACCTGGTTTTTGGATAGGATAAATGGCGGGGTGTGTGTGGGGGTCACTTCCTCCATAGGATCCCTTTCCACATGCAGAGGAATCTCTCCTTGGCGTGACTCCAAAGCCCCGGGCCTCCAACCCACCCCAGACAGCTCTCTACCCCCATGGTGTCCTGTGCGGTGGGGTCAACTTCTCTGACTCCTCTCTCCTCTGAAGGAGAGGCCGTCAGACTCGACAGGCAGGGGGCTGACGAGCCCCTTGGTCCCCTCATGGGTCACCCTGACCACGCTCCCCGCAGCGGGTGACCGTGTCAACCTGGGCCTTTGTTCCTGCTCCTCCCCGCACCCCCGGACAGCCTTCCCTGCTCTTGGGTCCCCTTCCAGACCCCCGGCCATCAGAACCCTCCACAGCCTCCCTGCAATGGGCCCTTTCACGTCCAAGTGTCTGAAGCGTGAAAGCAAGAGTGAGGTTGAACAGCTTTCCACTGTTCTCATCTGGGGGAACTCCGTCTCCCCAGCTAGACTGCAGCTCTTGGGGCTGTGTCTCTCCCACTGTACCCGTGACAAGCCCTGGGATGCAGGCCTCACCAGAGCAGCTGAACTGTTCAGAGTTGTGTTGGGGGCGGGGAGGGTGCACCACCATGCTTTGATAGCAAATGGGCACCCAGGATCCACTGGTGAGGTGAATTAATCTCACCTCTTCTCTCCGGCTCCTTCCTAACAGGCCCTAATTCACTTAAAGAACAACAACAAAAAAATAGAAGCTCACCAACCAAGAAATTCCAACCTCAGCATCCAAGACAGGCTATTCTGAAAAGACCAATAGCCAAGAGTCCTATATTAACAGGATCAATGTTTGGAAAATGTGATTTTCTTTTTAAAAGCAGAAAAACAATCTCACCCAGTGCAGGCAGGCCATGGTCCAGCTCTCGGTGGAGGATGCTATTCCCTCATGATCCTGGTCACTTAAGCCACTCTTCTAGCTGGGATTTGGGCCTCACCCAACATCAATACGATAGGCTCAGGCACAGGCATTTAGCAATATTTAACCTGAGGGCTGTGGCCAGGAAGTAGTCAGCAAATGTGATGGGGATGCTTGCTTCAGTGTGTGAACATCAAGGCTGGGATGACCCCCACCCCACACGCCCACAGAATCCACCAAGAAAGAAGATTGAACTAACTAATCGGTTCACTGGTACTTAAGACTCAACAAACCCTGCGACTGGGATCGGGGTACCATCCTCTGTGGATGGAGCAAAAGTTGCTTTACACCTCATTTGTTCATTCTGTCCACGACCATTTATGGATAGACCATCATTTGCCAAATGATGAAAGACATACTCCCTTCCCTCGTTTTCTCCTTTCTTTTCCCTTTCTCCCTTCCTCCCTTTCTTCTTTGTTTCTCTCTTTCTTTCCTGCTTTAATGGACATGCCAGGTAAACACACTTGCAAGGCCAGGTGGCATGCCTGCAATAAGAATACCCACTCGACCAAGGTTTGCGTAGGGCTCAGCAGCGGCACAAATGATAACAGCAAACACTTGGTGATTTGGGGTTGTATGTTGGGCATTGTTCTGAGTGCTTTACATGCACTGTCTCATTTAATACAGTAACTATATACTGTAATACAATTCTCCCCATCTTACAGATGAGGAAACTGAGGCACCCAAAGATGAAAGACTTGCCCAAGGTCTTGTGGCCAGGTCCGTGGTGGAGCTGGGTTGTGAGCTGGGCGGGCTACCTGTTGCATCTGTGACCTTAGCCATGGGCTCTGACCCTCATGTAGGGGAACACTGCAAGGCCTCCTGCGTCTTGAACCCAGAGTGACCTCCAGGAAAGGATATGCTAGGAAAGAGCTCTGTGTGGTGGTATTAGCAGTAAAGAACCCGCCTGCAAATGCAGGAGACATGAGAGACATGAGTTTGATCCCTGGGTCGGGAAGATGCCCTGGAGGAGGAAATGGCAATCCACTCCAGTATGCTTCCCTGGAGAATCCCATGCAGAGAGGAGCCTGGAGGGCCACAGTCCATGGGGTCACGCAGAGTCGGACACAACTGAAGCGGCTTAGCACACATGTGCAAAGGTGAAGATGTGTGGGCAGAGGTGTGGGTCTGGGGCCTCTGGAGTTGTTTAGAAGACTGGAGGGTAGGGCTTTTAGAGCCTCTGAGGGTAAGGCCCCTTCAGAGCTCCTCCAGACACCTTCCCAGCACATTTCCTTGGCTTTCCCCCTTGTCCATTCTTCCTTTCCTTTCCTCTTCTCTTTTCTTTTCCCTTCCTTCCTTCCTTTCCTTGCTTCTTTCTCCCCACCCTCTCTCCCCCGACTGCCAGCATCCACCCTCCCTCCTTCCTTCCTTTCTTTTCTGGACTCCCAACTGGGACACCTTATTCTCTCCTGTCCATCTATTCAATTCCCACCCTGACTCCTCCACGATATGTCATTTTTTTCCATCTCAAAACAGCGGTCACATCTGACCCCCGGGTTTGCCTCTGGGAAAACCATTTAACCCCTGTGGCCTGACGGCTTCCATCAGCAGGATGTCTGAATCCTGGGAGAGGGCTGAGGATCTGGTTCCAACAGTAACCTCTGTCTTGTTCTAGAAGCCCCCTGGGATCGGGCAGTTCATGTAGCCCCCCGGGCCTCAGGTTCCCTCCCTGGGAAGTGGGGACGATGACGCTTATCTGCCGGGGTCGTGGGTGTCCAGCAGAGTGCCTGGCAAACAATTAATGGGGAGGATTACTATTGCTGCCATTTTCAGGAGCAGCAGTTGTGATGTGATGCTAAAGATTCCCCATGGTGTGAAAAATAGCTTTGGCATTTATACTGTCTGCTGGTGTCTGCTGGCTTTGCGTGGGACCTGCGCGTCCCCCGCGTAGACACTCACAGGGACTGGGGACCCCGCGTGTGCTTCCGGCCCCTGCACAGGCCGGCTCGCCGGGGGCAGGGTGACTGATGGCTGGCATTGACAGTCTGGGAAGTGAGTGTGTGTTGTTTACCTCATGGATCTAATATGCTAATGACAGGGAGGCAGTAATGAGCTGGCAGGGACCTGGGTGACAAAGAGCTGGCTTCATGCTTCCCCGAAGAGGCACCTCTGTGTCAATTGTTTCTTTTGTGAGAGGAATTGTTAAGACCTGGGAATGTGGGCTGGGAGAGTTGGGGAGAAGAAGTCGGGGGTGGGGGGGTCTCACTCAGAAGTGGTGCAAGACCCGGCAGCTGGGGAGGAGTGGGCACCCCCACTCCCGAGGGTGGGCATGGACTCCTCCACCCTGGTGGGGAGAGGGTGGTGGTGGACACATCGTGTTCCTCACTGAGTTCTCTGAGGGCCCTGTGAGCTCTCCGATGGCAGGGCAGACCTGCCCACCATGGACCCTGGTGAGCCCTGCTCCCGGCAGGTGTAGTGGCAGGAAGCACCAAGTGCCCTGGGTTCATATTAGGATCCTGACCAAAGACAATCTTTTGATAGGTGGACCCCGGCCTCCAGCAAGTCGCCAGCTCTCTCTGACCTCAGTCTGCTTTTCTGTGAAATGGGTCTGATATCCCTGCCCATGAGCTATGTCCTCAGCATTAGCACAGTCCCGGCACAAAGCGGGTTCTGGCGCATGTGATGGATTTGTCAGTAAGTGAATCAGTCCTGAATCCAGTCCATCCTAAAGGAAATCAGTCCTGAATATTCACTGGAAGGATTGATGTTGAAGCCGAAACTCCGATACTTTAAAGGCCACCTGATGCAAAGGGCTGACTCATTGGAAAAGACCCTGATGCTGGGAAAGACTGAAGGGAGGAGGAGAAGGGGACGACAGAGGATGAGATGGTTGGATGGGATCACTGACTCAATGGACATGAGTTTGAGTAAACTCAAGGAGTTGGTGATGGACAGGGAGGCCTGGCGTGCTGAAGTCCATGGGGTTGCAAAGTCGGACATGACTGAGCGACTGAACTGAACTGAACTGAATGGGGGAGGTGAGAGAGCGGGCAGTGTACCTGTTCTTTTACAGGAGAGGGACATGTCTGGAGGTCAAGGTGAGGCGCCCATCCCAAGAGCACACAGCTGGTTAGTGAGGGAAACAGCTCAGGCCCGCCGCCCGGCCTCCTGGAGGGTGAGCCTGTGAGAGGGCTGCCCTGGAGGGGTGAGCAGGCCGAGGCTGCGTGCTGGGAGTGAAAGGTCCCAGAGAGAACGTGCAGGGAGCAGACTGTCTGCAGACGCAGGAGTGTTGCCAGGACTTGGCAGCACGTGGAAAGGAACAGGGAGAGAAGACTCACGTGAGAGGGTGGGGACCGACGTCATGCAGCACCGAGCCCCCACCTGTGAGACTAGGGGGTGGCCGACAGGGCCGGAGGAAGGGGAGGTGTGGGCCTGACCCGCTCCTGTGTCCTAGGGGCGGGCATGGTTCTACCTTCTGTTCTCACTGCCCTCAGGAGGGCCTGGGTGCCGGGGCTCAGTGAGCCATGCCAGGTGGGACCAGCCTGAGGCCTGACCTTATCACCTCCATCACGGGGCTGACTCAGCAGCTGCCATGCCTCAGTCTTTGCACCTTCAGGTTCCCCGTTCTCTTGGCTTCCTAGAAATGTCCTTTAGACCTTTGCTTTGTCTTGGCTGAGCTGTCCGAACCCCATAGTGAGGAAGGCCAGCTTGGGGAGCTGAGGCCCAGAAGGAGAGTTGGAGCCTTGGGGTGGTTAAAGGAATGGCTGCTGGGCTGCTCACTTCCTAACCCTCAACCCTTGGCAGCTGTGGCCCCTCTGCCACTGAGCAGGGGACCCTGCCCCTGCGTTACACACCCAGTGGGGGGTGGACACTGGTTTTGCATCAGAATGCTGACCAGCAACCTCTGGATAGGTAAACCCAAGCCTCCAGCAAGTCACCAGCTCTCTCTGGACCTCAGTCTTCTTTGCTGTGCAATGGGTCTGATATCACTGCTCCCAGTGGGCATTGCCTCTTTTCATCTGTGGGTCTGTAGATAGCGGTGGAGACGCATGCTGGGGAATTGGCCTCAGAGGTCCCCAACAGGGCCATCATGTGGCCCAGAGGTCAGGCTGGTCCATGACTGGGGTGAACAGGGGCAGGGATGCAGATGGAGACCCTGGGTGCAAAGGCCCCACTGTGCAAAGTGTGTAAGGATTCGGTGGGCCCTGGAACTTGGATCAGAGACCAGACAAGGGCGCCAGCCTGCTGGGGTCCCCGGCTTCCCTGCCTGTAAGATCCCGGAGGAACTGTAGATTCCTACTGACAAACTTCTAGGAATGAAGTTAGGAGGCCGACTCCAGAGTTCTGGGTGCTAATCCTGCTTCACTCTGTGCCTCCATCACCCTGAAGGCCCAGGTGAGCATGGTTGAGCCCCCAGGTCCTGGCAGACCTCTGGGGCCTTTGGCCCTCAATTTTTTCCCCTAAGTGTCCACAGGCACCACCTGCTCTTTGCCCAGGCTGGCCTCGGGAGGGAGGCAAGGACAGCAGAGGAAGATGGGATGCCAGACAGACCCCAGCGACAACACCCAACTTGGGACAGAGGAACACGGAGGAAGCTGAGAAAGGTGGCATGCCACCCAGTGACCTAGGGACCACTGCGGACAGCATGGGGGAGCAGGGCGCCCTCGTGGAGGCAGGCATGCCTCCTTGGGCCTTGACGGAGGGGTGAGGCAGGAGGGGGCATGCCATCCCTAGTGCCAGGAGCGAGCTTGCTCTGAGTGAGGCCTGCGGGGCAGCAGGCACTGGAAGTGAGGTGGTACCCCATGTCGGGCCGCACAGGGGTAGCCCAGCCTTGCTCTCTCCTCCCTTCCCCTTCTTTCCTTCGCTTCATCTCCAGGTGTCTCCCTGCCAAGCTGGGGTAGGAAGCAGGGTAGCCGCATGGGCCTCGACTTTGCACATCCGCTCCCCCCCCACCCCTCCCAACCCCCTGCCGCCTTACAGGGACGAAGGCCACCTCTGCCTCCCACGGCCAGTTCCCCCCTGAACCGCGAGCCGCGGAGCTGGCTGTTTCCATCCGCGGGTCTATATATAGCGACGGAGATGCACACTCTGGAATTGGATTTGATGTAGCCCTCTGGACTCGAGCTAACTTTTGGGGAGTAGTTTTCTTGGGAGCCTGCCAGTCCAATTCCTCCCTCATGAACACTAATTACTGCACAGACCTTCTCCATGAAATCGGCACTGAAGCCATTTCCATCTAGGCGGCTCTCCAAGACGAAATTTTTCTGCTGGGAACCGACAGCCGCAAATAAACCTACCATCGACTTAGCAACGGAGAGCAGGAGCGGGTGGGAGGCGGGGAGGGAGGAGGGACGCGGGGAGAGCGGGATGGGGGGAGGACTCAGAGGAGAGGGCTCAGCGTCTTTTCTTCCTTCTGTTCTTTATTTTGCAGAAAGGGTGTAATCAGCGCTCAGGAAAGGTGGGACAGGGAGTCTTGGAAGATAGTGCGGTGGCCTGGGAGGAGGGGCTCTTGGCTGTCTGAGCCTGGCCAGGGCCCTCCATCCACTGCTGGGCACTGCGGTGAGAGAGTCCCCCTTCCCAGCCTCTCCAGTGTTTATTCCTGCCTTCACCACCCTAGCCTCCCTGGTACTCCTGCAGGTCTGGCCCATCCCTAGCATCCTCAGTCTCGCCTCACTAAGGACGGCTGCCTGATGAGTTCCACTCATGACCCAGGGCCTGGGTACCATCCTGTCTCTGCCAGGCTGGGCCTCCTTGACCCCGCTAGGCAGCACCAATCCCTCCATTCTGAACTCCAGGGGTTGTGCCAGGCACCCAGCAGTGGGGTCTGTTTTGTTCTCTGCCCCCCTTGAAGTCTGCACATAGATTGCCAAGGAAGGGGTGGGCACTAAAGTTGGGGGGAGTTTACAAGGCCAGGTCCTGCCGGGTGCTTCACCACACCCCTGAGATTAAATGCCTTCTTGATTTTTTCCCCCAGGACAAGCCTGAGCTCAGAGAGCTCAGAGAGGATGTTTATGGTCACTTGTTACCGAGGAAGAGGCAGGGCTGGGACTTAACCACACGAGTGCATCCCAAGGCCAGATGCTGCTGTGCCCTCTCTCCTGGCTCCCCTGGCACGATTCTGGAGGCACTGTCTGCTTCCCGCCCACCTCTGTCAAAGGTCAGCCCAGGACTGTGCACTCAGCACCGGTTCTGAGAGTGCTTGCATCCAAAGGGCAGGAGACCTTTCCCCTGAGGTTTCTCAATGTCTGGGGCAGGCCCAGCGAGCTCTGTGATCACTGGCCATATTTCAGGTTCCAGCACTCCAGCCAATAAAGTCAGAGGGGCCCCCAGAGCCTGCAGGGATCATGGCACGCTGCACCAGCCCGGCTCTGTCAGCAGAAGCGCTGCTCCTTCCTTTGGCAGAGCCTGTTCTGTGTTCTGTGTTGAGGGGCTGTACCACTGTACCACAGTCCTAGTCCATAAGTCACCTCTCCCACATCCCTTAACTTCTGTTTTCTGAGACCCACAGCCCAGGATAAAGCACTCCCCCAAAGTCAGTTATGCCACCAAGGCTTGGTGAATCCCTTCACCTCTCTGGGCCTCAGTTTCTCCATCCATCAAATGGGCACAACAATGCCTTCCTTAGTCCCCTTACCCAGGGCAGCAGTGGGGAGTGGTGTGTGTGACAGGGGCATCACTGGAGATGGCAGTAATGTTACTTGGACATCGGTCATTTCCTTCAAGGCCCCTGTCCCACACACCTGGTTTCATGCTCACCCTGGCCCTGCCTGGCCCTGCCCACCCATCCAGGGTGGATGGGTTGCATCAGGGCTCAGCTCTCCTCTCCAGCTGAAGCTGAGAGACCTCCCATGGTGGTGGGGTGGCGGCGGGTGAGGAGGGGATAGGAGCCCCCGGAAGAGCTCTCTCTTAAGAGAGCCCTGGGCTGGAAATCAAAAAAGTGGGTTGATGCCCGGGGCCTTGCTCATGAGGAGAGCTATGGGGCTGGACCAGGTGACCTCTGTGGCCTTCCCCTTGCGGATGTCGAGTGGGACTCCCATGCTGCTTGCTCTGCCACCTTAGCGGTGGTTTAGGGCAGGTTTCTTAGGAACTGCCTCAGTTTCCTCACCTGTAAAATGGGTGGCTAAGAGCGCTCACCTCTCTGGGCTGCTGAGGGCTAAGTGAGGATGCCTGTGCCGGGTGTGGGGTCAGTGTGCTGGGCAGTGTCTGCTCGTCTGTAGACCATACAGTCCTGGCCAGTGATGGAGCGTGTCCCGGTGAGCACGGTGCACTCGCTTCCTCGCTTAGTCGGGCAGTTCTGCTTTCATCGTGCATGTGTGCATGTGTGTGCATGTGTGTGTGCATGTGTGCGTGTGTGTGCATGCATGTGTGTGCGTGCGCGTGTGTGTGCGTGCATGGGCATGTGCACACGTGTGTGTGTGTGTGCAAACGTGGACTCCCAGAGGCAGGACCAGAGCATTGCCTGGGGGTGTGGCTGTCACGCAGCATCTACAGAGTGGGTCCCAGCTCCCAGCATCCGGCCAGTGTGAGACTCCTCAGAGGACCGATCTGAGCTGCTAGGGAGGCTGGTGACCACCAGGCCTGGGGCCCCCAGGGGCGGTGGTCCTCAGGCTCCAAGGGCCACTGGGCTGAGCCTGCTGAGGTGAGGGAGGGTCTGGGGGTTTCTGGTCGAGGAGAGGAGGGAGCCAGCTCTCCTGGCAGGAACTGGGATCCTCTCCCCAGCTTTCAGTCTGGATGGCTTCACCCGGCCAAGATGCTTGAGCCTGATGAAGGCCAGCCTGGCTGACCCAGAGTGCAGGGAAGGCAGCCGGGCTCCGCACACCCTTCCTTTCTACAGCTCTTGTGTGTTCTGGTTCTGTTTCCCCACTTAGATTCCTGGTTTATCTTCTTTCATAAAATTCAAACCTCCCTTCATCAGAGCTAAGCTGAAAGGGACACCCCCATCACAGAGGCTGCCCCAAGGTGTGTGTGGCCGCGGGTACCTCTCTCTTGGATGGAGCACAGGCACTGTGGGCTTTTGGGGACCAGGCAGGGATGGCTGTGGGGCCAAGCCTTTTCCATCTAAGGTCAGTGCTCTCCTCCCAGGGAAGCACCACCACCAGGGAGCATCCCTGGTGGCAGGGGGAGGCGGGGGGGAGGACAAGGAGACTCCTGGAAGTAGGCAGGGGAGCAGGGCAGTTAGAGATGACAAGCTCTGGTATCAGGCAGATCTGAGTCCCTGTCTGGGCTCTACGGTGTCCTGGCTGTGTGATCTCAGGTGAATTACTTAACCTCTCTGAGCCCCACTTTCCATTTTGTACGATGGATTTGATACAGGCCTGTTGGAACAGATGTGAAGATCCCTGTGCAGTGCCAGGCCCCACACGTGTTCCTTTCGTGACGCCACTGAGCAAGGGTGTCCTCTGGATTCTGCTGCCCTGGAATAAGCCAGGCAGTGGCCCTGGCTCCGTTGGTAGGGGTTCCCTCCCAGTATGTGGGCCCGCTGCGCCTTCCAAAGCCTCAGCCCGCGTCTGTGTCTTCCCCTCCCCTGCCCGCCCACTGCCGCCCCCCCAGTTCTTTCAGCATTCTCTGTTCCTTCTCTCAGGCAGGCAGCTGAGCAGAAAAACAAATCAAAGTTGCCTGCATGTCTTGGAGCCCGCGATGCTCCCACGAAGCGATCCCTTGCTTCCCATTACCCACCCCAATAACTCTTGTATATGGAGTGTGAAATAATTAGCAGTGGCAAAAATAATTTAGGAAACAAGAAGAAACTAATTGTATGAGCTTGTTTGGGGAAAACACAGCCGACCAAAAAGCCCACTGTGTCGGGAGGCCAGGGCAGTCTCGGACCTGCTCTGTGGAGGTCAAGCCCCTGGCTGGCCCATTGGAGGGGTCCCTTGTGAGACTCTCTCTCAGGACCGCTTTCTTCACTCCGATCCTCCAGGAAGGGCCCAGTGCTGTGGCCAGGACAAGCCATCCTCTTGGGCTCAGGGTGACTTCTCAGAACACATCCACAACCTCCACTTGGGCCATCCCCTGGAGGCAGATGGGAGGGAGGCGGTTGTTGGGAGACGTCGGGGGCAGTCTCATGTGGTCACGTGGCCTTGGCCACCTCCCTGAACTTGAGCTGGGGCCGCAGGTGGGCTGGAACGTCCCATTCCCTCTCCCACCCGCCTGCCTTTGCTGCTCGGACTCCCCAGCCCCTGACGGACACCTAGCACACCGTGATCGCTCAGCGCGCCTGGACCACGTGGCGCTTCCCTGGGAAATGGGGGAAACAACCAGTGTCTCGTGTTCCCCGGCCCTTCTAACTTTGAAAACTTTGCTTCCTCCCTGAGCACGTGTCCAATTCCTGGGCTCCTGCCACCCCAGTGCTCCTTGCTTTCCAGGAGGTGGAGGGTCAGGCACCCTGAAGTTTCCAAGTGACAGATAAAAGGAGTGAGGCATGGACGGTCTCAGGGTCAGGGGATGAGGGGCCAGGGAGAAGAAACACTGCAGACGGTCAGAGTCAGCAGTGAGGCAGCTCTGGGTCTGACCTGGCTGCTATGTCTTGCCTTCCTTACCACGCTGGACGACTCAAATCACCGGCCTGGATCCTCATGGAGCACGTTGTTGGCCTACTCTGCTCCCGGGGACCCTGGCCAAGGTCCTTGAGACCCCCTCCCCTCATCTGAATGACAGCTGGGCTCCGGGTGGGAAGGAGGGCTCTTCTTCACCCCACCCCACCCCCCTTAGATAAGGAGCGTTTACACAGATATTTCTAAGGACAGAAATCTCAGATCTCTCCCTGTGAGCTCCTGTCCACTGTCTCCTCGCTCATCTTCTCTTGTCCAGGCTGTTAACGACATCCTCCTAATCTGTCCCTTGGCCTCCAGTGTCTGTCTCAGACCAGCACGGCTATCATCCTACGGCCAGCTTCTGATCTGTCACTTCCTGGCTTTGAAAGCTTCCGTGACTTCCAATTTCCTCTAAGATCAGCACTTATTTCTCAGCCTTGCCTGCTTGGTGCCAGTGGTCTCTTCACCTCTCAGGTCTCGACGCTGGAGAAATTACTTTAAATCTTCACTCTGGGGTGAGAAGGCAACTGACTGAGAGCCAATCTAGGTTCACACCAGGTTGTCGCTCCCCTTTGCCTTTTTCACCTGGAATCACAGCAGCGCCCCCACAACCCTTAGCCACGGTGGCCCAGTGTCCATCTCCCAGACACACCACTATCTGCTGAGCATCGCTGCTTGGAGGGCTTGTGATGCCTGGGGCTTAACTTGTGCAAAGGAGAGACTATTAATTTGCTCACTGTTGTTGTTCAGTGGCCCAGTCGTGTCTGACTCTTTGCGACCCCATGGACTGCAGCATGCCAGGCCTCCCTGCCCCTCACCATCTCCCGAAGTTTGCCCAAGTTCATGTCCATTGCATCCGGTGATGCCATCCAGCTATCTCATCTTTGACACCCTCTTCTCCTTCTGTCCTCAGTCTTTCCCAGCATCAGAGACTTTTCCAATGAGTTGGCTGTTTGCATCAGATGACCAAACCTTTGCCCACTCCTGGACCCATTCTCCTGGATCCCAAGCCAGAAACTAGGGAGTGCTGCCTCCTCCTTCATCCTCATGTCCTCTGAAGTCGTTGCCAAGGTGGGTATCTCCTCTCCATTCTGCCCTATCCAGGCTCAGATTTTGTCATCACCGGCTGCGTTTCTCTCCTGCAGTTCCCAAGAGTGGCCACCTCATCCCCAGTGTCCCTGTGCGGGCCTCCTCGAGGCCTCTCCTGTCTCCTAGTTCTTTTCCCCAATTTGGCTGAAATCTGGTGCTGAGTTGCCCTGGCAAAGGAGACAGGGTAGGTTTGATCAGGGTTGTGGAGCCAATGGAGATTGTGGCTGTTGAGCCCCGGGGGCCGGGGAGTGATGTGTGCACGCTCTCCGCCTGGGACCAGCACGTGGGATGAGGCAGCAGAAAGCATTTGGAGTCAGGAGGGCAACTCCCCACAGGCAGGCTCCTCTGGGCCCATTTGCTGTGCTAATTGCCTGACAGAATTACAGGGCAGGTGTCCAGGACTTGGGCTGTGGTCTCATCACACAGTCGGCAGCTGAGGTCTTTGAGGGGGTGGGGGTCGGGTGGAGTGGCGCCCTGCCTCCTTCCCTACCTCCTGCTTGGTTGATGGATGACACTAGGTACGCACAGGTCGGGCACGCCTGTTCTCCAGGCTGACAAATGCCACAGGTGCAGCCGCGGGGGACACGAGCCAGCTGCTCCCATCACATCTGTGATGTGATGTTCAAGGTCACGCTGTGAGCTCAAGTGGTCTGGTGGGCTGCAGGCTTGGAGCCCCCTTGCTGCCATTGATGGGTCCCCTTAGCTAACCATCTCTTCCTGGCTGGAGAAGCAGAGGTAGGAGGTGGCAGGGTCATTTCCTTCAGAGTCAAGCTTTCTCAGCTGTGCATATGCCGACGTAAACCCTGAGATTAGAGTCTCTGTTTTCGGGGAGAGAACAGCCACCTCTGCCGTTTGCAGCTCTCTTGCCCCAGGGGTCACCTCTCCTGCTTCCCCAACATCTTTGCTGCCTCCTGCTTACATTTCTCCTGCTCTGATGTGGCCTTCCCACCCCAGAGCCCCGTTTTGTCTTTTTCTGGGATACCGGTCTCCCCCTCCCTCCTATTGAAGGGGCAGAAGGAATCAGCCATTGAAATAGACTTCAGCTTAGCTTTCCCCAACTCACTTATACAAAAATAAACTTGATGGAAGAATGTTATCCATTTCACGTCCTCTCTTCCAGTTAGAAAAATATTAGCACCTGTCTGGAATCCGGAGGATACTGATTTCATATAGAATGAAATATCTGGACATTTTGAGTTCTGGAGTGAGCACTGTGAAGCTGGGACCTCTAGGTACTAGGTACTAGGTGGCAGTGTGGAAGAGCCATGTGGAGCAGTAGGGAAATACAGAAAATAGTACCTAAGTGTCTGGTACCCCTCAGACCTGATCTTTGTTGTTGTTCAGTTGCTAAGTTGTGTCCAACTCTTTGAGACCCCACGGACTACACCACGCCAGGCTTCCCTGTCCTTCACTGTCTCCCGGAGTTTGCTCAAATTCATTTCCATTCAGTCAGTGATGTTATCTAACCGTCTTATTCTCTGCCACCCCCTTCTCAGTTTGCCTTTATTCTTTCCCAGCATCAGGGTCTTTTCAGATGAGTCAGCTCTTTGCATCAGGTAGCCAAAGTATTGGAACTTCAGCTTCAGCAGCAGTCCTTCCAATGAATACTCAGGACTAATCTCCTTTAGGATGGACTGGTTTGATCTTCTTGCTGTCCAAGGGACTCTCAAGGGTCTTCTTCAACACCACAGTTCAAAAGCATCAGTTCTTCAGCGCTCAACCTTCTTGATGGCCCAGCTCTCACATCCGTACATGATTATTGGAAAAACCATGGCTTTGACTATATAGACCTTTGTCAGCTGACTGGCAGAACTGATCTAACTGAACCTTAACTTTGTCATCTGTAAAATGGGATAGAACTTACTGACAGGATAGCTCCTAGGACCAGTGAGGGCATGATACACAGCAGGTATGTGCTAAGTGTTGAGTTAAACTGGGTCAAAGTGGAGACCTTGAAACATACAAGTCAGCTTGAAAATTTACAAAAAATAAGATGATATCAACATCTTATCAACAATTTCTCTCAGCTGTATATTCCAAAGAAATGACAACAAGGCTCAAAATAAATATTTGTACACGTATATCCAAAGCAACACAATTCCCAACAGCCCCGGAGTAGAAACCATCCAAATTTACGTCAACAGATGAATGGATAAACAAAGTATGATATACCCACACAATGGAATATTATTCAGCCCAGAAAAAAGAAGGAAATTCTGATCCATCCAATGTGGATGAACTTTGAAAACATTAAAGTGAAGTCGCTTAGTCGTGTCTGACTCTTTGCGACCCAGGGGCTGTAGCCCACCAAGCTCCTCTATCCATGGGATTCTCCAGGCAAGAATACTGGAGTGGGTTGCCATTATGCATGGTGAAAAAAGCCAGACATGAAAGGTCACATATTGTATGATTTGTGTGAAACATCTGGAATATGTATTCCATAGAGACAGGAGAAAACCAGAGCTGGCTGGGGACTGGGAGGAAGTGGGGATGAGGATTATCTGCTTAAGGCATATGGGGTTTCCTTTTGGGGTGATGAAAATGTTTTGGAACTTGATAGAGGTGATGCCTGTACAACAGTGATTGTACCAAATGATGCCCAGTTGTACACTTTAAAACGGTTAATGGTTACCTTAAAAAAAAAAAAAAAAAGAGGAAAGAAAGCACCAGGGGGAAATTAACACAGTAACGTGCACAAGCTCTGTCCTCTCTTACTCTGCTTAGGCTTGAGCAGAAACTTCAGGCTGGGCTTCTCGGTGCACACCAGGCACATCCTTGCCCTAAACTAATTGGACATTCTTTAGGCCTGCTGGCCAAACTACTGCAGGGACACTGACCTTCTTCCCCAGTGCAGCGAGGGTTCACTGTCCCTAGCTCCTGTGCACTTAGAGTGCCCCAGCTCTGGGGCTCCCCTGCTCCTCCGGGTTTCCTTAGTGACCCTAGGAAACTTCCCTCAGCCGCAGCTCAAGCTCTGGCCAAAGAGGTGTCCCCATTTCCCTAGTGGAAAGCCTCCATGAGCTGCCCGCTCTCTGCCACATGGATGTCTGAAGCCCGAAGCTTAGCTGGATGCTCACGGAAGCTCCATCCTTGGAGAATGAGGCTTGGCTTGCTCTTGGCCCTGGCTCCGCCTCCCTGCTCACCCTATAGACTGAGGGGTGGATGTCATGTTGCCAAGGGGCCTCCCTGTGAAATTGCACAACAGAAACTTCTCCTCCCTGGGCATCTGTTTTCTCTTTGGAAATACCCTCCATCCTATTCCAGGTGCTCCCCTGTGGCCTGTGCACATGCGACCTCTCCCATCACAGCACTGAAACAGCTGAGAAGATGTGATCAGTCAGAGCAGATTCCAGGCTGGGCCCGAAAGGGAGGTGGGGGAAGGGCGGCTCCCTGGGGATGGCTCTGCATAGAGTCCAGCCTCTGGTCTTTGACCAGGGGTACTGCTTACCTCTCGCCATCCCACCTCCTGGTCATGGAAGGCTGCCTGTCCTTCCTGCTCTCAGTTCCCAGGCAGCGCTGTGTAACTATCTGTTGAACTGGTATGTGTGTTAGTCTCTGAGTTGTGTCCGACGCTTAGCGACCCCATGGACTGGGGCCCACTATGCCCCTCTGTCCATGGAATTCTCCTGGCAAGAATACAGGAGTAGGTTTCCATTTCCTTCTCCAGGGGAATCTTCCCAACTCAGAGATCAAACCCAGGTCTCCTGCAATGCAGGCAGATTCTTTACCATCTGAGCTACCAGGGCTTCCTAATGATGAATAAATAAAGGGGGCGGTGAGGGAAGTGCTCACCAACCTCAACCTTCCCTGAAATACATATGTTTAGAGCCAGAACTGCAAGCTTCCTTGGTCACTCATTCACCCATCTTTCCAACACCCAGGCATCAGCTGCTCTAGTAAGCCAAGCGCAGTGTTGAGCCCAGCCCCGCTGTGCATGGCCCAGGTGATCGATGCCTGAGTCTGGATTCCCAGGGTGCGCCAAACACCCTGAGAGGGACCAGTCTCCCCACCTCCGGGGGCCCTGCCCAGGGCTCTTGCCAGTTGTTCTCAACCCAAGGGCTTTGCTCCCCGTGTTCTCCTCTTGGCACCCCGCTCAGCCTGCGTCTCCAGACCCCTCACCCCACACCCACTCTCCTCCAACTCAGCCTGGGACCCTGTTGGTCTCACATACCCCGGCTGACATCTCTCTCACCCCATGCACTGCTTCTGACTACCCAGGTGTGGGTCTCCCCAAACTGTGAGCCCCTGCAGGGCAGGGGCACAGGTATCATTCCACCCCCATATCCACCGCAGCACTCAACACTCAATAAATATCTCCAGCTGGTTAAAAAAAAAAAAAAAAAAAGGAGTGTTGGTCTGTGAGCTAAGTAGCTGGATTCCTCTTTTCCTCATGGCTCCATGCTGTTTTCTTCCTTTCTTTCTTTTTTTAACCTGGAGGGAATACAACTTCAGCATCTCCACCCACTTTATAAATACTTTGACAAATGGTTTCTCTGCTGCCGTGCTTACCCCAAGCAGGGGCATCTGTCATCTGGGAAGCGACTGTGTACAGCCCTTCCGACCTTGAATGCAGAGTCAGCGGCTGGGGGCGAGGTGGAGGCGGGGGCAGCCAGGCCAGCGGAGTTCATCTGGCCCAGCATTTACAAACTGAAAAGGAAGAAAGGCAGGCAGGCAGAAAAACCCTACCAAACTCACAGAGTAATGGCTGTCTCCTTGGCAACGAAGCTACAGCCTGGGGGCCCTGGACTCCGGCATCCTTCCTGGGTCTGGGGAGGCGAGGGACAGCTGGGAGGGTGTTTCCTACCCTCCTGTGGCGTTTGGCAGGAGGATCTGTTTTAAAGTCACTCCTCAGCCACCTTGATTGTTTCGTGTTGGTGTTTGAGCTGCAGTTTCTACTTTCTAGCCCACTGTCCTGGCAGGAAGTGGCGAGCATCTCCATGGGAAGCGTGGTGGGAGGCGCCATCTATAGGACCCGCACTCCAGGCCGGCTACCCTCCCAGCCATTTTTCCCCACCACTGGGGCTTCGTTCCTGGAGGCAACTGTCTCCTCCACCTCCTTGTCCTTTTGCTTGCCGTTGTCTTGTCAGGAAATGCGCTTCTCCCTGCAGTCTTGCAGAAGAACTTGGCCTCTGGGGCCCAGGGCTGTGTCCTGTGGGAGCAGGGGGCTGAGGGAACAGGCATTCTGAAATGTGTAGGGGTACCTGGGGCTGGGATTGGTTTGGCTCACTAGCACAGGGACGCGAGCAAAAGTGAAAAAAGTGCCTTCCCCAGAGCCGGAGAGGAGGGAACGTCCATCTTCCTCGCCATCCCCCAGCCAGTGGACGGGCTGCATGTGGTCCGGTGGAGACTGAGAGGGACCAAAGGCCTCCCTCCCTGGCCCCCTGTGTGGATCCCTTCATCCTCCAAGGGTAAGCTGTGGTCTTCCTGCCTCCAAGAAGCCTTCTCTGGGTGCACCAACTCCAAAGGCCTATGCTCCTCTTCTGCCTGCCGGGCTTTCTCACTCAGGGCCTGTCTGTCATCTGGCAGGTGGGGAGACCCCCAGACAGGGTGGGAGCAGGCTGGGAGCGGGGCCAAGCCTTGTCCTCACGGACTTCTCTGCAGTCGCGTGGCTGTTCAGCAAACGTGTCCACGGTTGGGTCGTGGTGTGGGCTTCCTACATTTGCAGCCTCCCTCCAAAGAAAGGCTCCCAGAACCATCGAGCAAGGCGACGACCATTCCTACTCCATGTGTCTGATTTTCTCTGTTCTTACATTCACTCACCCAGACTCTTCTTAACCAGGACCGAACTTCTCTCTCCTATTTCATCTACTAGGTTACTCTATGAAATTTGGCTCCTGAGTCATACCTGCGCATTGCCACCACCATGCCTGTGTTCACACGATCCTAGCTTCTCTACACATGGCACATCACTGACAAGCATGTATTGAGCACCTACTGTATGCATAGCCCTGCGCTAGATGCTACAGAGAGGGAGATTTGTCCCTTGGGCATGGTGTTGACCTCAGGGAGCTCAGAGTTCACCCGAGGGGCAAACCTGATGCATGAACACTCACATCGTAGGAGGAGTGAGGAAGTGAAACTCTGCTGGCCACTCATCTGACATTGACCCACTGGGCCCCAGGCCCAGGCCCCAGGAGACCCTGTGGTGAATAAACAGCTTAAGGAAAGCAAAGGGAATTAGAATTTTAAAAACCTTCCGGTGGTAATAAAATCTGGAGTGTAAAATGGGTTAGGAAATTTATTTTTTCAATATGTGATTTTTTTTCCCTTTCTCCTCTGAAAATCCACATATCTATTTCGCTTCAGGTTGGGGCTCCTTTAAACGGTTTTATTAAAAAAATCATTTACTCTGGGCTTTTCAGTTCAACTTTAACTGGACCGGGTGGAAATTAAAAAAAGGATATTTTAAAAATAAATTATATAAATTACGGCCCTAATTATAAAAGAACTTTTAAAAATGTATCCAAGCAGTACCAGAAAAATCTTTTCTTAAAAAAAAAAAAATGCGCCATTTCCCTGTTCCATTGCAGGAGCATAATTTAGATACTTTGAACAAATCTCTTCCCCTAGAAGAAGCGGGCACTCCAGGCCCATTTGCCTGGGTCTCTTTCTGCGTGCCATTATTATTTGATAACTTTGGGCTTAAATCTGCATGAGAACCAATTATCTCTCTTTGTCATCGAGCAGGCTTGCTGTTCGGCAGTGGCTCTTACAGTATGGTGAAGCCTGCCGGAGCTGGGAGGAGGCGGATTTGCGGTTTAGATCACGCTCCTCTCGCCTCCCCCGTGGCGCCCCTTAGTCTTTTTATTTTTTCTGCTTTTCACCACTTTCTGATGCAACAAGTCTTCCTCCTCCCCAGCCATGTGCTTCTCTCTGCCCCCCAGACTTCTCCCTGGCCCAGCTTCCTTCCTGGAGGACCCCATCCCATTAAGGGTTTTCTCCCTTCTCCTGTGTCTTGCAGACTCAGGCTTCCTGCACAGGACTGAGACAGACTGGTGTTTCTTGGCCCATCCTCCAGTGGGGGCCTACGTGTGGGTCTTTTATCTTCGCAGCTAAAAGGAGGTAGTATGGGGAACCTAACGCCGGAGGGAGGCAGGGCCCCTGCTCTGTGGCGCTCATGGTCTGCCATGGAGGCAGAGCAGACCCAACCTAAGGGACAGGAACAAAGGCTGGTGCTGGATCAGGACCTCGGCAGTGAACTGAGGACATTCCAGGGGGAGAGCCGCCCTGCTGGGCCCCGCTCAGGCCTGGGATGTTGTTGCTCTCATTCCTCCAGCAAGAAGAGAGCAGAGGTGATGACCACAAAGTGGGTGAGGGACCTCAGCCCTGCCTGATGGACTGGACTGGGTGGAGGGGAGAAGAGAGTTCCAGGGCAGAGACAGCCCCAGACGGGATGGGAGTACTTCATCCTGCGGGGAAGCAGGCACTCGGCCCCCGCTACCTGGATTGGACAGTGTACCTGGAGGCACTCGTTACACTTTGGTGGAGTGAATGAATGAATGAATGAATGAGGCTAGGAAGGGAAAAGGTCGGGGAGGCTGAAGATGGATTGGTGGGGTTCGGGTGTGTTAGACCTTTCCCGGTCCAAATGGCAAACTGCCTCTTCCACAAAAACAAACAAACATTCCCTGACTTCCTATTACCCTAAGCACAGGGCCCCCAGACCCCACCTTCCTGGTGCACCAGGCCATCCCTTCTACTCCATTCCAGGCCTGTGCACTCATATTCTCTTTGCTGGAGGACTCTGTCCCCACCTACCTGGAACTTTCTTCCACCACTTGGAGACATTACTACCTCTTGGAATTCCTGCTTGATCCCAAAGTCCAAGTCAGATACCTAGATGACTCCAGTCCTCATTCCATTCTATCCCCGTGCTGACCCTAACTTGGCTTCTAGCCAGTAAAGAGCCCGGGGGAAGACAGGGGCTGCCCTGACCGCGGCCACAGATGAACCCTTATCCCACTTGGCATTTCACACGAAACATAAATGAGCCTCAATAGTAGCTAGAAGTAACTACACGTGGGCCAGGCACAATAGTCAGCATTTTGTGAGAGCTGAGAGGTGGCGCTGGTAAATGACTGACTCAAGGCTAAACATCATAGACAAGGCAGGAAGCTGATTTAGAGCCTAGGCAGATCTGGCTCCAAAGCTTTCCGCTAAACCTCTGGTCATGGAGGCCTTGGACTTGGAGAGGGCGGCTCACGCTGCAGTGGCCGTGACGTGTGGGTGGTGGGATCCTGCTACCACCCTTGGCAGAGAGCTTGGCACCTGAGCAACTTCCCCTGTTGACCAACCTTCCCTCCCTCGGGGGATGTGTTAGGACGATCTCAGGCCTGTATCGTCTCCATGTGAGACTGCAGAGGCCTGAGAGGCTGTGGGGACTGTGGCTTCTCCTTTTGGCATCACACCCCCCTCACACACGCGTGTGTATACACACCCCATCCCAGCACACACCCCTCACATACGCATGTGCACACATGCCTACACACCACATCCCAGAGTGGGGACCGGGGCGGGGCAGCTGGTTTTGGAGGTCTCTGTCTTCCACCTATCCCTGAGCAAGCTGGGAGTGCTCTGAAAAATGAGTGACTCCCCCCTCGTCCGGGTTGGAAGGCTGGAATTGGCTGGCTGGGTGCTCTGCTCCCTCTCACCACTCAGAGTGTCCAGCAAGGGGCCAGCTGTTTGCATGTGGGATTCAGGCTCATGTGCTTTTTTACTGGAGGGAATACATTCTAGTTTTTAAATGAGGGCTTTCTGGGAGGTGAGGGGAAACTCCACAATTTTTGCAGGAGGTGTTTTGGGGAAAAGGGTATTGTTCCCAGACTGGCTGCCAGAAAGGGTCCATCTGGATCCTCCCAGGAATTGCCCAGGAGAGGTGAGCTCCACTGGGTTTCTCCACCACTCAGCCCACTGCAAGGATCTTTCTTTAGTCACATTTTTCTGTTGCACTTTGAACACAGAATGTCACATGTGTAGGGACCTTCTCAGTTTGAGGCAAACCGGGACAACTGGTCACCCTCTTGTCCAACACACTTCTCTGAGTGTCTCTGGGTGCAGCTCCTCAGTGGGGCTGGGGACGCCCCCTCTCCACCTTCACTTGCCTCCTTCACTGGTAGGGAGTCTGGGAAATGGCTTGTCATGGGTACCCGATGGAGCACAACTGGGTGACGGAACACAGCTTTATGTACACGGTGTGATGACTTCCTGCTCTGTGGACACTCTGGGGCCAGGGACGGCACCTGCAATCCCAGGTTCAGATCCATCTCCCTTACATAGGCCTCCTTGAAGCAGACCCCCTGAGTCTCCCAGAGGCTTTGGAGGGGGGTTTGCATGGGGGAGGGCAATTACAAGCATAGGTGGGGGCCGTAACTGGGGGAGAGTTTGTAATGGTGCAAGAGAAAATGCTAGCACTGTGGGGGTCCCCAGACCTCCAGAACATGGCCATCACAGGGCCCCATCAGGCCCTCCACTCTCCTTTGCTTGGCCACCCAGCTCTTGACTCAGTGCTGGCCACTCCTGTGGACTCTGCGGCCCCTGGGGAAGGTCCTTTTGGTGGCTGCTCCCTGGCCTCCCACTGCTGGCTGGAAGGCAGGCAGGCGGGTGGGCGGGTAGGCTGAATATTACCCCTAAGATGAATGAAGAAGAGTTTCAGGCCTTATTGGATTATAGTTTTTATTGAACTTTATAAATTCCAATTAGCAGACCCCTGGGCAATAAGCGACACGCAGCCCATGGCTCACTTTATGGTGTGATTATGACCCTATTTATCCTGCTCTGAACGAGAAGTATTAATGGAGGAAATGGAGGAAAGGGGGCCCGAGAATACATAAAACAGATATTGGTGACACAGAAATAAACAGACAGGGTCAGAGAGAGAAAATAACCTCTGAGCAGACAACGGGGGATGGAAGATCAGAGATGCCAGGAACCCATGTGCCCGGAGCCACAGCCAGCCTGGATGCCCTCCTGGCCTCCCTTCCAGGGTAGGGAGCCCCTTGACCTCTGATAAATGCTGGGGCCGGGAGAGCACGCTGACCCTGCCAGCCCTGGGCCATCTTGTTTGGGCTGGAGTCTGATCTACTGAGTGCAGGGCCTCGGTGTGTGCACTTGCCCTGCCGGGCAGTCCACTGCCTCAGGAGGCCCTGACTCCCTGGCTAAGCAGCTTCGGGACAGCCCAGTGGGTTTCTTAATGGTTCAGAGGCAACTCTCACCCTGTGAGGATCTGATGGACGCTGAAGGCATTCTTCCTAGAGAAAGGGTCCTAGTGCATGCGCGTGTGCGAATGCCTCCACAAGCTATGCACACAAACAAGACATTTTGCATACAGTTTCGGGGGGGGGGATTGGATCCCTGAAAACTGATCATGGCTTCTCCCTCCCCCAGGGGACTGAGAGCCTCAGGTGAAGAATCGTGGAGATGAAGGAACTGAGACCTATCTCTTGTTAGTTCTAGTTGGAGGTGCTAGGAGCCCGCAGAGAGGCGGGCAGCCTCTAAGGGTCAGGCCACAGGGATGGAGGAGGGGGTGCTCTTTGAATCCCACCTTATTTTCCTTTCCTCTTGGACACTTGGGTTTGTCCCCACCCACTCAGCTTTAAACCTTTAACAGCTGGGACCCAGAAGATGCTGCCTCGCAGTGAGGCCTGCGGAGACCTGACAGGTTCACCCAGAGAGGGCTGGGGTGAATCAAGCTGACAGAGTTAGGGGTGGCCACACTCTCCTAGACTGAAACCCTTCCTGTATTTCCCAGGAGAAAAGAAGCAGGTTTGGGGCTGCCATGCCCTCCTCTGGCTTGTTTGTTCCTTTCTCCCCCTTCCGTGGGTCATCTTTCTTGGAGGCTTCAGTGGAAGATTAAAAAAGGAAAAAAAAATTCTCCTATCAGCATTTTGCCATTGTGTGGAAGCCCGAACACAGAGGTACCCGACGAGGCTTTTGTAGTTTGAACAGAATGAAAAATGCTTCAGGTGTTCGTCAGTCTGCAGTGGTATGTAAATAACACGCTGAGATCTGTGGGCAGCCCAGCGCAGGTCTGGCTCTCTGGGTCCATTAGGGGTCACCGAGGGTCCTCACCGCAAGTATCCCCCCAGCTGGCCTGGGCCTCGCCCGCCCTCTGCGCCGCTGTGATTTATGGCGCCCCGCCAGGCCTTGTCTCACTTCAGATAAGAAGTGTGGGTGCATGTAAGCTCTGGTGGTCATGAACCAGACTGGCCTGGACTTTCCTGCTTCCTGTCCTCAAGAGGGAGAGCGAGTCAGGGGGCCTGACCAGGAACCTGGCCAATGGTTGGGAGACCACGTGTTCTCTTGAAACCCTGGGAGAATCCCAGGGTAGGGGAGGAGGTTCAGTGGATACTCAGGCAACGAGATGCTGTGCCCCCACCTCCTGGGGTAAGGCCAGGGCTTCTGGAGATCTTTGGCCCCCAGGGAAGTCCGGGGCATGAAGGGGGGACCATCCCTCATCTTGCCAGGTCTGTATTCTCTCCCCTCATTCCCTGGGCACTTACATTGGCTGAGCCTGACCCCAGAAGAATAGGCTACCCCTTCCCCTGGCCCAAGCTCTAAGCAGCAGCTTCTCCTCTCTGCCCACTTCCTGGGCAAAGGCCAGCAGTGCAGAGGCCCAGGCCTGGGGCTGCAGAAAGCCCCCCAGAGTGCTCTGGGCATTTGTACTTTTCAGAAGACATCTTATGGGTGTAGAAAGGAAGGCCCAGAGAGGACTGTGGGGTCAGCCGGTGTGTTAAAGCATTTTAGAGAACTTTGGATCTGGCTCTGGATTTGGTTTCTCTGGTCCAGAATGCCTCTGGGTTACCTATGGACCTGGCAGGTGGAGGGCGACGGACTTTGGATTTTTTCCCTGAATAACGGAAGCGAGCTGGGCCTGGGTGGGCAGGCGGTTGACAGGAACCGAGAGCAGAGCAGGAGCCTAGAGGTCATTGGTCCTCTCTGTTCATACCTTCTAGCCTGGCTGGTTCCCCAGAACCCAAAAGCCCTTTTCAAATACCTCGGGGCCTGCCTAGAGCTGCTGGCACAAACCTGGGCTGGGGCAGAGGCTTTGGCCCAATCTTATGATGTGTTTGGGATCATCCCTTCCCACTCAGAGGCAAGAGTCTTATGACATCACACATTTCTTGGGGCCACTTGGTCCCCATCATGCTGCCACGGTGCGAGTGAACATTCAGTCCAGGGTTTGAGCTAGTAGAGGGTCAGTGCCAAGGCTTCAGGTGTTGGGATGCACGTGAGTGAGCACTGGGACATGGGGGGTTTCCTGGCCCATCTACAATCACATCTCTACAGCCCTCCAGGCCCCAGGTCATGCGGATGCGTCCTTCATAGGGTCAGGGGACCCTTGGCATCCTTTGAAACAGTTTGAAGAAACCATTTGCTCAGGCAGCCTCCCACACTGGGTTTGGGTGCTGGGGATGGGATGGGAGTGTACCAGGGAGCCCTGAGGCCTCCACCAATGACACTCTCCCACTTCTGGAGCCCAGGGCACAGAGTGGGCAGAGAGGCAGGGCTGGCCATCACAAAGCCTGGCTCTAGCCCACCTCTGCCTCCAAGTCACCCAGTGACTCTCGCCCTCTCTCTCCCCTGGCTCCCTCACAGCAAAGCGAAGGAGCTGGCATGGCTGATTTCTGAGGTCTGTGCCAAGCCTAAAATATGCGGATGTCCCCCCTCTGATGTTTCAGGCACGAACACAAATTAGCGCAAGTGCAAAACTGTGGATGAGTAATAATGGCCCCCAGCCCCCCTGCCCCAAGCACACACACATTCTTCTCTCTCTTCATGCCCCCCTGTAATAGATCATACAGGATGGATTACATTAATTTTCTATAAACTATATCAACTTGAGTGACATGTCCTTAAGGGTTGGCTGATTGATATCTACAATGCGGTCTTATAATCTAAAATCATATTAATATTAATATTAAAGATTTTCTGTCCTTTACGCGCACCATTAAATCTGGAGTATAAGGTGAAATTGACAACATACATTTTGACAGCTTATCTATAATAAATATGCAAATCCTGATGCCCACATGTCATCACAGATGCTCCACAGCTCTCTGAAGATCAGAGCCTGCCTGTCTCCCGCGTGACATTTCCAGCGGAGGATCAGAGCACCCGTCTAGGCGGCAGGAACTGCGCTGGGTGTGCCTTTGCTGGCGGTGACCCTGGCCTCTCTTGTCTGCTGTGAAAGCCTGTCCTTCATCCTGCCAAGCAGGCGGGAGGGCTTGAGGAGTGACAGGCACAGAGAGCCGGACACCATCTCGCGTACCCTCTGGAACACAGAAGACTCCAGGCTCCCATTTTTCTTAAGTCACAGAAGCACTTTTGATGTCTTCTCTACCCCCTCTGGGTACAGCTGGTTGTCATCCCTCAGTACCCAGTGAGTTTAAGAGATGGGGCTCTTGAGTTGGTAGCCCTGGGTCAAATCTCATCTCTGCCACTAACCTGTGCTCTTAACCTCCCGTAGCTTGTTTCTGCATCTGTAACCAGAGAAAGGAAATGGGACCTCCTTCCCGGTGGAAATTCGAGGACTGAATGAGATCATAGAAGCCAGGTGGCCTGCACACCTAGTGATGCCTCACTAAAAGGTAGCTCTTAGATTTTCTAAATCAGTCCCACTTTCTCTGACCCCTACAATCCTTCCTGTCCCTAAATCCCTGCCCTTGTACAGACCCTACCTCTTAGCACACTGAACATCCCAGCTTCTTCTCTGCTTCTGTCCTGTGCCAGATGTGAGCTCCAAGATGGAATCCTGAATCTCCCTGAGCTCCCAGTCCTGGCCCAGGACCCAGCTGGAGCAAAATGGGACATGGACTGAGATTGGGACAAAGAAGTCAACTGCAGGGGGGACATCTAGTCGCCTCTCTGCTGAGACTCTGCTAGGTCCGTCTAGATGGCTGTGTGTGTGTGTATGTGAGTGTGTTGCCGGGGGATGATGAAGTGAGCCTGGAAAATGCATTATCCTTCTCACATTAACAGGGAGGCTGACAAGAGAGCTGAGGAAGGGTGCAGAGGAATTTTCAACAGGTGCAGGACTGTTTGTTTGAGAGAGCTCCAGGCCATCTCAGTGGTCCCTACCCTCACCGAGAATCTGCTGACACGCCAGGCCCTGGGGCCGTGTTTCTGATCACTCTCTTCCTTCCAGCCTCTGTGAGCCCACCTGGGCAGGCTAAATCCAGTCTCCGAGGTTTGATCCATCAGTTTGAACCTCCTCAAGTTTCCATCATTGTATTTAGCGCTTCTCCATTCACCCTCCTCCACAAAACCCTCCCATATCAGGCCAGCCACACGAGGGCTTCTGTCTCCGAACTGCATGATTTCAAGTGTGAAGAACCAGAGGACAAGGTTCCTCATCGCCCCATTGCATTCTTCCGTAATTGCTTGGCAGTGGACAGATTTGTGCTCCCTAGCTAGACTGAGAATGAGGTGGGTGGGGATTGTGCCTTTCTTTCTGATCCCCTGAGCAGCTCACTATGTGGTCAGGGACACGTGCAGGTTTGGACCCTTCAGGACTCTGGATGGGAGCTGGCACAGACATGAAGACCCCATGGATCTGGAGAAGTCTTCAGAAGCTCATTTGTCAGGCATCTCTAAAAAGGAAAGGTCGGAATTGTCCTCTGAGTCTCTTTAGGGGCCAGGAGCAGGGCTCAGAGGAATCCCAGAAATTTTTCTGGGATATCAGAAAGTCCATTCACACCGCCTACCTCCCCTGCAGGGTGATGGCCTGGAGGCAGCTCCATCTTTACCAGTTGTGCCTGTCATGTGCCTCCACTCCTGGGCTTCCCCCCCCCCACCCCACCGCCCCCAGCCCTGGGATCCTGAGCTACACACCTGCAGTCCTGACCAAGGGTAGGAAGTTTGGTGACCCAGGCTGGGGAGGCAGGCACTGGCCCAGCTTGGCTTTGGGAAATTCAGGCCCATCACAGGATGCTCATCAGCCGACTCTTGCAGCTTAGGTAGCAAGCAAAATGAGTCCTGGGGAGACGGTGAGACCCCGTGGCCGGCTGAGGGGGACCCCACCTGACACGGCTTTCTCGGCTTCTCTACCCTTTGTCTCTCCGTGTCTCTCGCCACTAATACCTTCC
Organism: Ovis aries; assembly: GCF_016772045.2. Taxonomy (NCBI): domain Eukaryota; kingdom Metazoa; phylum Chordata; class Mammalia; order Artiodactyla; family Bovidae; genus Ovis; species Ovis aries. The sequence continues at coordinate 19,888,497 of NC_056076.1, read as the reverse complement.
GGTCCTTCCTCCCCGTGTAAAACTTGAGTCTCTACACTGTCTTTAATACGGAGTGTATTAATGTATTAGATGATCAGTCGTCTACAATTAATCAATCAGCAAGAGGTGAAGACTGGAGAGGAGGAGTGATGAAGAGGAGAGCGTGTGACTTTGGGCAGCTCGCTGAGGGTCCACAGTGGCTGCCCTACCGTTACTGCCATATTCGTTTGTATCTTCAACTGTCTTTCAACAGATTCTTGCTGCCTCTGAGTGACACAGGCTGCGCTGGATGCCGCGGATGGGCTGGGCTGGGGGAGGAGGAGACAGACTTGCCCCGCACCCATGAAACCCGGCTTCTGGGGCTACTGAGGAGGTTAAATGAGCCACTATTTGATGACCGCCAGGCAATGGCACCCACTCCAGTGCTCTTGCCTGGAAACTCCCATGGATGGAGGAGCCTGGCAGGCTACAGTCCATGGGGTCACAAGGAGTCGGACATGACTGAGCGACTTCATTTTAGACTTCACTTTTTGGTGATCACCAGGCACGGCGCCTGGCATACAGCCATGTGTTGTATGCCATAATGCTGGTTCTCTCTCTGCCTTGAATGAGTCTCATCCGGCTGGAGAAAAAAAAAATGCCACTTAAAGGAGGGCCAGATAATATTATGGAGGAGGGTAAGGAAGGTAAGGAAAGAGGTAAGGAAGGTAAAGAGGTAAGGAAATGAGTCTTGCGGAGGGGTTACCTGTGGGGTTGCTGGCTGGAGGTGTGGGTGGATGGTGACCAGGTGGGTGGGAAGAAGGAAAATGGCTTCAATGCCAACCCCAGGAGTAAGGAGTCTTGCCGTTTAAAATCTCTTTCTTTCTCTCCCCTCACTCATCTCTTTCCTTCCCGCCGGTCTCTGCCTCCTGCTCCTCCCTCCTCCTTCCCACAATTAACCCCAGGCTGTAGCGATTGCTCCCCGCGTTGACGAATGTCTCTCCCCATCCCCCCCTCCTCCTTTCAAAAAATTTTTTTTGTGTTGACTTGACTCGACAAGCCCTAATCCCTGACTCAGCTCCCACTTCTTCTTGAAACCAAAGGTAAATTCTCGGTGGCCGGCGGGGCGGCCTGGAGCAGCAGGATCCACACCGCGGAGCTGCCGCGGGAAATATTGATATTAGCCGACCTCTGGCGCCGGCCACCCGCGGTGAAAATAGGACGCGGGGCCAATCAATTACCGAGCCATTAAGGGCAGGGAGGCGGGAGGGAGCGGAGAAAAGACGGGGCTCCCCCCCACCCCCGCCCCGCCGCCGGGCCTCGCCCCCTGGGGATGCGGAGCCACCTCCCGCGCGGGGCTCCCCGCGCGCCGCTCGGACTGCGGCCCCCGGCGGTCCGCGTCAGTGACCCCAGCGGGTTGCCGGGGAGATCCCGGGGGGCGGGGCGGGCGGGGGGGCGCGGAGTCTCGCGCGGGGGCTGGTCCGGCGCTGGGGCGGGCTGGCGCTCTCTTTTGTCTGCACCTCCCGTCCTCTCCCTGGGATCCTGCTCTCCAGCCCCCAGCCCCAGCCCCCCTCCTCCTTCTCTTTGTTGAAACCTCTCCCCACCTCGGTGCCGCTAGCTCCTCTGACCACCCTTCTGTTGGTTTTACCAGCCTCTCCCTTCCTCCTGAGCGGGCCACAGGGTGGCTCCTGATCGCCGTCCCCCAGAGCCCCGTGGGCACTGGACCAGTCGCAGCCAGGCTGGGACTGTGGATGGGGTGGGAGGTGTCCCTCGCTTCAGATTTCATGCCCCTTAACACCTGTCTTCACACATAGCAACCCACATCAGGCCCTTCCGATTTGGGGTCAGAGACTTCTGGCAGCCCTTCCTAGTGTTCACCGGTCTCTTCTAACTCAGACAATAGCCCCACGTTAGGGGAGGACCCCCAGGTCCAGACGGGAACAGGCTGTGCTTTGGAAAGACAGAGGCCTCGGTTGCTGGGTTTCTGGGGTGCCTGGAGGAGAGTGGGAGCCACCTTCTGTATTTGGGTGGGTGAGGGTTCTGTGATTCTGTGACCAGGTGGAGGCCAGCAGGTGGGAGCAGGCAGGCTGTGGACTGCAGCCACTGTTCAAAGTTTCTTTTCTGGAGCTGACCTTTCTTAGGGGTAGGGAGGGGCAAGGAGGATGTGAGCTGTTGCTCTCATTTGGGGATTGGTTGACTGATCTATACTATATCCTGAAACTTCCACAGGTTCTTAGGCATACAAAGCTCAAATTTGTAAGATATAGTTTTGGTGGGGAAAAGTCATACTTTTACTATTTTAAGATAAAACCCGCATTTTGCAAAATTTAGAACAGTAAAAACACTCCTTTTCACAAGTTCCCTTGTTCACGGGTTTCCAAGGGTGGCCCCAGACCTTCAATATGGGTCCATGGGCCTCACCTGGGAATCTGTTAGAAATGCAGGTTCTCAGGCTTTACCCACTGACTGAATCAGAAACTCAGGGGGGAGGGACCCGGCCATCTGTGTTTAACAAGCCCTCCAGGGGACTCTGAAGAGCCCTGAAGTCTGAGCACTGTTGACCTCAGTTTCCCCTGGAGGTAGGTGGGTGGAAATGATTCTTCCACCTCTGGAGGAAGGGTGGTAAACAGCCCTCACAGAGGCGGAGCTTGGTCTGAAGAGGAAAACATACTAACAATTTCAGTGTTTACAAACAAGTCCCGACAGAAAAAGATTATCTAACAGCGTGTTGTTCCAGTACACAATGCGGAGGATTCCGTCTCATTGCAGGTTCGTCAGAAACCGTCTTGAACCTGAGCATAATATAGACAGCGTTTATTTTGCTGCATCACTAGACTATAGGTAAGAGCTACGTGGCGGAGAGCGACGTTAGACTGATACATGTCCCTTAACTCAATTATCTTTAACTTTCCATTTGGTACAGGCCACTCAAACATGCTTTCCCAGAAATGGGCTTAAGTCCGACACATTTGAAAATGCCTCAGGAGAACTCGAAGCTCCGCAGTCAGAACAGCGTGAGCTTTCCCCGGGGTATCTCAAAATCGCTGTGGCGGCCGCCAGCTCTCGGAGCCCCTTCCGACCGCTCAGAGGCGGCGCCCCACCTCGCCAGTCACCGCCCACCGTGGTGGGACTGCTCGCCGACCCCGGGACTTGGTCTTAGTGAGGCAGGCTTTAAGGGTGTCAGAAGGGCATTTGGTTTCACCGCACAGGCACCCCTTTATGGAGGTAAGTATTCTGTTTAGAGATGTAGCATCTGCCTGGCTGTGAGTCTGCTTATGACCTGTGCGAGCTGGCAAGGTTCTGGATTTTTGAGGCCCCTCTGGACTCAGCACTTGGGGAAAGAAGTAACTTGGGGGTATAGCCACTTACATTGGAAAGCAGGATGATTCTTTAAGACTGATTTTTTTTTTTTACTTTGAAAAGCAGCTTAAAAGCAGCTTGCTGTAGAGCTGTGTCTTTCACACCCACAGCCTACCTCGGTGTTGTGTCAGATGTCCTTTGAAATTTAGGCTTCCAGGCCCCTTGTCTGACAAACCGGCGCCAAAGTCCAGGGAGAAGGTGGTTCCAGGGCCTTGGGGATCTCATGGGTGAAGCTTTGGTGTCTTCCAGAGCTTCCACAGAAGGATGGCTATAGTTTGAACCCCCAACTCTCTCCCTAATGGGCTGTGTGTGACCTTGGACAAGTCCTGTAACCTAAATGTCATGAAAGAGCCCGAATTGTAAAGGTCACCACCCGAATTCAGAAACCAGTGTCTCTGGGCCCTAGTTTCCTTATCTATAAGTGACCAGTTGGAACCAGGAGCCTCTCAAGCTGTAACAAGCCATAGCTAACACTTTTAATGAATAAGCCCCAAACGGCATAACATCAATTTAGCAGAGTCCTCAGCCTGCTGCAATGGTCTTCCCACCCCCTTCTCAGGAAGATGAGCCAGTCTGCCTACAAATGAACACAATAGTCAAGAAAAAAATAGCAAGCCCTGTGCTTTGTAGAGCCCATCAAATGCCAAAAAATGACGCCTGAGCTCCCTAACATCAGCTCATCACCATCAATCAAACTTGCGACCCTCTGGCTACAGGAAGCCTTTCCATGGAGGCCACGGGTATGGACCCTGGGGTTTCGAGTCTTGCACCAGAGAAGGGTCACCCACTTGGGTTGACTGAAGCGGGAGAGGAGCTCAAGCCTCCAGAAAACTTTTTTTTTTTTTTTTTTTACTCTCCATTACCCAGAAAACAGAATTAATTAGAATCCTCCATTTTCCGAGAACCTGGGTTAATCAAGGTTTATATGCAGTAATTTTTTCCCTCTAGAACAGTACACTGAAGCCATGTCTCCACAAAGAACACAGTACTTTGTGAAACTGCTGGGATGGGAATGGATCCTCGCTGACCTGGAACCAAGACAACCCTGATGTTTCACTGAGTTTCAGCTCTTGGTGGGAAAAAAAGCAGACTGTGGGCTCCTGTGGGAGAGAGGACACAGGTTGGCTTTCCAGGCTGGCTCTGGGTAGGGGTGGGATAAAATGCTTCCTATTATTTTGTCCAGGAGGCCACATCCCGGCACTGCCCTGCTCATTTCATGCAAGTTCTGCCCCTTCCAAGGAGCCGCCCCAGCCATGGCCCCTTGGTCACTCTCCCGTGACCTTCTACAAGCTCACAGCCTAAACAGCACAAATTTGCGCTTGATTTCAGAAGGTCACATGTTTCTCCTTACATCTTCCCTGAGTATGTTCCCCTGAATCCCCAACTGGGTTTTAGATTCTTTTGGGCTCGGAGAACTAATGGGTCTCGGACAGTTTCAATACGCAGTGGGTGCTTAAAATCAGACAGACAGAGCTAGAAGGATCCTTACAGATCAGCTCATCCAACCTCCAATTCACAGATGAGGAAGCTGAGGCCCAGAATGCAGAGTGACTTGTTGAAGGCCTCATAGCTAGTCAGTGTCAGGGCAGGAATTGAAACCCAAGGCTCAACAAATATTGAGTATTTTCTGATTATACATTATGTTAGTAAGGAGGTTGGGAAGACAGGAATTAAAAAAAAAGATTTCGTATGAGCTTAACTTGGTGCATTTTCTTTGGAAGCAAATATCAATCAAATGTGGGATGCTCAGAAATCATTTTACTTGTAAGAATTTATTTTACAGGTGGAATCACACATGTGTGCAGTTGATGTACACAAAGATATCAGCCGAGTGTGCCTTGTAATAAAATAAAACACAGAACTGGAAATGGTCAAAAGGTCTTTCAGGGGGGCCTGGCCACATAAATTAGTGAATATCTGGATAACTGAATACTTTGCATGCGTGCCAAGTCGCTTTAGTCGTGTCTGACTCTTTGTGATGCTATGGACCATAGCTGGCCAGGCTCCTCTGCCCATGGGATTCTCCAGACAAGAATATTAGAGTGGGTTGAAATGCCCTTCTCCAGGGGATCTTCCTGAACTAGGGATCAAATTCATGTCTTTTCTGACTCCTGCATTGGCAGGCAGGTTCTTACCACTAGCACCACCTGAGAAGCCCCGCTGAACACTCGCAGCTACTAAATGTGATACAGTGGATCCACGTGAGTGTCCATCTGGAAAGAGCCGAGATGGACTGCAAAGTCAGAAATCAAGGTGCACCGCGGTGTGGGGAACGCATCCCAGTCTCCACAACAGAAAGCGTCTGTGGGTGTGTTTGCGTTACCTGACTGTACTTGACATATTTCTGGAAGAATACACAGGAAACGGCTCCTTCTGGCAAGCGGGATGGGGTCTCGAGTGGGAGGAGGAATGCCACTTCATCGTGTATCCCGTGCACTTTTTACGATGTGCGTGTGTTATTCTTATAATAATAATGATTCAAACCTCAACCTCACAATCTCCCAGTTCAGTGTTTCCCTTCACTGTAGCAAGCTTCCTCTCTTGCTGTTATTCTGTAAATTGGTAACTTGAAGCCTAAGTGTCATAATTTTCAAGTAGGTGTGTGTTTATGTTAGTTATTCAGTCGTGTCTAGCACTTTGTGACCCCGTAGACTGTAGCCTACCGAGCTCCTTTGACTATAGAATTTGACTATAGAAGGGTAGCCATTCCCTTCTCCAGGGGGTTTTCCTGACCCAGGGATTGAACACTGATCTCCAAATTCTTACTGTCTGGGCCACCAGGGAATCCCAGTTTCAAGCAGGTAATAAACAACAAACAAGCCATCTGCTCTTAGCTCATCCCTTTACTTTTTAAGCCCCAAATTGTGCTTTTTCAGGGAACTGAAGCTCTGGGGTGGTATACCCCATGTGGAGGAGGTGCAGTACAGAGTTAAGAACCAGGTTCTCAAGCCCAGTGTTTACAAGGCAGATTCCTCACATGCTCAATGCCTCAGCCTCCTCATCTGTAAAATGGGAACAATCACAATTCCAGCATTCTCGGTGAGGAGGAACAGAGTTCCCCTCTGTCTGGTGCCCTGTCCCAGACTACGGGATGAAGGTGCCCGTGAGCTTGAAGACACTGTCTCTGACCTTGGGGAGTTCAGACCTGGCTGGACGCAGCTCAGCAGGAAGGAAGCTGATAAACAAGGGCACGTCCATGGAACTCAGCACCAGCTCCCGCGTGGTGGAAAGTGGGGAGAGGAATGAGGGCAGGGCTGGTGGGTGGGGAAGAGAGAAAAGATACTCCAGCAGATGAGACAGCTGGTCGCCTCCCCTTCCCCCAAGCATGGGAAGCCCTAGGTTTTTGGATTTTCTTTGCAAACAGCTGGTGGATTTCTGGACAAGTCGGGATGACCTTTGGAGAGAGATTGTGGTATGATACTGGTTGCAGGAAAGGAAACTAGATTCTGTTCCCGAGGAGGGGCTATGTCCAGCACTCAGCTGTCACCCAGCAACCACTGGGGTCTGGGCAGGAATTTGACTCGGTCCTAGTATCTCCAGCTGAAAAATGCAGGTGCCTGGGTCTCACCTCTGGGGATTCTCATTCCGTCAGTGCTGAATGAGAGAGCCTCCTCTAGGAGGCTGCTGGAGACAGTCTTGTGGGTTTCTAGTATGGTCCAATCACAGAATAGATGACAGGCAGTGCACTGATCCAGACGATTTTGGTTACATCAGAACTGACTCACTGCTTAACTGTTGTACTGTCTCTGAAGACCGCATCTCCCTGCCCTAGCTGGTACCCAGTCCATCTTGCAAAGAGGCCAGTGGGCCAGATTCTTTCCTGGACCTTCAGATGAAGGTATTAAAGTGACTATTTATTAATAATAAGACGAATACTCAGGTTTTTCCTACAGATAATCTCAAATAATTCTCACCATGACCCTCTAAGGTTCTGACAATTATTGTGTCTGTTTTACCGGCGTGGGGAAGGGAATTGAGGCAGAGAGGGGTTCAGGAACTTGGCTAAGGTCTCTGGTGGGTCACCCATCTCCTCAGTACCCTTGCCGAGTGCCACTCCCGCAGACCCCTGGACCCAAAAAGGCGTTCCCATGTTGGAGGGGCCTGGCTGTCCCTGACTGTTGACCTCCCCAGGCAAGAGCCCAGCTCTCTGTGTTCCCAGAGGACGGGAAAACCTCGTCTCTGCCTGCACAGCAAGGTGCTTTGAGAATGGCAAGGGGTGGGCATGGCCATCTCCGATTTTTTTTCCCAACCCCTCCCTGGATTCCCGACCCGGATGGATGGAGGGATCATATCTGCATCCTGGGGCAGCCACTCTTTGTTTCCCTTCCTTTGTTCCCCTTCCTCCTCCTGCTGGTGACGTGGTCACCTTCCCAGGAGATAATGCCCGTGTGGTTCTGTCCTGACAAGCCCTTTCGGCCCTATCTCTAATCTTCTCTGGGTTTAGGATTAATAGACTTTTTCCTCGTTTGGGATCAATAAGCACACACAGAGAGAGAGAGAGAGGAAAAAAAGGAAGGAAAGAAGTCAGCAGGATTAAAAAAAAAAAGGCTGATAAGAATCTGGTCCAGGTCTTAGAACCCTGATGTTGCCAGTGGTATCTTTCAGCTCAGGAGCTGGTGGAGGAGGGGAGCTGGTGATTGAGGCCCCAGGACCCTCAGTCTCAGGTCAGGCCAGGTTCCAGCCTGAATTTTGGCCCAGGAAGCTTCTGAGTCCTGGGTTGCCTGTCCTGAACACCTTCCCAAGTTGGCTAAAACTCTTCTCTCCCAGCAGCTAGTCCCTGCTGTTTAGGAGCTGGATCCCCAAACTGCCATCTCCTGCGTTCCCAAGATCCCTCAAGGGTGTGGACCCTTTGGCTGAGCTTGGCAACCTGCAGCCCCAGGGCCTGAGCTCTTTCTCAGTATTTCACCAAGCCTAATGGAGACTGCACATGTCCCCTTGATGAGTCTGCACAGGGAAAACAAAAATAGCACCTCACTGCTTTTAGCGAGAATTATATCCACTCCGTGGGGCTAACACTGGTTGCCGCATGCCGATCTGCAGCTCTGATTAGCCTTTGATTAATAAAAAATGGGGATGGGAATCAATTATTTATTTAATAACAGCAGTTTGTTTTAAAGGCAAAACCTTTAAGAAAGTGGAAGACTCCAGGGTAGGGGTGGGAGTGGGGTGGGAGGGAACCGGTAGAGGGTCTCTCTGGGGAAAAGTTGGGGAATGAAGGGTTTCCATGATGGAGTTGGTGTTCTCCTGCGCCTCGGCTAGAGGGCTAGTTCCATCAGGCTTTCAAGATGTAGGATGCAGCCTGGAGTGAGGGGAGCTAGGCCCCCGCACCCAGGGATCCAGAGCAGCGCAGGGGTTCAGGAGGGTTTGGTCCGCTTTGATTACTGTGGGGTGACGGATGCATGATGCCAGCCCCCTTGGGCCCTCCCTCTAGCCTCTGGCCTTCATCTCTGGTGTGCTAACCCTGGGAAATCTCCTTGAGCCAGGCCTGAGCATGTGGTGCCTGCCCATGGTGCCCGCCTTCCTTGCCCTGGACCACTCCCGATAGCAGGCCAGCTCCCCTCTGCCTGGTCCATCCACCCAGGGGCCTGTGGCCCAGCCCAGCCAGGCCCTGGCTCCTCCCCACCGTTACTCAACTTGCTTTCTCCTTGTGGAGGGCACTCCTGCTGATCTCCGCATTTCACAATCATATCCATTCATCAAGGCCAAGATCGAAGGACACCCCGTGTGGCAGCTCCCCAAGCCATCCCTCAGGAGATGGCCTTTCTTCTTCTGAATGCTCCCGGCACTTTGAACGTGTGTTCCCGTGGCAGTTTGGGAAAATGAGGCTTTGTACTTGATTTCTTTGTAGGTATTTTGAGGGCAGGGACCGAATCTCAGTCACCTCTGTAACCCCTGCCCAGGGTGTGTGGAATAATGGATGGAGGGGGTGGAGGCTCTCTTTTGGGGGAACTGTACCCCATTTACATCTGGGATAGCTTTCAGATTAGGAAACCGGCCTTCAAGGGAAATGAGAACAGCCTCTTCGAGGAACGCAAAGGAAATATGTGCTTTTGTACTTGAGACAAGCAGATTAGAGTACCTGGTCACGATTTTAACTTTTTTTATTTCTGGAAGATAAAGCAGGAAAAAAAAAATTAAGTGACATAGTGTTAATTTTCTAACAAAAATGAACCTAGCCTTTTGCCTATGGAAATAACTACCCTTCTCCCTCGACGCTGATATTCAGACTCAGCTTTCTCATCTGCCAGTTGGGATGATAGTCTCTGTTCCACCCTGCCGCGGCGGCGGTGGAGTGGTCACTCAGTTGCGTGTGACTCCTTTGGGACTCATGGACTGTAGCCTGCCAGGCTCCTCGCTCATGGATTTTCCAGGCACGAATACTGTAGCGGGTTGCCATTTCCTTCTCCAGGGGACCCAGGGTTCGAACCTGCATCTCCTACATTGCGGGTGGTCCCCTGAAGGAGTGAACTGGCCGGTGAATTCTTTACCACAGAGCCATCACGGAAGCCCAATCAGTGGGCAGTTACAAATCGTGCGTGAGAGACAAGCGAAGAGAGAGCTCGGCGACGGAGGAAGTGCTCCATCCATGGGCATGCAGTGTCTGTTTCGATGGTTATGAATCGCCTAAAGTTATCATCTTTGGGACCCTTTGGAAAGAGGGGTGCCCCACAGTTGTTCAGGCGTCCAAGTCCCTTTTCCCGTCTCCATTATTTGGATCGCTCTCGTGGAAGTTAAATTTCCCAGAACGGTCTGGGCTGTTGCCATCTCTTTCTTCTGAGTTTACTGGTATGGGTAGCTGTTCCCAGCGTGAAGCCTTCCAGCAAGCAGGCTCAGCCACTCCAGATACCATGCCCCACAGCCGGGGCTGGGGATGAAGGTTTGAGGCAGAACCACTCGTTTGCTTATGCAGTACTTTGAATTTTCCGAAATGTCTGCTTTCCCAGATGTTATCCCACGGACGCATCCCTGGATGGGGCCGGATTTGCTGAGCCTCACAAAGCCTGTGGGGATGGTTCTTCTGCCTCCAGAGTGGACGGTGAGACATTTGAGGGTGGAGAGTTTCTCTCATGGACCTGATGTTCCTGCCCCAGAACCTCCCCAGCCACTGACCTTCACAGTAGGGCTGATGAGCGGAGTGAAGGATTTCTGATTCAGAGAACCAATCACCTGGTAATTCAGGGGGTGGCTTTAAGAAACACAGTCATGTGGGAACCCTCAGCTCATAAACCAGATGAATTAAGGGCGACTATACACACGGCAGACGATTCTCTCCTTTCTAAAAGGATTCCTTATAAGGCTCTTCTGATGAGCAAACACAGCACATTTCAAACGGGATTCATTGTTAAAAAAAAAAGAGAGAGAGAGAAGAAGAGGAAGACGACAGAAAAGAAGATAATAACAATTTGCATTTCAGGAGCAGGGCTTATGAAACGTGAGGCCCACCTGTTTCTCATCAAAGTGCCTGCAAGTCCCTCTCCTGGAGAAAGTGGGGAGCTGCAGAGACGGGAAGAAAACTTGGGGGACAGGAAGAGAGGCGCTGCTCTGATGGAATCTGTCATCCTCTGACTTGGAAGGAAACCTGTCATCTCCTGGCTTGGGCGGGGGGTGGGGGGAGGGCGGCGAGGAGTAAGGGGGCGATCTGGGAGCTGGGGGGCGGGGCTTCCATTGGCGAAGTCCCCACTGTGAGCTGCCCATGGGGTGTGGAGCCCCCAGCCAGCTCCACAGGGCACATGGCGGAGTTTTTCTAAAGACAGATCTGCTGACCCCGCTGGGACCACGGACCTGGCCACTGGGTCCTGTGAGCTCCTCCCCTCCGGTTCATTACTGATGGGCTCCTGGCTTTGGCAATATTTGCCTTATGGCATCAGTGCCGCGTTTCCCGTATTCGCATAGTTAAATTAGTTAGCTGGATAGAAACCTCAGCGATGATGTATCTAGTTGTCAGTCGTGACTTGGTGCTAATGGCACTACAATTTGGTTACAGCCCTAGCCGTCATTAATCATCAGCCCCCAGTCGGCTGCATCTGGGGTGCTCGGGACGGGAGGGCGGGGTTGGCAGGGGCGGAGAGGTGCCCGCAACCAGGCTGGGCTGCTTGCTCTTCCTCCGGCTGCGCTCAGGCCCCGTCCCCGGGCTGGCCACTGTCCCTCGGCTCCCACCGCCACCAGCGTCGCACACCTCTATTTATTAGCATCATGCTACTTATGCTAATAGCAGACTGTACACTATTTCTGAGCGAAAACATCTGCTCCAAGCAGCCGACTTTCACTTACAGAAACTGATTTCAGCTCAGTCAAGCAGATAAACAGAGAAATCAAAGCAGGTGGCTGAAAGTGAAGAAGGAATTCTCAATTCCTGCGTTCAACCGATGAACTTCACTAAAGCCATAATTAATATTCAGATAACTATATTCCGACACATAGAATAAACAAGATCATTTAAAGGATGCAAAATACATCCCCAGGGCCAGAGGGGAAGGAGAGGGAGGGGAGGAGAGGGGAGGGGAGGCGGAGGACTGAGTATGAATGCAGACACTTCCCGGGCTGGCCTATTGTCTGCACGGTTTCAGCCTCAGAGAAGTGGAGACACGCCTCACAGAGCCCACAAGCCCTGGTGCTGCAGAACCCCTTCCACAGCTGCAGGGGCTCGTCCACTCACAACACTCTCTGCGATAAGGGTTCGGGGTGCTGCGCCCCCAGCAGGGCTGGCGGAAACTGCCCTCTGCACTTAGGACGGCCAGCCTGGGCCAGCTGCTGTGGCTCCCTCCTCAAACGCAGCTTCTCCTGGATGGAATACCCTGCTGGCAAGCCTTTCTGCCTACAGTCAGCAGTTCTAGAATTCAAACTAACATCTCTGTGTGATTTGGATGAGGCTGGATCCAATTCTTTATACTCAAAGCTATAAGCCTGTATATACCTTGTTGAGTTAAGTGTTTCCATTGTTTTTTCCTAGTCGGTCATTGCAGAAATAAGACTAACGCCACCGTCAGGGACAAATTCTGAAGGCAAGTATTTCCGTTCTCTGAAGACCAGTGGCCCCAAGGCTCTGAAGAGCAGATTCGTTAACAGCAGACAGTCCCCATGTGACTTGCGGATGCACGTGGCAAGATCCTGGACCTGACTCACGTTATCATGTTAGCATAGAATGGGAGTGGGAATATCAGAAGCTAATGGAACCCATCACCTGATATGGTGCCATGCACACTCCTGTGTGTCTGTGTGTGTGTTTGCCCACGCACATGCATGCCTGTGTGTGCATGCATGGGCCATGTGTGTGTGTGCTAAGTCACTTCAGTCATGTCTGACTCTTGGCAATGCTATGAACTCCAGCTGGCCAGGCTCCTCTGTCCATTGGATTCTCCAGGCCAGAATACTGGAGTGGGTTGCCTTCCTCCAGGGGATCGTCCTGGCCCAGGGATAGAATCCAAATCTCTTATGTCTCCTGCGTTGGCAGGTGAGTTCTTTAACACTAGCACCACCTGGGAAGCCCCAGGCACGGTCTGTGCTCAGTCGCTTCAGTCACGTCCAACTCTTGGCAACCCCATGGACTGCAGCCCGCCAGGCTCCTCTGTCCATCGGGATTCTCCAGGCAAGAATACTGGGGTGGGTTGCCATGCCCTCCTCCAGGGGATCTTCCCAACCCAGGGTTCGAACCCAGGTCTCCTGCACTGCAGGCGGATTCTTCACTGACTGAGCCACCCGGGAAGCCCATGCATGGGCTGTATGCTGCTGCTAAGTCGTTTCAGTCGTGCCCGACTCTGTGCGACCCCATAGACGGCAGCCCACCAGGCTCCCCCGTCCCTGGGATTCTCCAGGCAAGGGTACTGGAGTGGGTTGCCATTTCCTTCTCCAATGCATGAAAGTGAAAAGTGAAAGTGAAGTCACTTCAGTCGTGCCCGACTCTTAGCGACCCCATGGACTGCAGCCCACCAGGCTCCTCCATCCATGGGATTTTCCAGGCAGGGTACTGGAGTGGGGTGCCATTGCCTTCTATATAGGTGGATAATTTATAGGAGTGAATTTTTTCAGTGTATACATGTGCTGTGAGCTCAGAAGGGACAGTAAGTGACCAAGGTCCTGCTCGTGGGATCCAAACCAGCCCTGAGCCCCACTAGAGGGTGAGGCAGGTGCCAGGACAGGTGGACCCAGAGGAGATAGCTTAGGTGAGCTCTGCTCAGCAGGATCTGCGCAGGCTGAGCTGGGTGCCATCTGAATCCCTTCTTGCCATCCCAAGGGACAGCCAGATTCATCCCCGGTGAGCAGGCCGTTGCTAACTTTTGCTCGGTTCTTTTTCAGTTCCCATAGCTGCAGGGACCCCGTGGCTAAACAATGATGACAACAAAATGTTATCAATAACTTTAATTTCCACTTGGGGGACACATTCCTCTCCCTCCCCACACCCCTGTGCATGTGTCCTGGGTATGTCTCATACTTGGAGAACAGTGTTGACAAAGCCGGGAGCCCCAAGCTGCGTCCTGGGTGCTGTCAATGCTCCTTTGGAACCACTTGCTTTGTGGTTGAAATTTCTCCCATGCCTGGAATTCTTTTTTTTTTTTTGGTTTCCTTGGAAATGACTCTCTCTGAATCACAGCTGTTTGCAGCAATGGGGGGAGGTGGGAGGATATTCCCTGGAGGGGCGCTGGGAGGGGTGGGGATGGGAGCAAGCAGCCTTCCCCAGGGAAAGCTGAGCGCTGCACAGGCCACCGGGCCTGTGGGCTGAGGTTGCTGGTGCTCAGGGAGCCCTGGAGACAGACGTTAGGGCAAGAGGTGGGGTGGAGCCTGGACCACCAGGGACTCCTTCTCGCCTGCAGCGTGACTGGCTTCCGCGTGTTTTCCCAGCTGCCCACTCCACCCTGGGCTGCAACCACGTGCTCAGCTGGTGTCCCAGCTTCACGGCCTTCGTGGGCTCCTGCGTGGGCCAGTGGCTTCCTATACCTCTCTCCCTAATCTGAGCATCACAGCATCTGTGTGAGGTTAGCCAGGCAGGGGTTTTCCGATTGCATTCACAGAGGCTGAGGCGGAGCCATAGGGAGGCGGTGACCTGCCTGAGACAGGAGGTGAGTCAGAGAGACAGAGTGGCAGCCCTGGGCCCTGACCCCTGACCTCTGACTCCCACCTGGCAAGTCTGATGCCTTTGCATGCAACCTGCAGACATGCGTGCCCAACTCACGGAGCCCCGGCCACTCCCTGGGGCTCACTGCCTCACTCATACGCACTCTTGCACACACAGCTCCGAAGGGTGAGGGGATGTCTCTCTGGCTGCCTGGGCTGTGGGGAAGGGAGGAGGCAGGCCTCGCCAGGTGACTGACTTCCTGAGACTCAGACGCTTACACTGGGGGCAGGCATGGTCTGACACAGGCTGAAGAGGCCTGCTGTGACTCTGTGCGGCCCTGCTCTCGTGGGCCTGGTGCCACCCTTCAGCAGGGCTGGCTGATGCCAGTTCCCAGTCTGGTGTTCCTGACCTCTTCTGGTCACTTGGTCCCCCTTTCCCGGCCCCTGTGCTCCTTCCCCTCTGTGTCTACCTGGCCCTCCATCTCTGCTCCTTCTCCCCTCGCCTCTCCAGCTCTGCACTCAGGTATCACCACCTCGATCATCTCTGTCATCTGAGTCACCAGACTGTCATCTCCCGAACCGGACGTATGCTGGTGCTCGAGGCCAGGAGGAGAGGAGCTGAATTCAGACCCACATCCTTTGGAGTTTTGAATTTCAACCAGGCTGGGCGGAGGTGGGCCTGTGGACGCTCTGAAAATGTGGGCACCTCAATTGGGAATGGGGCCTCTGTTCATGAGACTGGGGGGTTCCTTGGGAGGTCCTTGGGAGTGCCTTCTTCCCTGGTGGCTCAGCGATAAAGAATCTGCCTCCAATGCAGGAGCTATAGGAGACACAGGTCCGATCCCTGGGTCAGGAAGATCCCCTGGAGAAGGGCATGGCAACCCACTCCAGTATTCTTGTCTGGTGAATCCTATGGAGAGGAGCCTGGCGAGCTACAGTTCATGGGACCGCAAAGAACTGGACACGACTGAAGCGACTTAGCATGAAGGCACGGGCTCACGCTAGCCTCCTGCACGGCGTGAAAATGAAATGGTCTGTAGAAGAGCAGCCCCAGTGGTGCCTGCCCAAGGCACTTCTCCCTGGGGCAGGAAGGCTGGCTTCCGGTAAGGTTTGTAGAGGAGGATGTGGTTCCCCTGTCTGCTAAAGGACATGCAGATGGCAAGTCTTTGAGGCCTGTTTCAGTCTCCTCTCTCCACCTCGACTCCACACAGACTGAAGGAGCTCTTTCTACCCTCTTGGTTGGCTGCGGGGGGTTGGGGAGTGAACCCCAGAGGTGGTGCCAGATGGAGGTCCCCTCCCTTTGCCTTCTCCAAATGGAAACTGCTTAAAACTACCCTCATTTTATGCGCAACCAGGCTCAGGTTTATCTTGGGAGGAACCTGTTTTATTCAACTGCAGGTGCCACCTTTGCAGACGTGCCTGGTTCTGGGGGTGGGGGCATGAGATTTCTCTCGCCCATCCAAGCATGCCCCTGTGAGCCGCTTGGGTAGCTCTCCCGTCTGGTGTCCCATGTCAGGCACACCCGGTGTGGATGTGTGGGTGTGGACACGTTTGTGCCCGGCGCCCTGAGGGCCCCAGGCTCTGGATGCAGAACCCAGACGGCCCCTCTCCAGTCCAGGTTGTGCAGTAGTCCTGACGCCCTCTGCTGGCCGCGTCTGAAAACGCAGCCTCCAGTCCGCGTCTGGGAGGGGCCGTCGGAAAGGGAGGCTTAACAGGGCCGGCCGGCCGGATGGCTCTGGTCTTGCTCTACGGGCCTCGATGACAGCCTCACTCTCCGAACCACACGCGTTAGGGGTAGGACCCCTTTTCTCGTCTCTCCATGGGGGAAGGATCTCGTGCCTGGGACTTCGTGAGGTCCCGGACAAGCCGCCCTACCTCTCTGGACCCCGTTTTGCTCAGTCAGGTCTTGGCCACCCTTCAGAGCCTATTTCAAATGCCAGTTTCTGACTGCGATCGTTCCCACACAGGACCCCGGCCATCCCGGAATGTCCGTCTCACCTTCTGTGGCTGTGGGCTTGGATCTCTCTCTCTCAGGCCCTCCAGTCTTTGAGGGCAGAGATCCTTTCATATCTTTTCTCTTTCTGAATGCCCTGCAGCTCCCACCAGCTGGCTTGACACACAACAGGCACTCCACAAATACTTGTTGAAATGATTTCTGTTAAAATGCCTGCCTTGGACCAGAAATTCCCTCAGGTGCCACCCTGACGCTGATTCTTTTTCGTTCCAATTGTCGCGTGTGGGTTGGTCTCATCTCCCAGGTGAGACTTTCGATCCTGGAGGGCAAGGTGTGAGGGAATAACTGTCCTGCTACTTCACTGAAGAGAGAAAGCAGTTTTGACACTGCCAAACAGTTATGCGCACGACTCTCTCTCCCTTCCAAGCAGGACATCTTTAGAGCAAAATACAAAAATCTAGGTTGTAAAGAACGTGTAAGGTCCAATTCCTTTTTCCGTTTCCACCCACCTCCTCTTGCATACGCACCTCTCCTAATCTGCACCCCCCCGTCACCGCACCCACAGGGCCATCCTGTGCAACTTCACACCAGCTCATTCCGCAGCTCCTGAACTGCACGAGTATGAGGTGATCCTCATGTGTCATCAGAGACCTCCCCTACATGACTATTCTCCAAGGCTGTCCCAGCATAGCAAACACACTGCCTCCTGGAAACGGCAGTAACAGCTAAGGTTTATTAATATCTCAGTGTGCCGGGAGCCACGCTGAGAGCTGTGTGTGTGTGTTATCTCACGGAATGCTCCTAACAACCCTCTGCAACGGCTCTATTATTATCTTTGTTTTATGAAGAGAAGGCTGAGGTACAGAGAAGTTAAGCCACTTGTCAAAGGCCACACAGCTTGAGAGGGGGAGCGGGAGAATTCGAATCCAGGCAGTTTGATTCTGGAGTCTGTGTTCTTAACACTGCTGCCGGTAGTAGGAGGTCTGGGGTGGTAGACAAGGGCTCGGCACCCCTGGGTCATCCACCCACTTACACACACACACGGCATAGGGAAGCCCACATGTGCTCACATACTTTCAGGTTGGCATGTTGCGCGTGTGACACTCTCGCTTTCTCACCGGCCTGCAGTAGTTTATAGCAGCAGCGTCTTATGGGATTTTCTGCCCTGCATGGCAGGTTCTACGTCTGCACCGTCTGGCATAGTAGCCACTAGTTACTTGTAGCTACTGAATGTTTGGAACGTGGCTAGTGCAACTGAGGAACTGCATTTTTAATTACACTCTGGTAAATGGACATAGAAATAGCCACACGTGGCTGGGAACGGCCCAGCTGGTGACATCGTGGGGCGGTTGAGAGATGCAGGGCTCTGTATGGCTGTGTGGGTAGCACTGCCGGATGCCTTAGAGAACTTCACAGTGGATGCCTGTTTGTTCTTGCCACCCGAGAGGGATGCGCTGACGTGTGGGTCAACTCTGTCCACCGGTCCCCCCATCTAGCCACCCGTCCCTTTTTTTTCCCCAATGCTCTACTTTACTTTTATTTATTTTAATTAATTTATTTTTAACTGAAGGATGATTGCTTTATAGTACCCATTACTTTCTTAGAGGGGGCTTTTGAAGACCACCCTCCCGACAGTGGGCTCTGACCCAGACATGTCTATGATGGTGACAGGAAGGGGGGTTTGACTCTGGGGTCCCCGAGGGAAGCTGTTTGGGCACCGCAGGCCAAGGGAGGGCAGCCTGTGGCTGGGGCCTGTGGGGGGCCCTTCCACTCACAGGCTCCTTCACTCCGATCCAGGCTCTCAGAGACTCTCAGATGCCTAGGGAATGTTTTCAGTTCTAATCTGTAAGTGACATATCAGCTTATTTCCATTGTGCATTGCTTTTGTTAGTTTTTAGCTTTCAAAGAGAGAAAACAGTCTGTCTCTGGTGTTTGGCGGTGGCTCTGGGGGCCACATGGGAGTCCCCCACAGGGTGTTTCTCCTCCAGGGCTTCGGAGCAGCCACGAGTGAGGTCGGGCTGGTGGGTGTGCAGGCCACAAGGACACAGTTGGTGGGGCAGGCGGGGCAGGGCGACTCAGCCGCTGCAGCAGCAGGGAGGAGGGAGCTGGGCGACCTACATCTCCGCTGAGAGTCCGGCTGACTCACCGTGGACAGCTCCTGCTCGCCGTCTGGGGTGGGAGGCCACCGTGGCACTTTGGGAAGGAGACACTCCCTGAAAGGGCAGCAGCAGTGGCCTTGGCAAAAGCTGGAGTCGAGGGAACCACAGCCTGAGGGATTTAAGTGGGAGCATGGGGAGGACAGATGCGAGATAAGCTCTGTGAGATGGTCTGAGGGGGAACTGAGGCAGGAGGAACAGTCTCCTTTGCTGCGTTCGTTAATGACAAACAGCGCCAGAGGTGTCTGGCAGGGTAGTAAAGCCCTGCTGAGAAGTTGGGGAGGGGTGGAGGGAGGAGGGGTCTCCCAAGACCCCGTCTCAAGCTTCATGCGTGCCTGACTTGGCATGTATCATAGACTGCACTGCTGCTCAGACCACACCGAGGAAAAACGATAATCACATCTATGAAGTCTTGTTTAATCTGCCTTACAATGAATAACTTTAAGTATGGGCTTCCCTGGTGGCTCAGACAGTAAAGAATCTGCCTGCAATGTGGGAGACCCAAGTTTGATCCCTGGCTCAGGAAGATTCCCCTGGAGGAGGAAATGGCAACCCACTCCAGCATTCTTGCCTGCAGAATCCCATGGACAGTACAGTTCACGGGGTCGCAAAGAGCCAGAGTCGGACACGATCGAGCAATTAACACTTCCACACTCTCACCTTCTTACATTTATACGTCCAGCCTGGATCTTCACTCAGCTCCAGGCTCACAATCCACCTGCCTTCTTAATGTCACCACTTGGATGTCTAATTGGCATCTTCTTCTCAGCATGGCCAAAATGGGATTTTGATCTCCCACCCTTAAAAGGTGTTCCTTCCTAGTAACTGGCACCACCAGCCATCAAGTGGCTCAAATCATTTGGGGCTTCCCGCTTTACCCTCACTCCACATCCAATCCATCAACAAATCCTGGGATCCCCTATCTTCCCAACACACCCTGAATCCATCTATTTCTCTCTGTCACTGTCCAATACACACCTCCATCATCATTCCCCTGACTCCCTGCCTCCCCGTCTGCTCTCCAAGAGTAGCTGGTTTCCCATAGCAGTCAGAAAGACCTCTGTGAAATGTCTGTGAGATCAGATAGTTCCCAGCTTCTCACTACACTTAGAATACAATTCAGACCCCTTCTTGACTAAGGATATCAAACCAGTCCATCCTAAAGGAACTCAGTCCTAAATATTCATTGGAAGGACTGATCTGAAGCTGAAGCTCCAGTATTTTGGCCACCTGATGCAAAGAATTGACTCATTGGAAAAGACCCTGATGCTGGGAAAGATTGAAGGCAGGAGAAGGGGACGACAGAGGATGAGATGGTTGGATGGCATCACTGACTCGATGGACATGAGTTTGAGAAAACTCTGGGAGTTAGTAATGGACAGAGAAGCCTGGCGTGCTGCAGTCCATGGGATCACAAAGAGTTGGGCATGAATGAGTAACAGAACTGAACTGAACTCAACCTGCCAAGCCCAACACAACTTGCCCCTCCCGCACTCTTCTCCCTGTTACCCCCATGATGCTCCGGCCACAGTGCTTTTCCTCTGGTCCCTTGCACGCTTTCCTGCCTCTGGACCTTTGCATCTGCTGCTTCCTCTGCCCAAAGAGCTCTCTCGCTCCATCTTGACTTGATATTTGGACCTCAGCTTCACTATCAGATCCTGTGGTAGAGATGCTCCTGGCTCACACAGTGTGGAACAGCTTCAGTCCCTCCATACATCATCCATACATTTTAATCCTCAGCGTGGCACTCAATTTTATTTTTTAATTTGTCATCTAAGTCCTCTCATGAAGATATAAGCTCCAGGGCAGCCAGGAGTTGTGTCTCCAGCAGCTAGATTTGTGCCTGGCACAGAGTGGGTGATCGATAACTATTTGTGAATGAATGAATTATTTAATCCTGATGGTGTTTGTCTGAAAAGGCTTTTTGCCTGGGGTAGAAGTGTGAGCTCATGAATGTGTTTCCTGGACCGGCTCTTGTGTACGAATTGCAAGACTAATTAAACTCATACATATTTGTGGAAATGCAAATATAATTTTATTTACCAATGACTGTAATAAAGGTAAATGCTCCTTACTTAAACAAACAATTCACTTTGGGAATAGAGCTGTAAACAGAAGCAATAAATAAACACTCGTTATTGAGTGCTTACTGTGTATCCACTGAACTTCAGGAGCTGGCTCTCCTCATCTTCCATCATGTTTATGCGTGAAGAAGTTCCCATCCCCAGATGTGGGGCTTGACCACAACTGGGATGGGCACCCTTAACCAAGCCTGTGGCTCTTGGGGGGCCCTGCTTGGCATCCTGGCTCTGTCATTTCCTCCCTGTGTGATGCAGGAAGGTAACTTAAACCCTCTGTGCCTTGTCTGTTTCCTTGTCTGCGAAATAAAGATGGAAACTGAACCTTCCTCCTAGGAGAAACGGGAGTTCAAAATGACACAGCGCAGCCGAGATGCTTGGTTTCGTGCTGAGCGCTTGGTAAATGATGAAGGCCTGTTAACCATTTCACTTATTATGCTATTATTATTACGCTTATTACCATTATCCAAGCCTGTTCTAGATGTTTCTATATATTCTCATTTAATTGCCACGATAACCCGTGGAGTCTGTGTTGTTATTCTCGATTTACAGGCTGGGAGCTCAGTGCTCAGGAAATAAAAGTCCTGCGGTCATCATCCACCGCTCGAGCATGAAAACTCAAGTCTCTGGACTCCAGCTGAAGTGCTCTCTCCACGGTGCCACCACTGCCTCCCCTAGTTCTTTGGGAGAAGCTGGCGCTAGCGACGGCCAACCACCACTCCGTTTCCATTTCAGCTTATGACGAAGCCCCAGTCACAAGCAGTTCAATCCCTCTGTAGACTCAACACGGCCAGTTACCTCTGACCCCCGACTGGTCTCTTAGCAGCTCCTCAAATCTTCCCACGTTTGCCCATCTGCCTCCAAGAGTCCCTCATCGTTGTGCGACCCTGGGCTTTAAATCCAGCCTGAGCTTCACCTCATGGCTGATATACTGCAAAACAGGAGGTGTTCTCAGAGGCGATGGGTTTCATCTCCATTCCCAGGTGAGAAAGTGCAAATCTAGAAAACCCAATGTCATCCTGCAGGGATCCCTGCACAAGAACCCAGGGCTTCTTCCCACCTCCAAACCCTGAGCACAAGAGCCTGTGCAGCCCCTTTTGACCAGGCACACAGTAGTATTGGCTGGTGGTGGAGGTGGGTGCTGGTAGGTTGTGTTTCATTTATGCTTCGGGTGTCGTTTTCCCCAGTTATTTCCTCTCGAGACTGTGCGCCTCTGTACCCTGGGGCTGTGGCTCTTCCTTCGGCTTCTGACACAACGTGAAGCCCAGCACTGGGCGGGCTGGAGACAAGCAACCTCGGTGCGTGTTGCTTCTGAGCGGAACTGTCAGCCAGACCTAAGGAAAATCACCGTGACATTCACAGGAGCATCTTTGGGAAATGGAACCGCGGGCGCCTTTTCTTCTTTTCTGTCCCCATCGTGTTAATTTTTTCTATGAGTCTTGCTCACAATGGGAAACATTTATAGTAAACTTAATATTAAGAAAAGCTACTGGCCTGTTCCAGGGCCAGGGGGACAGTGCCTTCAGGTGGGTGAAGCCAGTCATCATGGATCTGTGCCTGAGGTGTGTCTGGCTGAGGCCTGCAGGAGAGTCTGTTGGGAGCTCATGGGGGAAGCAGAGGCCGAGCAGACCTAATGGACGAGCATTAGCCGGGGTCTGGCGCAGTAGATCGGAGGCCCCGGCTGGAGGTTTGCGCTGCTGCTGAGGGAGCCAGCACTCCTGGATGATCCTCTGCAGAGGGCCAGCCTTTGGGCTGGGGGCAGGGCGAAGGGAAGAGGGTCACAGTCCAAGCAGAGGTGCAGAGCTGGACTTGATCTCCTAGGATGCGCAAGGGCAGCGAGGCCAGAGGCGAGCATCCGGGCTGTGAATTCTCTCCCTTCTTTTTCTTTTTCGCTTGTTATACAGCTACAATTCATCTCAGGCTTACTGTGTTCCAGGCACTGCGCCAAACGCTTTGCCTAGATTACCGCATTTCATACTCAAAATAAACCCATTTAGACAGTTTATAGGTTCCCATTTGCTGGAAGAGGAAACTGAGGTTGGCCCAGGAAGTAGACTACCTTGTTGATGGGACAGCTGGGGTGTGACCTCAGGACCGCCTGTCTCACAGCCCCTGGCCACCTCTGGAGCCTCGACCTTCTCTGAACGGGATCTCAGGGGGCCTGGAGAGCCAGGGGAGGCGCTGAGCACAGCCATGACCGACTCCAGAGGTCTGAGAGCAGAATAGTGCTACCCACGTGTGTGTCTGTGTGTCTGTGTGCGTCTGTGTGTCTATGTGTGTCTGTGTGTGTCTCTGAGTATCTGTGTGTATATGTGTGTGTCTCTGTATCTGTGTGTGTCTGTGTGTATATCTGTGTGTCTCTGTGTGTGTCTGTGTATCTGTGTGTATCTGTGTGTGTCTGTGTGTATCTGTGTATATCTGTGTATCTCTGTATCTCTGTGTGTTTGTGTGAGTCTCTGTGTGTGTGTCTCTGTGTGTGTCTGTCTACGTATGTGTCTGTGTGTGTCTTTGTATTGATGTGTCTGTGTGTGCCTATGTGTGTGTATCTGTGTGTGTTTGTGTGTATCTGTGTATCTCTATCTGTATCTCTGTGTGTCTGTGTGTGTCTCTGTGTGTGTGTCTATGTGCATGTGTCTATGTATATGTGTGTCTATGTATGTCTGTGTGTCTAGGTATATGTCTCTGTGTGTCTCTGTGTTGATGTGTGTGTCTGTGTGTGTCTACGTGTATGTCTGTGTGTCTATGTATGTCTGTGTGTGTCTGTGTATCTGTGTGTGTTTGTGTGTATCTGTGTATCTCTATCTGTGTCTCTGTGTGTCTGTGTGTATCTCTGTGTGTGTGTCTATGTGTATGTGTGTCTACATATACGTCTGTGTGTGTCTCTGTGTTGATGTGTGTGTCTGTGTGTGTCTATGTGTATGTCTGTGTGTCTATGTATGTGTGTGTGTCTGTGTCTACATATATGTCTCTCTGTGTGTCTCTGTGTTGATGTGTGTGTCTGTGTGTGTCTATGTGTATGTCTGCGTGTCTATGTATGTCTGTGTGTCTCTCTGTGTGTGTGTCTCTGTGTGTGTCTCTGTGTTGATGTGTGTGTCTGTGTGTGTCTGTGTGTCAGTGCACCTGTGTGCACCTATGTCTGGATGAGTGTATCTGTGTGTGCGCCCACGTGTGTGAGTGTGTGAGGGGAAAATGTGACAATATGAGGTCAGGACCCTTTTATTTAACTGGTAGGGAAGTCATGGGGCTCTGGCAGTCACGCGGCAGTCAGAGGGGCTTTATGTCCAAGCATGTGTTCCTGGCTGTGGGGAGGTTGTCCCCCTGGGGAGAAAGGCTGTGTGCTGGGGACCACGAGGCCAAGCACAGGATGTCAGGGGACGCTGGGAGGGTGTCCAGCTTTGAGGCAGGAGGGAGCGACAATCTGGGCTGGGCACTGACCACGGGGCTGGGGGTCACCACAAGGCAGCTCTGGAGACCCCTGAGCTGTCCTCCAGCTGCAGAGTGCTGGCCCCATTTTCATGGGATTTTGAGGTCTAGGGCGGAGGCCAGGATCCTCATTTCTAATCAGATTTCCAGGGAATTTGGATACAGGTGACCTAGGAAAGGCTAGGCAGGGTGGAGGTCCAGCCTCGGCTGCGGGAAGACAAGGCAGTGCCCAGAGGCCACCTGCCGCCGATGGTGCAGGAAAAGCCGGACGACGACCCTGGACGTGAGTAGAGGGCTGTGCCCTTGAATCCAGTGTGCAGTTCCCTCCAGATGAGCCCAAGACCTCGGAGCCCATGGGGGCAGCAAGGACAGTCTTCCTCCTGCCTAGCCTCAGAGCAAAGTGAGTTCATGCAGGGGCCAAGCTTAGGGAGAGCCTGCCCTTCCTGCCTGCACCCCAGGAGCTGGGTCCATCCCAAGTGGCCCAGAGATGAGGCGAAAGAACCGGGCCCCTATAGCTAGATGCAAGGGCAGGGTTCAGGGACTCTGGGCACCCAGACAGAGGGATGATCGGGGAGGACAGAGGGGCATTCAGCCAGGAGCACTTCCCAGGAGCCCCACCCTGGCCTCCTGTGTGCTGTCCTTCCCTCAGGACTCACTGCTTCCTTCCTTCCCAGCGCTGCCTCTGGTCTTGTTGGTGGGGTATGAGTGCCATCTGCTCCCACCCAGATGGAGGCAGCGGGGAGGGGACCCTGTCTCTTCGCATAGCTGTGACCTCACCCCACCCCAGCTCCCTGTCAGTCTCTCTCTCTCTCTCTCTCTCTCTCTCTCTCTCTCACACACACACACACACACACACACGGCCCCACACTTTCGGCTGTCTCCAGGAAGAGCTGGGTGCTCAGGGCTGTACCTGGGGAAGCTGTGGGCAGAATGTGAGAAAAACGCCACAGATGGCCCAGCCGTGCAGCCGTGAAAGCAGTGAGGTCTCGGGAGGACAGTTTCCCTTAGTGTCCCACTGCCTCAGGCTGCCCACGCCACTCAGGTCTGGACCCTGCCTCACCCCTGACCTCCTCACTCGTCCTCCATACCCTGGCCAGAGGCCCCACAGAGACCTCCCCCATGCACACCGACAGAGAACTGCAGGAGTGCCCATCCAGGGAGTTGGACCCACCTTTTCTGCTGTTTCTCACACACACTTAGTGGAACCTCTAGTCCTGGACTTATAATCTGTCACTTACAGACTGGCCCACCCGGGCGCGTTACAGCCCCCACATGCTTGCGCCCACTCAGCACATCCGAGCACGCACGTCCACGTGGCTCTTGGCCTGGGCCTCCCTGGCTGAGACTTCAGCGTGCTTAGAGGGAGGTGGTGTGCATGCGTGTATTTACACATACAGACACACACACACACACACACATCCTGTTCTCAAAGTGGCTCCAGGGAAGGGCTCCAGATTCCAGGGCTCTGCTCAGACCCAGAGCCTCGGGATGGGAGCTGAGGTGCTCCAGGTGTGAGATCCCCTTGGGCTGAGAGAAAGGGGGGCCTCCTGGGCACAAGTCCCAGGATGGGGGAGCTTTGTGGCCGTACAGGAACAAGTGAGAGTGCTCATTGCTCTCTTCTTTCCCTTTCCAGAGCCAGGGCAGAGACCGCAGCTCTCCGCACCTCACGCACACACACACACACACGACCCACACAACATCAGCACATGGGTTACATGCACACAGGACGCAGCAATGCCCAACACAAGGAGACCACACGCATCCACGTGGCACTCCTCCAACAGACACACTGCACGCCAGCAGCTGGCCACACCACGGCTGTTCATAGCCATCTCCACGGTCCCCAGAGCTGCCCACGGAGCCTCACCCCTGGCAGCCTATCAGCACGTTATGGTCACATGGAATGGGGCAACACACACACACACACACACACACACACACACACACACACACACACACGGCCTCCGAGGGCAGCCCACAGCATCTCCTGTCCAGCAGGTCCGGCCCAAGCCTGTTCATGGAAGAGAAGCCCCACCCCATTATTCTGGCAAAGTCTGTTTCCATATGCTTTGTTCATCCTCCAGGTGGTGAACATTTAGAGAACTCCTCAGGATTTTATCCTTGAGAAAACCATAAGTTTCCCATTCTCTGATGAGCTCCTTGTCATTCTAACCCTTTGCTCCATGGTGTATATGTGTGTTCTCTTAATATGGATGCACAGGGCCACTGCGTCTGCCAAGCCTGGAACAGGTGCGGTTCCATAGAGCCACGAGAGCCCGGCAGGCCAGGAGCAGGCCTGGCTGGGGAGCAGAGGGCTCGCTGTGGGAAGACACCCTCCCACATCGCTCGGAGCCGCAGAAGGGGCGGCCTGAGTGCCGGCCTCCAGGACAGATCGGCTCTAACCTAGACCTGTTGTCTCCTCCCTTCCAACCTCTGTTTCCTGGAGGCGCCTCTTTGCTCATTGGCCTGGCTTTAGCTACACCAGACCAGTCCAGGGCAGATGTACAGGGCTAGAGGGGCAGAGGGGGCGTGGGGTCCTTGGAAGGTCTGCTTCAGACTTCTCCAGGACCTTTCTTGGTCTTGGTCAGATGAACAGAAGCTTGGCCGGGCACCTGCAGGTGGACGCGGAAGGGCAATGGCGGAGGGAGCGTTCTCAGCAAACGCCTTCTGTGGATTTGCTGATTTCTAATGAGGATTGGGCCTGGACTTTTGCGAGGCTCCTGGGCCACACTGGCACTGGCGAGAGGACTTCTGGCCTTTGGCCTAATGCTGAGAGGTGAGCTGAGGGGTCAGTGGGCCCCCTCCCTGCCTGTGAGCTGGGCCCAGGTCGGCCCTTTCTCTAAACCAGCTGGTTTTAATTCTCCTGCTCAAGAGGTATGGGGCTAAATTGTGTCTGTGGCCTTGTGGTTAACTAAGCCTTGTTGAGGTCTGGTGTTTTCCAGTGTGTGCTTCCGTGTGAGTGCAAGCCTCTATGTCCGTGTGCATACCTCTATGTGAGCATCTCTACATGTATCTATGTGTGTCTCAGCGTATTTCTATATGTGCACCTGATAAATGTATTTATATATGTCATATATGTATTCAGATGTATATATGTATTTATAAATGTTATATATGTATTTACAGGTATGTATGTATTTATAAATGTATTTATATATTATATATGTATTTATGTTATGTGTATATGTATTTATAAATGTGTTTATATATGTTGCTATATCTGTGTTTTGGGGTGTGTGTACTCTGCTCAGTCACTCAGTCATGTCTGACTCTTTGTGACCCCATGGACTGCAGCCCGCCAGGCACCTCTGTCAACGGGATTCTCCGGGTGAGAATACTGGAGTGGTTGCCTTTCTCTTCTCCAGGGGACCCATATTCAAGTGTGTTTCTGTGTATGTCTGTGAGTATATATTTCTTTCTGTATGTATATATGTGTGTGTCAGTGTATATGTGTATCTGTAAGAGGATGTGTTTGTGTGAGTTACCTCTGTGTGTCTGTAACGTGTACGTGTACTTGTGTGCGTGCACGTGTTTTCAGAGCCTCTGTGAAAAATGGTGTGGAATGATTTAAGAAAACGTTAGCCTGTAATGTCACAGGGCTTCAGCATCCCCATCTGTAAAGTGACGGCGATGGGAGAGATGATTTTTTTTTTTACTTACTTCCATAAAGGGAGCTGCAGTCATGGAAATGAGGTGGGCTTGAGAATATGACAGATTTGGTTGCAAATCCTGGCTCTGTGTCTCCGTAGCGTGTAAGCTCCGTCGAGTTGCTGCTCTCCGAGCTTCCGTTCCCTTGGCATTCAAAGGGGCACCGTGACATCTCAGTCACAGTTTCGTCATGAGGATTGGATGAGATAAAATAAGCAAAAGTCCTATGTGTGTGCCGTGTGGTAGGTCCTTTGTCAATAGTCCCTCCTGTCCATCCTTGGGCCCTGAGGTCAGCACGAGCAGCCTGTTTCTGATGGAGCAGGACTTTCGGAGCTCCCTGTGGCCTAATGTGGGTGCCGGCACTGAAGACATGACATTGAGCCTGGAGATTTTAACTTTCACACCTCACTTCCCCTCCTCTCAGCTCCTTCCAGCCTCACAATGACCCTAAGAGGTGGGGTGAGCAGAGGTCACTGCCGTGATTCTAGAGAGGAGAGAGCTCTGAGCCGGGTGTTCAGGCAGGGCGAGGACCAGGTGTCCAGCTCCATGTCTGGCGTGCAGGCCACTTCTGCAGCGGGCCGTATCCAGGGCCCCAAACACTGCCTGCTCCCAGGGGCCCTCAGAGGATCAAGGCTCCCTTGCACTGTCATGCCCAAAGCAAAGGAGACTTCTCAAGACCCCTGAAGCACACAGACCATCTACTGGACAGATTCAAAGAAGCAGTCTTCTGCACAGAATCAGAGGAGGTGGCCGGTGGCCGATTCCACCCTTTGGAGGACTCGTGGAGGAATTGTGGCCGGTCGCTCATTGAGTTGGCTCTGATCTGTCTGTAAGGAGCAGATGCCCCCTTCCCTCAAAGAGCCGATGGTGTGGGTGGCCAAGGCCAGATTCAACAGCTGTGTCACCCACCTTATCTATAGGATTTGACTCTCAGCGATGCTTGCTGGTTTCCCCAAATCCAAACCACCCCATAGCAGTGTGGTGTGACCCCAAGGTCAGGGGAGCAGACGCCCCGGAGTTACTGAACGAATTCAGTCTCCCAAGGAGACGAACTTGGTTGTGCACTTAACTTTGCACAGGTTGGTAGGGAAACAAACAAACCAAACGGCCATTCCGTAAGTCATTGCTGCCCTTCGGCCAGCGGCTGCCCAGCAGGCCCGGCCCCTGGAATCTGCCTGCTTGGCCAGCAGCCAGGCCTCTGCCCCCTCTGGTTTGCCCAGGCCCCTTCCCTGGCTCACCAGCGCCCGTTCTGAGTCTGAGCCGCTCTGCTGAACCCTGGCAGGATTTGACCAGGTTGTAATTTTCCTTCATGATCCCTTTTTCATTTTTCTTTATAAAAAAGGTATCAACTGTACCTGATTGCAAGAGGGATAAAAGAAGTAATAGACAAGAAAGCACTTTACAGATTAAAATGCTATATAAATGGAAGGCATAGTAAAACGTAAATGAAATATATAATTTAACATCCATGACACAGTCTATAAGATGCAAGGCCTGACTTTAAATGACCAAAACACCTTTGGTACATAGGTTATATAGGTATGGTAAATGGTAAGATATAGGACTTAATTTGGAATATAATGTGATTTAGAGTACATACTGTGATCTGTCGGATTATATAATACCTTATGACATATCACATTCCTAGCACAGAGGAAAGTAGAATCAAAATCAGTCGACATTAGGCTATTTCGGCATTCAAAACACCAGCCCCAGATTTGCGATTTTCCCAGCTGAAGCTGGGATGGCGAAAACTAAAAATACGAACGGGGAAGACATCTCCATCGACCGGCAACATGGCCCACTGGGTGGGGGTCCGTGGGAAGGCAGAAACCCCAAGAATAGGTCTGGGGAGAGGGCCTCTTGGGAGGAGGTGGAGGAGGCCTGCTTGGCAGTGATTGTTCCCACTATTTACGAGGCCAGATGAGGAGCTATAGGGCTTGCCGTGGCCCCCGAGTCTGCTGATTAGCTGGAGATTATATTGATGATGTAATAAAAATTCACTTTGTCTATTAAGTTTCACCAGGACAATCAGGAGAGATTAGATAAAAATCAGAGGAAATGAATAATAGAATAGAGGAGAAAAGCCATGAGCCTCCCTCCCTGCCATGGTTTCTGTGGGTCTCCCCTTTCCCTGCCCACAGCAGGGCCTGGGTCCAGAAGCCCCCAGCCCCACACCCAGGCAAAGCTGAGCTGGCAGCATCCCCGGGCTGGAGCTGGGCTGCTCTCCGGCAGGGACTTGGTGCTCCAGATACGGCGCTGGTTTAAGTTTACTGACTGTGTTTAATATTTGATTAGACCTCTGGCTTGGCAGCCTCCTGGGTGTGCAGGCCCTGCCGGGAGACAGGCAGGGTCTCAGCCCGTCCGCTGCCTGCTTCCTCTGGTCCTGTGGTGTGGGGGCATGGGGGCGAGGGGGCCCACGTCCTTGTCCTGGCCACGTGGTTTTAAGCCAGGTCGGTCCATGCCAGGAAGCAGCCAGCGGCCTCCCGGCCCCACGGTGTCTCTCTCTGGCTTGGCCCATGCCGGAAATTCCCCCCTTAGGGATGTTTCTTAGGGTCATAGACTGGGCTCTAAAAGGTCCCTGAACGAGGCACATGTCACCAGTGATGATGACGCATTAAGGTCCCTTAGCCGCTAGGGGTACATCTGCCTGGTTTGACTTGTCAGATCAGCAAGGGGCAGGACTTGGAAGGGACATGAAAAGGAGGTCATTTGGGTTGGGGACTGTTGTCCCCTGAGAGCCTGGGGCTTGGGGCTTGTCCCCTGGAGGGGCTTTGAGGAGGCTGGGTGACAATGACCTGGGAGGGCACTGGAAGATGGTGTCACTGACCTCCACGTCCCTGCAGGGAGCAGCCGGCCATGTGCAGTTACTCCAGCTCCCTGGCAGAGCCCAGTTCTGTTCCTTCCCCGAGAAGCCCTAGGGGTCGGGATGATGCCACGGCCAAGCTCTGTGGAAGGCCTGAGGAAGGAGTCTCCCTCCCCTGAAGAGCGGGTCACAAACACAGCCGCGTTCGGGGCCCTGAGGGCCACCTCGTCTCTCCCTGCTCCTCTGGGCTGGATTTGTCTCCCAGAGAGGGAGGAGGCGTCCCGACTGCTCCTCTGCAGTAAATGGGCTGCCCGGGGAGCCTGGCACCCTTGCCCGGGTGTGCTGTCCACCCTGGGAGCGGCTCCTCCTGGAGTCTGCCAAGACTCCTCTGGCCACAAGACCAGCGTCCCCCCAGGAAACGCTGTCTTCGGCTTCCTCCCACTGCCTGGTACTCCTGAGCTGGGGGCCCCCCCAGGTGAAGAGCAGGGGACTGGCAGGGAGAGTCTCACCTCTGGAACCCCCAGTTCACCAGTCAGGGTGTTCAGCTGAGTAAGCCTGGGGGCGACAGTCTGGATGCCTGCCTGGGTGACAGGGAACATGGGCACGGGTGGAAATATTCCATGAGTAATTTCTCAGCCCAAGTGGGCTGCTGTTGGGACAGCTGAAGGACACTGCAGCCCCAAAGCAGGTGAGGCCGCCCTTGCAGGTCCTGTGTGTGTCCCCAGCTCCCTCCCATGTATCTGCAACACGCCTCCCCCCCGAACTACACTTGCCCCCATCTCTTCTCCCTCAGCCGGGCTGGTGGTGGGTCCAGATTTATACAAAGTGAGACATTCCTTTATCCACCAGCCTGAGAATGAGACTTCGCTGCAGTGGGACAAAACCAAAACATAATGGAACAAAATGAAACAAAACAAGCTGGCCGACAGCGAGCCAACCTCTCCGCCCGACTCAGCCGCAGCATCCCAGCCTGGCTGTCCCCACTCTCTCTACTTGGGAGTCTGGGCCGAGCCCCCTGGGCAGGAGGCTGGCATCCCCATCTGATTTCTCCCCCATGGAGGGCTTCTTTCGTTCCCCAGGCAGGACACCCACATTGGGTAGTCATCCCTGTTCGTAGATCTGCTGCTTCCTTACACACCCGGTTATTTCATGGCGGTGACAGTGGAGCCTCACCTTCCGGGGAGAGAACTTGACCCTCTGGACACCTGAGTCACGCGTGGATCTGCCTCCTCGAGGGAGCCCTGTTTCTGCTCCATCATCCCAGGTTCTTCCTGGTGCGGGCCATGGCGTGGCTCCCCCACTGGAATGCCAAACTGTCTCTCTGCTTTGCAGAAGGCTGCCCCTGGCCCCAAGGTTGGGAGTGTGACCCTGCACTCCTCCTGGGGCTGGTCTGGGGTCGTCATCCTAGAAGTCGACTGGAGCTGGTCCATGCCCCTCCCTGCTCCTGCCCCAGCAGGATCCTCTGCCAGCCTTAGGGGACCCTCTCCTCCTGGCCGCGGGGCCTCTGCTGAAGACCAGCCTGCCTCCGCTGACCCAGGTCAGAACACTCAAGAGTTACTATTTGGCTGAGAAACTTTGAGAAACTCAGGAGAAACACACCAAGGCTTTGGAGACAGCGTGAGTCACGGACGGGGGTCTTGCTCAGATGAAAGCGACTCTGGCTGCCCCCTGCTCAGCTCCGTGGCCAGCACCTGGGCCCCTGATCCCGTCTTTCCCTCCCGCACCTGGTCCAGCCGTCTGCCACTGTGACCTGGTCTGAGGAGTGGCTGCTCCCTGCCACCTCAGGCACGCTTTCCCTGCGGAGACATTGCCTGGTCATCTCTGCTGCACTCCTCTCTCTGGGGACCTGCTCCGGTTCTTCCAGCCCCAGGCCTCACCCTCTGCTCCTCATTCCAGTGGACTTTCAAAGCTACCCAACACAATCACAACAGAACTGACTCTCAAATAAATCTAATAATTTACTTATTGAAATCATCAAGCTGAGAGCAAAGACGAGGTCTTCGTTTTCCCAAAAAAGAACTTTAAAAAACTGCAAGAGAAAATGAGGCCTGGCAAGAAGCCAGTGGTGGCTCCTGCTCCGCGCTTGATGGGACTTCGGTTGGTGCCCTGGGGGTCTCAGCTGGACCTGGTCGGGGGCGGGGCGGGTGAACTGAATGATCACTCACGAGCAGGTCCTGCGGCCGGGCCTGGATTGTCAGGAACATGGTCGAGTGTGCCTGTGTGTCTTCCGGGGGGCATTTGCGGAAGCTGAGAGATATAACAATTCAGAGCTGGACCCGCATCAGACCCCAAAGTATGGAAAAGATTCTGGTGTCCCAGTATATGGAATGAAGAATAAAACCCATACTAAACCATACATGAATTATTCATGTTTGGAACCAAACAAAACATACACACATACAGAACTACAGCACTTTCTGGATTTTCTGATTCTCCTCTTATTTCACGTCGGTGCTGTTTGACTGGAGCTCTTAGGCGCAGACTCAGGGTCCCATGAAGCCCGCTCCTGCATGGGGCTCCCCCGCATAAGAGGCAAGCCTTCCTCGTCCTGTAGGGGTAAGGAGTTGGGTATGGGCCGAACTAGGACTGCAGAAGGAGCCGGTGTCTGGGCTTCAGGGGCCTGGCTTGAGAGTCAGGAGAGGGCAGGTGACTGCTGGAGGAGTGGGGCGCCCTCCCACAAGCACAGTTTGGGGGCTCCTCCCCAAAGTAGGTAAAGTCCACAGGAGAGGCCCAGCTTCTGGGCTTCAGGCTGATCTGCTTAGACTGAGGCCTTGGGGCCCAGGAGGTGGTGAGGCTCTGTGAGGGGGGGGGGTGCCCTTGGGCAGTAGGACCCGTCTTCCCCCAACATCTGTGTGGCCACACCTAGTGCCTAATCTGGGCCGGGAAGGGGAGTGGTCAGCAAGGTGGAGATCTGAGAACTGTCCAAGGTAGCCTAGACCAACGAGGTAAGGCTGTTAGCCCTGGGGGGTGGGGAGCGAGCAGAGACTGGCCAAAACCCTTGATGCCAGGGACTGCATGTAAGCACATGGCCGGACTCTGAGTGTGCCTGAGGCCAGGAGGGGGAGACAGGTGGCCTGTCTGCTGAGCCCAAGTGCTCCCATGACAGCCACCCAAACCACTTCCTCTCCTTTCTCCTCATCAAAGCCATCCCCCCTGCACCTATGCAGCTCTTTTCCTGTTAGCCACTGTCACCCCACTCGGGGACCCGGCCTCTAAGGCAGTCTCCCTTCCAGCCGCCTCCACAGGCTCTGGGAGAGAAAAGACACAAGCCGAATTGTCAGCTCTGTTCTCTCTCTGCCAAGCCCCCAGCCACTGGAGCCTCTACTGTCCACTCCTTCCCCAGAACATCTGACCTGGTGCTGCCCGGGATGGCTGAGGGAGCCCATGCACGATGTGACCTGGGCTCCAGCAGGAAGGCCGCGAGGGGCCAGGGCAGGTCTGCAGCGATTCCAAGGCCAGGGACGCATGGCCTTCCCTTTTCTTTCTGTTCACTGTGCCTGGAGGTGAGCCTCAGCAAGCAGGAGTCTTCTACAGTCCAGACCACTCCAACCCTGCCGGCAATGCTGGTGAAGCCAGACCTTAAGCCTCTGGTTCCTCTGGTCTCAAGAAGCCGGTCACAAGATTGATCGGCCTGGGTGTCTTTCTTCCTGGGACCCCCTAAGCAGCAACGGGTGCACACTGACATCCCCTAGGGGCCTATGTGCCCACCATGTACCTGGTGATGCGGCTCCAGGCTCACACCGCCTCTCAGAGATGGACCCCTTCACCCAGCAGGCTCAAGGATGCTCTCTGTGCTCCATCCGGTGAGCCAAGTATCCAAACCAAGCCAAGTATCGATTTGACAGAAAGATATGGATATGTTAGGTGGATAATGGTGAGGGGATCCTATTTCTTTCTTTTCCTGTTCAGAGAACACCTCTCCTCCACCTCACCCTGCTGGAAAGCAGAGGCCGGATGAAGGAGTGTGCTCGCGGGTCACCCAGGGACACCTCTGTCTCCCTGGGCTCCTTCCAAGGGTTCAAGACCAGGGAGCCCCTGGGAGCAAGGTCCCCCTTTCCCACCACGGCAAACGCTCTCGACGTCTTCGCCTCTCCGTATATTCTTAGAACCAGTCAATATGATTAATTTTACATGGGCCTAATTTCCTGCTTTTGCCGCGGAGTCCTCCCAGCCTCGCCCATCGGCAGTGACATGATACAGTTTCTGGTTATATTGGTCAACCAAGATATTGATATTATTAATAATGGATATCTATATGCTGACCTTTGTCCACACAACTGAATCACTCTGGGCTGGCTGTCACATTTCTTTAAGAGGTATTGATAAGCCCATTACTGGAAGGGCATGTACAATCTTAGGTGTGTGATTTCACTCACCTTCAAGCATCTCCTGTGCAAATCTGCCCTTGTTGGGTGAGCTGGTGTGGGTACAGTGCCATGTGCAAGAGGGAGCCTGCAGGTGTGCGCTCGTGTGGTGAGTGTACGTGTGTGTGGACATGCGTGTGTGAGTGTGCATGTGAATATGTGTGTGTCTGACTTGAACACTGGCCCTTTTAGAGCTGATCAAATAGTCAATTAGAGCATTATAGGGAGGTAGCAGAATCAGAGAGTGCCTACAAATACACTGTGATGTAGTGTTTGATCTTTGGATGCCTCTTGTCTCCTAGGACTAGCGCAGGAGGCTTGGCTTTATAAGGATATTATTAGGTTGATGCCTCGTTCTCTCAGTGTACCTGCCAGGCAAGAGGCAGCGCTCACTGGGACCAGTCTGGCCAGAAGCAGCCACGGGGAGGTTCCCCGAGGGCCACGCTGCAAACTGGACTTTGGGGCCCTGCTGCTCCCAGCCTCGGTCTCTGAATCTGTGCAGTGGCAGCAATGCATCTGGCTTGCTTCAGGCCAGAGAGGGAGTTTGATTCAGCTCAGCCTCCCAGCCTTCTGCACTGAAATTCCCAATCATAGGAACGCTTGACACTCCATAAGGCCTTGATGTTCCATACACACTGGGAGTGTGGCCCGTTGCCTACTAGAAGGTTGCCCTGGTAGAATGCATGTATTGTGTGCCCACGTGGTGTGCACAGAGGCACACAGATCTCATCGCTAGTCTCTCCGTGACTGCTGTCATCTCGGTAACTGCTGTCATTCCTACGTGGGTGGACAGTGTGTCAGGGACAGTGCCTCCATCAAGTCTGTCTACAGTGATCCTTTCCTGTTTGGATCCAGACACACTCACTTGTCGGGGGAGCCCCCTCTCTTGCCCCTGTAAAGGGAAGCCAGCTAGCTAGAGAGATCTTTTGGATCCTCAGACATAGTGTATGAATAAACCAGACATGGATTAATTAGGTGTGACTGCATCATTAAATTAGAATAATGAACAAACAGCCACGTATGGCATTCAAATCTGCCTAGAACGACTCCAAAGGTTGCTTTCAAGTAAGTCACCTGTCAGTTTGTAGGTTTGGGGGACTCTGGAGAGTGAGGTTCCTGTCATACCTTGAGAAGTGGACTCTTTAGGCACCAGCTATTCCAGACAAGGACCATCCTTCAGTGGGCACCCAGATTCCACCACCAAATCCAAACAATTGCTTGGTTCGATATAGCATCATCTATGCACGCTTTGGCTGTGAACATTTCTCAGAGTGAAATATGACAGTAGCGCAGGTGCTCAAGAGACAGGAGGGAGAAGTTAAGAGGTGTGGGCAGCGGATGTGAAATGTATCGATCCAGTAATATTTATGTGGATGTGCGCATAGTTGCTTATGCACATGCCCCCAGACACAAACACACACTCTCTCTCTCTCTCTCTCACACACACACACACACACACATCTTTTCTTTGCATTTCCATGAAGTCTGTTCTTATTCTATTGACACTCCCCGTTTCAGCCAGATAGATCTGAAGATGAACTAAGTCCCAGTGGTGTAATTTTAGAAACAGCTGCGCAGCAGCGGCCCCACGCCCTCGGGGTGGGGGTGGGGGGTGTAACACTCCTCTCCCTCCCCATCCTTGGACCGAGCGGCTACGCAGTAAGATGTGTTTGTCTTTAACAAAGAGGAAGAAGCAACAGCTCAGAGGAAAGGAAATGAGAAGGAAGGTCGCTTGCCTCACCTCAAGCAGGGGGATAGCCTCATGCGAGGGGGGCTTTGTTATAGCAAGATCTGTTAAGTAATCAGAAACCTTTGATCTGGAGCCGCTCTTAACAAAGGTGATAATTAATTAAAGCAGAGTGTATTGCACTGAAGTAACACTGTGGTCAGTTTATGCGCTGTCCCGAGTCGGCCTTCGGAAGTCTCCGTCAATTAAGCGCTTGTTGGAGGCCAGCTCATTATCAATTTTTCCCCCCCCCTGAGCTTTGATCAATATTTTTGGCTGTTCCATCCTCACAGAAGCAGCACTGTGTCTGTCTCGGCGAGGGCACCGGTTTATTTACATCTTGCAGATAGCCACGTAGGATTTGTTCCTGAGCTGAGCTGCTGGGAATCGCTTCGTTTGAGTGTCAGTCGGCTCATGCTGGCGGGGAGATACAAGGGAGGATAAGGGAAACCAGAGGTGGAGCGCGCAGAGGGGAGCGGCCTCGTTAGTGCACGGTCCTGAGCGAATCCGCTTCTGCTCCCAGAGGGACTCCAAAAGGAGGGCCATCGCCTTGGGGCTGCCCACCTGACTGCTTTGTTGGTTTCTGTGGGCAGAGCTGTGGCTTGGGCTTTATACCCATCCCGGGGCCGCTGGAGATTGAGTGGAGATGGCGGAAGCCCTTAGGACAAGCACATCAACTCTGTAAATTCCTCTGCCACTATTTCTACCCCATCATTGTCCTTCTGCCCTGACATCTTTAACCACACCGTCATGTCACCAAGCGGAACATGGATCTTTCTCTCCAGGGCCACTGTGGGATTTCTGAGGGCATCTTAAGTAGCAAGGGGGGAAAGAAAAGAGGGACATGGAAGAAGGCGATAAAGGGGCCTCAACTGAGCTGGGGGCTCTGTTCCCCTCACCTGGGCTATTTGGGCAGGATTAGATGCTTTCTGTGGTTCTTGAAGATGTGTGTATTTGAAGGGCTGCAGAAAAGGTGAAAGTAAAGGAAGTGAACATGTTTTCTTTGCAGAGAGCCCAAAAGGTGGGCCACCAGGTCCCTGCCACCTCCACATGCATTCACGTTAAATGCAGCCCTCTGCTTGCCAGGGCCTAGCTTGAGTGACACGGCCAAGTCCTGTGTGTGTGTGTGTGTGTGTGTGTGTGTGTGTGTGAGAGAGAGAGAGAGAGAGAGCGAGAGAGAGAGAGAGCACTACAAGAGGAAAGTAGGACTGGGACGCCAAGGGGCAGCAGCTGGGGTAAAGAATGCAGTCGTGGAGGAGCGATCCCTGCAGGGAGCTGGGCTCTGTGTTAGCCATTCAGATCTTGGATGGAAGGTCATTTCTAAAGTGAGTCAATAGGTGAGCAGAAGTGGGCAAGCCTTTGAAGAGCAATGAGTGAGGGGAGATGAAACCTCTCCCTGACCTGAACATTTGGGTGGGGATATCAGGCTGATGAAGAAGAGCACATCTCCACACTGGAACTTAGATCATTGATAGATCCAAGCCACGAGTTCTGAGGTGGAGCATGCACAAATCACAAGAACAGCGTTATTCTCTGTTCTCCATCAACCATCTCCCTGACCACACATACAGCCTTGCAATATGAAACTATCCCTAACATCATCTCCATGCCACTTGAATTCATCATGTCTTCCCTGCACACACACACACACACACACACACACACACACACACACACTCACTCACTCACATTTACACCAACACCCACGCAGGTTGCAGCAACTTCCCTCCCCCAGCCCTCCAGTACCCAGAGACACACACAGGTTTTCACACCCTCGAGCAGTTCTCTCAGCATGTCACATGGGATTTCCCTTCCAAGTTCAGAAGCTGCTGCAGTTTCAGCCACTGTAAACCAGTGATCCCAGCTACTGGCTGGCATTTGGGCCTCCTAATTTTCAGTTTTCCTTTTTTCTGCCTATGATGTTGGAACTTAATTTCTATTGCCCCTTCCTCTCCTCTACGGAGTACTTATTCCAGATCTTCTCCAGTGGGATCCCTCCTAGGTCAGTTTGGAAACTGACCACCTTCTGGTGATGTGGAAGGCATGAGGTGTGCAGTGTTTTTCCCAAATCCATCAGAGGCAAGTGAGCCCAGCTGTTTTCTCAACCAAAGAGGTGGTGTCTTGGATATCTCCTCAGGCCTCACTCAGAAACTCCTCTCCCATCCTGGTCGATAAATTACAATAATGAGAATAATGATGATAATAATGACAGTGATGGCCTTTGCTCCAGTCACTGGAGTGTGCTGAGATCACTGGGTATTAGGAATGCCCCCTGAAAATAAGCTCTTTGAAAGCACTCTGAAAACTTTACAAAACACAGAACGGAGGGGATGTTTGCATATCTGTGGCATGCATTTTTGTAATTGTTTTCCTTTTGGTTGTTTTTAAGCTATGACTTCATTCAAGAAAAGCTTTTCTTTTTGTTTTATTTTGGTTTTTTGTTTGAGAAGCCACAAACATCAGCCAACTGGAGCAGGTGGAGAGAGTGAAAGTATGCCAAGGGGGTTCTTTCAACCCAATCTAGAATTCCCATTAAAGCTGAGTGGAGGGGGGGAGTGTTAATATCTCCCTGTTGAATTGCAGTAAAATCTAGGCCAGCCTTGGTTCCCATATGTGTGGGATGCGCTTAGTCATGCTTGCACATGGATGCATATACGTGCACATGTGCAGATTAATTTATTTTTGTGTGTGCATGTGTGTGTACACACACGTGTGTTGATTCTCAGGAAGTCTGATAAATGAAATCATGCACAACCAGCAAATAACCACCAGCATCTTAAGTAAACTAATCATTTCCCAATAGTTTTTTTCTTTACTCTTAGATATAATACTTATCAACATCTGGAATTTGGAGGTTTTTAAAATAGGAGCTGTGGTTTAGATTTATTTTAACTTTGCAATGATTACTATTGCTAATTTTCTTTAGTGAAACTTATTTTTTAAAATGTTTTTCTTCCTTTTTTATTACAGTGTTCTCATTTTCCATCTCTTTCTCACAAGGCAAATCTTTCTTTTAAAAGCTAGATGTGTGTGACCAGCTACTCTGCCAGTGTCTTTCCCCGGACAGAACGGAATTTTTATTTTTCCAAAGTGTTTTTTTTTTTTTTTAAGTTCATCTTAATTGAGCTGATGACCATGCTGATACTTTGGCTTCCTTGTGTCTTAGACTCATTTGAAAACAGAAATCAGATAGAACCTCACTGGCTTTAATTCACCTACCTCGGGAAAAAAACAACAACGAGCTCTCTTAGCTAAAGTCAAGCAGCCGAAACTCAAGGATTTTGTTACGTCTTACACAAAACTACGAGACATAATTTTATGAAGCTTGTCACAAATCACCCAAACATAATCATAACCCTTGCCCTTTCCCTTTCTCCCAGTTGCACTCCAAATCAAGGGGCTTGAGGAATTTCCTACTCAGATACCATTGAAATGAGAGGTTGTGAATCTGACGATGAGTATATTTCAAAATGATATACTCTCCGGAGCTCAATTCACAGAATGTTCCATTACTCTGTCCCCACCCTCCCTCTGGATATAGTATGAAAGTATGAGGGGCTGAAGTCCCTGAAGCTGTGGCTCCCGGATTGGCAGCCCCTGGGGCTGCTAGTAGGGTATATTTTCCTCCATGCATTGAGGAAAATCTCAATGCAGAAGGGTTATCCAGGCCACAGATCTGTTCTGACTGGTTAACAAGAGGGACTGTGATAAGGACTTGGCTGTTTAGATTAAAATGCATTGCCGGCTCTGGGAACAAGCACACATCAGTAGTAAAGGCCGTTTAAACCTTTGGGGACAGCCCTATGTTTAGATTACATTAATTCATAAATATTATACTAAATACCACTTAAATTGGACTTAAATGACTTCAAAGATAATGCATTATAATATGGCTATCCAGAGAGCACTAGTCTTTATGTCTCCCAGTAACTCAGTCTTTGCTGCCTGCTATCCTGCTAGACAAGACCAAAGTTATGAATGGATTGTGGCTTGTTCATGTGTGATCCACTAACTGCGTGTGCGTGTGTTAACGGTCATGACTATGTGTGCATATGTATTTTCAGTCCTGCCTCTCTTCTCCAGGAAATACAAGGAAAAAAAGAGAAATAAATAAAAAGTAAGAGAGGGGAAGAATTAGACTAGCGGGTGACCTGTTTCTTCCTCCAAAGGAGAAAATTTCTACAGGAAGAGGCAACATTGGTCCTCAGCTCACTTTTGCTGCTACCCTGGGAGTTTACCTCTCTCTTCTTTAATCAATAGCACAATGTCTTTCTCTTTGGAGCCTGGAAAAACAATCTTTCTCAAAGTGCTTCTAACGGGGGAGAAAAGGAGACTCTGAGTTGGCTGGGAGAGTTTGCATTAAACTGGCTTGTCTTCCCTAGGTGTTGTTTCTTCCGATTGTTCTGGGCTCTTTTTCTTTCTTTCTCTCTCTGCCTGGCACCCAGATCTCCCTTTGCCCATTTGCTTTCTGGTCTCCAGGGGGTGAATTTACCTTTGCAGTAATCACAACAGTCCACAACTGCTATTTGCTGCCTCCCCAGCCCAACAGCCTTTCTCTGATACGGCTGAGTTTGCTCCACAACACCCACCTACTCCCTCCTCCAGACTCCCAATTTGACTGGAGTAATTGCCTTTTAAGGTTCACTCTACGCATGGCAGGTATTCCATTAACCCTTAGAACTCTTTCCTTCTTTAGTTACCAGAGATGGCAGGTGGCCAACAAATGGATACCCACCTGAAATCTCATGCACTTAATTTAATTTTTATTTTCTTCTTCTTCTCTTAACC
Source organism: Ovis aries (assembly GCF_016772045.2). Classification (NCBI taxonomy): domain Eukaryota; kingdom Metazoa; phylum Chordata; class Mammalia; order Artiodactyla; family Bovidae; genus Ovis; species Ovis aries. The sequence continues at coordinate 19,847,187 of NC_056076.1, read as the reverse complement.
AATAATAGACTTATTCCATCCACACTGGAGGCTGGTATCCTATCATGTCTCTCAATTTTATCCCAGTCTGATTCATTAGAAGTTAGAAATTCAAGCAGGGGAAAGAAAAAGCCACAAATATACTCTGAAACCAGGCTTAACAAAGGCACGTTTCTATCTCTAGCCTCATGTTATAATTCAGAGTTGGGGAAAATCTAGAAGCCAAATGCAACCCTCATTCTTCAAGCCTCATCATGCTTTTTGACTTAACAGTAATTAATCACCAATGGCAAGCGAGTAATTTTTTAAGGTGGCCGGAGGCTTATTTTATCAGGATTAGCTAATAAATCAGGCTGTATCACTGAAGGAGGAGTTCAAACTCTTCTAGGACTGAATAAACCAGCCCTTGGAAACTGTCTCATTTATTCAGCTCTCTCCAAGCTTCCAGGCACTGTTAGGGACATTGTGGCCCAGGCTTGCTTATAAAAATCCAGAGGATGGAGAGGCAGGAAGTTTCATAGGGGAAAATATATGCTCAGGCTCTGAAGGGTGAGCTTCGACAACAAGGCACCCAGAGCCAAAGGGCCTGCCTGCCCCTGACTGAGCCAGTTTAGGGGAGGAATTATTTAGAAAATGAAGTTTTGCTTGTCCTGGGAATTCGGGCCAGATATGTGTATGTGTATATATATATGATGTGTCAAACGTGATACCACTCTATCTTAACCTTCTCTGCCTTCCTGATGCAAATAATGATAATTCTTCATCTTTACTATAATACAAGGGGGCCCCCCAAACCATCAGAAACAGAGTGATGATACCAGTGGGGGGGCTTGAGAAAAAACCAAGGAATATTGTTTAAGATTATCGTCATTTAAAATAAAGAAGCAAAGAAAGTGCTCCAACCCAGATCTCATAGGAAGCTCAGTTCTTCACAACTGTCTTTTTTTACCTCTAGTGGATTTTGATTTTTTTTAAACTTTAAAATCTCAAATCCCCACAAGAACCTATCATTAAGATGGGCAAAGAATTTCCATACCTCTGCTTTTTAATTTTCATTATTGCTATTTTAAAATCTGGGGACATATTAAAATGACAAAGGTTTGATACAAACCTTGATTAGCTTCTAGGGAGCTTGATTGGAAAGGGAAAAACTACAGAGATATGGCTGTCTTGAGAGGGAGGGTGATAAAAGGGGAAACAAATATTATTTTGAAGACTGCCTCCCCATTCCACCTTTCCAGTTTCTCTTCTGAACAGACAGACATTTTCTCCATATTGAATAAAGGTTGGTTTCTCCTTCCATTACAGCCCCCACCCTCACCCCACCCCAACAAACCCAGTATATTTCCATTCTGCTGTGTTTTTGTGCTACTCAACATGCCATTAACTTTAAGATTTACTCCTCAGCAGGCAAGCTGGAAGATGCTAAAGCCAATAAAAACTGCTCTCTGGGACTCCAACTATGAAGAGTTTGGAGCTCTGCTTAGTATTCGGATGAAGGGAGGGCTGGAGAAGGAGGGAGGTTGTGATAGTGAAAACCACTGCTGCTCAGAGAACCAGACAGCTCCGCACTCTGCACCTAATGTGCCAGAGGATCAGCTCTGTTCATAGCCCATTTGTGGCCAAGGATGAGGCTGCTCTCTGTGTGTGGGTGGGTGTGCGTGTGTGTGTGTGTTTTCATCTTTAAAACCACCAGCTCTAACACAGCATCTTCAGCAGCTCTCCTCACTACTGTTTATTAAAAACGGAACGTCCATACACATCCCTTACAACTTCCTTAGCCTGGTGCTCCCTCTCTGCCTGACGATCAATCTCTCAGAAAGCATTTAACTTGCCCACACAGCTCCAGCCCCGATTAATTCCCGCTGCACATCCTATACATTACGGTTAGGGAGCAAGCACTGGGCTAATTTCGTCACCCACCAGCCACCCACACACGTTCTACAACTGAACACGTTTGGGGCTCTGCCTTAAAGATAATAAAACAAGGGGGAAAACAGGCAGGCTGCAGACAATTTCCATGACCACTTTCCTAAAAAGTTGCTGGGTTTTAATTCTTTGATCATTCTGATTCCCCCTCCTCCAAGCACTCACTAGCAATGACTGCTTCAAGGGAGAGAAATAATGTACTATAAACCTCTCTGCACGGTGAGTTTGGGATAATTTAGGATACACCCTCCAAAATGCCTATCTTTCACACACACATTTTTTTCCCCGAAGCCCTGTCTGCTTTCTTGAGGAGGGGATCATTCAGGCTTCCCTGACCCCCCACTCTACCCAGGGGATGGCTGGTTCCTTGCTAATTCTTGCCTTAGGTTTTGTCCCTCTTTCCTTCAAACAACCAACCCCCCACCCCCTCCTCCACCACTCAAACCACAACCGGATTATTCAGGCACACGGCTCGACAGGGAGAGTTTACTGTCAAATTGATAGCAAAATAAAAATATCTCTTTGAATTTGTCACCTCTCTTCTTTTTAGACGGCTGCGCTCCCTGCTACTCTGGCCCGGAGCGGAGAAGGAGAAGACCATCTCCTGTTAGCATTTTCAGCACCACGGCGATGGACAGCACCCTTGGTCCCCGGCCGGCTGGAGAGCCCGCCAGTCCGCTCAGCGTCCCGGGCTCGGCCGGCGCAGCCGTCCCCATCCCAATCTTTCAAGTCGCTGGACCCAAAAAGCCAAGCCCCGATTTCTCTCGATCGTCTCTTTCTCTTCTTCAGCTCCCGCTTCTCCCCTCACGAAACCGCGTCTATCAGCTTCTTGCCCAAAATCCAGCCTTGCCCCGGCGAGCAGCTGCCCCATGCACCCTAGTCCCGGTCTCCGCTGCCCGAGCGCCTCCCTCCTCGGCGTCCGCCCGAGGCTCCCTCTCGCGCCGTCTCCCGCTCGCTCGCTCGCTCGTTCGTCGCCGGCCGCCCGGCCCGCCCGCCCGCTCCTTCTCCCCGGCAAAGTTGGGAGGGAAAGGTGCACTCACCTTTGTGCATGCCTGTGAACCTGTCCTTCAGAACCGTCAGCTCATAGATCTTGCCGAACTCCTCGAAGAGGGGCTTGAGGTCCTTCTCGTCCAGGTTGCGGGGGATCTGCCCAATGAACAGCTTGATGGCATCGTGGTCCTTCATGGGAATGGTCGACGGGTTCCCCGGGCTGTGGCTTAATCCGTTCATGTGCCCGGCGCTGCCCGGGCTGCTGCCGAGCCCGCTGGTACTGAGGCTCGCGTTGTCAGCCTGTCCGTTTGCTAACGTGGCCATCTTTATATACATAGAGAAAATCTTCTTTCCTTTTATTCTTTCTCGCTCGCACTCTCTCGCTCCTCTCCCTCGCAAGCTCGCTCGCGCTCACACACGCACACGCACACACACACTCGGGTTCTCTCCCCCTCGGTTGCTCTACACCTCGCTCTGCGCTCGCTCTCTGCTCTCTCTCTCTTTCTCCTCTCTTCTCTCGCTCGCGCTCGCGCTCTCTCTCCTCTCCCCCCTCTCTCCCTCCCTCTCTTCTCTCTCTCTCTTTCTCTCTCTCTCTCTCTCTGTCGGTCTGATCTGATTTTTTAATTTTTTTTTTTTTTTTTTTTACATTGAACAGACAGGATCTCTGTCCTTTCCGTTTAAACAGGCTGGACCGGTTCAAGTTCGCAGTCAGACCAGGGGTGGGGGCGACGAGTGTGCGAGCGCGGTAGAGGGGGGCGCGGGGCCCGGAGAGGGTGAGATGCGGCGGGCGTGGGTGGGGGGGGCCCCGCGCGGCGGGCGGCGGCTGGGAGCCGGGCGGCGTGGGGCGGCGCCGGCCCCCCGCGCCTCCCCCGTCGGCGGCCCCGGCGAGCGGCGGTGGTACAGTCCGAGACGGCCCCCGGCTATAAATAGCGCCAGGCGCATGGCTCTTCGGGAGGCGCTGAGATTCCGGGCCCGGCGGCCGCGGGGAGCGGGTGCCAGTTAGGAACGGGGTTGCTGATCTCCTCGTTTGCGTTTTGGGGGTTCCTTTTGTTCATAGCAGCAGGTGCAACTTTTTGTCTTTTCTTAAAAAAACAAAACAAAACATTGCTTTTCATGTTCTCGTGGGTATGTAGGGGGGGCGTTATCCACCGAGCTGCTCTCTATTAGGGCGCCAGGCGGGCGAAGCAAAGGCTGGGATGGCGGGCGGGGCGGCGGCGAAGGTAGAATGGGCGCTTCTTTTCCTCCCATCTGGTTCCCTTTATTTATTTATTTAGACTCGAAAAAGCGAGCCGGCTTGGAGGAATTCCGCCCAGCGATCCGAGTGCGCATTGATCAGTGTCGAGAGAAAAAAAAAGCTACATAAATATATATTATGTGGGTAAATCTATAGACAAGAGCTCTCTCTCGCGCGCGCGCTCTCTCTTTCTCTGCTTTTTTCCCTCCTCGCATCCCCAACCTGCCAGAGCAACCCCAAATCTTCGCCCTCCCGCAAAACTGTCTACAGCCTCCCGAGCTACCTGGGGAGGACGGGTCTGGGGAGCGGTCGGGCCGCGCCGGGGGGCCGGGGCGTAGAGATTCGGGGCCCGACCCTCGTCCCAGCCCGCCCGCGAAGGCTGGAGGTGGGTGTTTCCGTCCGGGACTGCCTCCCCGCCCCGAAGCGCGGCGGCTGCACCGGCAGGCGGCTGGCGGGAGGAAGGTAGGAGCCTGGCGCGTCGGCCGCTCGCCCGGCGGGGAAGCAGGCAGCTTCTGGGCGCGGTGGCCGGTGAGCCAGCACGAGGGACTGGCTTGATTTTGCCCTTGTCTGCTTTACTGGTTCAAATTGAAAAAAAAAAAAAAATTATTCTTTTGTAAATCCACCATCAAAAGAAATAAAGTCCCCGAGTCGCTCTCTGGGCTGCGGCTGGACTCAGACACCCGCTGCGTGCGCTGCCCCCCTCGGGCTTCGTTTGCAGCACTTCCCGCTCCAGAAGTGCGAGGCTGGGCGGCACGTCTGCGGGAGAGGGCCGAGGGTCCGGCCGCCCAGCCCGGACTCTGCCGGGTTCCCCATCCGGCCCGCGGTGGCCGGGACGTCGGCTGCGCCGGAGAGGGAGTGGCTGGCGCGGGAGCTGGGTTCGAGCAGCCCCGCCTCTGGGGGCCAAGGCTGGTAGTGAACTTGATTTGGGAAAGCAGATTTTCCTTTTTAATAATATTTACCTGCTCCCCATGCTCTCCTATATTGGCGTTTCCAGGACAGCCTCTTCTCAGCTTCAGAAACCGGACAAATAAGATAACGCGCCCGCTCCCTCGCGGGTTGCCAGGCAGAACTGATGGTGTGACCCTGGACTGGTCCCCGTCGGCCCCTTTCCGGTGTTTTGCGTTTCTTTCTCCTTGCCCTCGGCTTACGTGACGTTACTAGATGATATGTTTAAAATTTAGTAGATAAATGAGACCCTAGCTGCCTGAAAACTGAGACCCAGCCCGTTTGGTACAGCCACGCCGCCGCCAAGCTCTCCAGTGCCGGAGGAGGCCCCGAGGTTCGCTGCCCCAGGCCCGGACTCCAACCAGGACACCTCTCCCTGACGATCCGGGGCCCAACCCTAACAGCAAGTACAGTTCTGAGAATTGTGGAACTTCATCCTTTCATTTTAAGACATTCCTGCCTTTGCTTGATGGAATCCTGTGTAAGTAGAGTGGGTCATAACTCGGTTCAGGGCTTACATTATCCAGTGTTATCTGATGGTCTGAAAAACGCCCAAGTTGAAGGAATGCAACAGAAACTCACACGGAGAGCTTCCTTGACATGTGGCTGTGGGCTTGGTGTGCCCATGAAGTGCTCTGATAAAGCCCCGTGTCCCTTGCAGCCACACGGAAGGCTTGAGCTGGTGGCTGGGAGATGGGTGCATATGTCTGTCAGAACTGTGGGTGCTTGTGTGGATGCAGTGTGGTTACGTACCTAGACCCTGTTTGTATCTATACTCTCCGTGTGTGTGTATACACCCACTGGGCTAAGACCTCCCTGTCCCTTTTCCCACAGGACACGTCAGCAGAGGCCAATAACTGTTCAAAACATCACTTCCAACATTATCCTGTGGCACTGATACTTACTCCCAGAATTGCACAACAGAGTGGAATGTATTTTCTGCCATAAAAGGGGAGTTTAGGAGAGTGATTCCTTCTTGAAGCCTCTTTTTCTCCTTGCCTCCCCCACCCGCCAAAGTGAAGTGAGGACCAGGGGAAGTAAAGAAAGTGAGCTGAGGGGGGCTGGGGAAAGAGGGGTTGCACAGAAGAGGGGACTGAGGTTCACGGTCCACTTCTTTCTGACCCTCAGCCCCTTCCCTCCAGGTTCAAATCAATTATTCACAGGCATTTCATTATTCATATTTTATTATTAATAATAATAGCCAATACATAAATAAAAGCAGCCCCTGGGCAGGAGTGAGTTGGGGCATGGAGTTGTTACTGAAAGGGGATGTCTGGTTATTTCAGAGGCTTGCAAAGACTCCTTGCTTCGTGCTTTTCTGCCCGTCTGCCTCCTGCACCCTGGTTCCTCTCCACATCTGGACCCTGGACCTGAAGCTATGAAGAGCCTCTTCTTCCCTAGGGAAGGTTCCTGACTCTCCCCTCTCTCCCATCTGAGGATGGCTTATTTTGGATCTGGGCTGTCTTCCCTTGCACATTCTTCAACTTTTAGCTCCAGGGCAGGTGTGTGGTGAAACACCCCACCTCCCCCCAGCTTTCTGGGCCAGGAGCGGCTTCTGCCAAGGCAGGATCTCTTAAAGACGCAGTGAGGATCTCTTCGGCTCCCTCCTCTCAGCCGTAGCTGAGAGATAGGGTTACCATGACACAGACAGGTGTCTCAGAACATAAAGGGCCCCTGAGAAGACAGCACAGAACGTGGTTCAGTTGGTGCTTTGGCCTCCTTGTCCTTGATCACCTAGAAAGACTTACATTTTTTTAACCTTCAATCATCAAAGAGAAATGTAATTAGAGGAACATGGGGGCAAAGTATGACTCACTGTGGCATTTAAACAGATTGAAAACTTTTTCTGCAAGTGCCGCTTCGTGGCCGCAATTGTTCCATCCATGGAGAGGGAGAAGGCTGGCAAATGGAAGGGGAGCTGGAAACAATTGCTTCTCATTTGCTGTCTGCCTCTGGGGTTTACACGTTGATGCTGATTCATCTTTGGGGATGTAAGGCACCCCATCCACGTGGTGGGAATCCTGACTCAGGGGTATCCTTGTGCAGCTTCTTGCTTCCTGCTGGCCACTTCCTTTTGCCCCCCTCCTCCTCAAGAAGGGAAGAGGGCCTCATTGTGCTCAGCTCCCCTCCAGCTGGGGCACCGTTACTCCCCTCTCTCTGGTACCCATGGAACCATGTTTGCAGCTTTGGCCATGACCGTACACCCTCAGACCTGCATGGGCTCTCCTGCCCGTGAATCTTCGTTCTCAATTGAGACTGAGACCTGGTGGAGGGCGGGAACCAGGCCATCTGGACAGGCAAGGGCACACAGCAGGTGCTAAGGTGGAGTTTCTAGATCCCAATGTCTAATTTGATTTTGGGGGCAAGGCTGTGTTCATTCAAATAGACTCTAAGGATAGGGGCTGCAAGGCCTTGGCAAACTCTCTCCCAGAAGGAGTTCAAAGCCCAGGGTGAGACACAAGCAGGGTAGAACATGCACAGCAACTTGGCTTAGAGGCACCGCTCAGTCATTCTTACATTAATCAGCCTGTCCTCTTCTCCCCTGGCAGCAGCAGAGAAAGGACAGGCCTGGGAAGACCCAGCTATCTTGTTAGAAAGACCAAAGTCATCCCAAGTGAAAAGCCCCAGAACAGCAAACGGCAACAGATGGTTAAATGTTTTCTTGGCTGAGGAGTTCAGCATCCACACGTGAGAAAACAGAAGATGATCCCGAGCTGTGTGGTGATCTGTGATGGGGGTAGCAGCCTTGAGGTAAAACGGGCAGGATAAGGAAGGGTAGATGGCCAGAGAGCTGGCTGATGGCCTGGCCTTAGGGCTAGGAGAGCAAGAAGTATCTGTTCTCTAAGGTTCTGTTGAGAGTCAGCTAAAAACAGAGCTTCGGTCTGATGGGGCACCCCCAGCAGAGACCAGACCTCCAGTTAAAGTCCTTCTGGAGTGAACTGCTTGCCCAGCCCTGCAGAGGGCAGTGAGGGGAGGTTGGAGAGAAAGAGAGGCTCAGTTGCTCGCTGTTTGGGCCAAGAGACTGACTCAGAGAGCCTGGTAACCACCCCAGGGCAAGACCCAGTTGGGGGCTCGAGGGACAGTTGTGTCATGGGATCCTGGAGAAGGCGGCGCTGCTCTGGGCAGTGGCACCCAGGGTTGGCTAGCTGGTGGGGTGAGTTCCGATCTGGCCCTGCAGGAGGTGGTGGGTCTACTTGGGAAGAGACGAGAGAGGTTGAGGCAGTGGGTGGAGCTGCCGGGCCTGAAAAGGACAAGGGTCTCTGGGCTCTGTGGGATGCTGAAGAGGTAAGGCTCCTGTGTTGAGGCAGGTAGGGTGGGCAAGGCGAGGCTTAAGGCAGCCTCGGAAGTCTATATTCCTCATAAGCCCAGGGGTTCTGTCCTTGAATAATTTGGGAAGGTTTCATGGTATAAGGAACAGTAATTGAGGTGGGAAAAAAGAGGAAAATAGCATCTGCCTTTTCTCAGTTAATTAGCAGTCTCCTGCCACCCAGAGTGCACAGTTGAAGACTCCCCTGTCCTGTCCTGAGCCCTCAGCGGGCCTGGCCAGGGGAGTGAACCCCTGCAGGGAGGAAGAGAATTGGAGGTGGTCCAGTGTGTGTTTGTGGGAAACCCAGGGACTCCCCAGAAGGGACTGGCTGCCTCCTGGAGCTCAGATGAGTGGCAGGGCTGGTAAGGCTGGGGCCTCTGGGCTTCTCTCCTGGCTGGCTGAGCCCCTCGGGACATGTGGCCTTGGTCTTGTGGGAGCCCCTGGGCCGGGGCAGTGGCAGGAAATGCCATGGGGAGTCTCCCGCCTTTGGGTCAGTATGGGTGTGCCTCCAGGTTCCTGTTCCAGGCTTTCATGCCAATCCAGGCTTTGCCTCACTTTCGCTGAGGACAGGCAGGAAATGGAAGAGCTGGAGACGTTGCCTCTGGTATCCTGCATCCCCATCCCCGGTTGAGGCTGGGCCAGCCTGAAGTCAGGGGGGGGAGACCTAGTCATGCCTCTCCTGGGTCTCAGCTTCCGCCTCTGTAACATAGAGACTGGGGTCCTTTCTGCCACCCTCCTTTCCTTCCTCGCATCACATCCAAGAAGGGCAGACAGTATCTGGGAGGCTGACTCACGGTTCTCATGTAAAAATTGTTATGGTGAGAATAGAAACTGAGGGTCAAAATAGGCGACAGAAAGGTGTAGAGGAAGTTATCTTATTTGAACTGAAGGGTTGGGAGTTTACTCTTTATCTTTTCTAAACACTTATTTTTTTTTTCTTAGGAGCCAGCACTCAGTCCACCAGGAGCAGGTGCTTATGACTGTGTTCAGGTGAAACTGGCTTCAAGTCCTGCCTCTCCCACTTACTGACTCTGGGACCTTGGACAGGTTCTTTAATCTCTTTATGGCTCTGTTTTCTTATGTGTGAAATTGGAAGAGGAATAGAAGCTTCCTCGTTAAATGGTGATGAGGGGTAAATGAGTAGATGCAGGGCAAGTGGTTCGATCAATGTCTGATCAGCCAGTATTGTCAGAGCACCACTCTGGGCTGTGTGTGGGGAGCAAGGGGGGCTCTGAGGGGCTGGCCCAGCCCCTCCACATCCTGCAGAGGAGGAGGTGTGCCCCGTTCAGCTGGGGCCTGAATGGGATGCGCAGTGGGTGCCCTCACTTGCTGCCTGCTTGTTTCTCAGCATGCTCCTGAGGGTGGGCATCCTTCAGGGTGAGCGAGGCGTCATCAGTGCCTCTACCTGGGGCCTGCCCTGGGTACCGGCTGCTGGCACTCCGCGGCCCCTTCTTACCTGTGAGGTGTTGCTGTAGCAAGTCCTTTTAATTGTGATGTTTTACTAATTAGTTTTTAATTATGTTAATTTATTGTACATGAGCCCTGAGGTTTGCAGACACTAGGCTCCCTTTAGAAGCTCGAATAGTGACTTGTGTTTATTACACACACCCAGTGCTGTGCATACATGCCACTTTCTCGGGGCCGCACTTTCTCTGATAAAGTTGCTGGACGGATAGCTTCTATCCGCGCTCTCTCATCTGAATTCTCCCTACTGCCGCCAGGCTCCCAGGCTGGCATGGCACCCTTCACGTCGCTTTGGGGGTTAAGAAACCCAGCATCCACTGGCAGTGGACATGTGCTGGTGACCTGGAGTGAGGTGGTTGGAGGAGACCCCAACTGGAAGGGGGCTGGGGAAGGTGAGCCAGCAGGACATTTACGTTGGGCTGGTTCTTCAAAGGGTTGTTTTCTAGGGGATTCAGAATCACCCATCTGTGTGGACCCCTCCTGAGGCCTCACCCAGCCGCTGAGGGCTGACAAGAGCTTGACAAGGAATCTGCGGCTGCGTGGTCTGGGGAGAGAGAAGCAGAGATGGGTAGCGGGTGGAGAGGGCCCATGGCACGGTCAAGTTGGGCGGTGAAGGCCAGGGAAGGATGTAGGCTTGTGTTCCGGGGTGGCAGGTGGCCATAGGGCAGGGGTTTGCAGCAGGCTGAGCCCACAGGAAAGACTCGGGGTAGGAACTCTCTGACCATCTGTTAACACAGAAGAATTATCAATGGCACAAGACCGGGACAAAGAAGGTAAAGACTGGGTATTTAAGGGAGAAATCACCTGTCACCTCCAGCCCAAGACATGTGCTGAGTGGGAGGGACACTTTACTGGGCCCATTTCCCACAAGTCATTTCTGCATTCAAAGGCTGAAGGTTTGCTACCACTAGGGATATTTAAAGAAGGTACCGTAGGTTTTTAAGAACCATCTTCCTCCCAACAAATAATTTCCAGATGGCAACCTTCTTTGAATAAGTTTAAATTCTTTCAAAGTGTTTAAGCAAAGTTGTGTATGTAAATTCTGCTCTCTCACTAAGCAGACACATTCATATAAATCTTGTGCAGAGTAAAATTTAAAGAAACACAGTCTATAAATACGACTGGGAATTTATTGCTTAAAAATATGTGTGTGACTTTGACTATAGAGACATGTATGCATAGTACATGCATTGTGTACAGAAAAAGTCTGAACTTTGAAATCAGACAAGTCTTTAACCTACCAGCCACAGAAGTCCTGCTCTCAGCCTCAGTTTCCTCATCTGAAATACGGGCATGGTAACACTGCATATGATTGTCATAAAGAGGTGATCTTTATGTCCTAAAAGTAATAAATATATTGTGTCTGCCACACTGCCATTGAAGGTGAGCTGTGATTATTGTGAGTGGATTTATTAAAAAGTAAACTAAGGCTCTTTCTTTCCAGGGATAAATATAAACTGTAGATAGAAATAGCATTTAGACCATGTGTAACAGGACATGGGTATTTTCTGAGGAAGAGGACAGTTGGGGTTTCTCCTCAGTGGTCCTCCGAGTGTGTTGGGGAGATAAAAGTGATGTAAGCATCTGGTCGTGGGTGTAGTCTTGTGAAGGTGTTTGGGGGAGCAGAGCCCATGTCAGGGAGAGGCCCCATGGGTTTCTCCCCACCCAGCAGTTCAGCGATGCTCATCTCATTTAGGCTTGGGAAGGGCCCACATTGTAGCACACCTAGCACCCCCCCCCACTGCCTGGGAGCCTGCACCCACACATCTGTGTGCCCCGACCCCCGGGAGGCTCCCACACAGACCTGCATGACTGGCCCCCCTCCAGAGAAGGAGGTGGTGGGCAGGCTCTGACTCACTCCCTGGCTCTCTGCCCCTCTAGCTGAGTCACAGTGTAATTGATCCCTCCCTGCCTGAGGTTCCTGCTCTCCTGTGACCCAAAGCAGGGTCATTTCCAGACAGTGGGGCTGGGGAGGCCTGGTTGAGGAGGCCTGGCTGGGGAGAGGCAGTCTGTGGAGGGAGGGATGGGTTGTCAGAACCAGAGGGTGGCCCTGAGCCGGTGCAGACTTTTCTGGATGTCTGCTGAGGTGCTGTGTTTAGAGGAGCCGGGGCTTGGTCCACCGCCCACCACCACACTTTGGTGTCCCCATCAGGGCAGGGCTGTCTCTATGAAAGCTACTGCAGGAAATAAGGAAGGCAGTGTTTGGTCTCTGGGCATCTCCTTGAAGCTGTCTGTGGTGTTTGTGCTTCAAGGAGGAAGGTGCCTCCTTCGTGGATCCAAACTGAGTTGTGGGCTTGGAGGAGTGGAGGGGTGGGAGGTGGGAAGTTTGGAACGTGTGATCCGCACATGATACCAGGGCAACTTCATGTCATCCTTGGCCTGGAAACAAAGAACCACCTCTGGTACTGATGAAATGGGAAACTCTGACCAGCGGGATGAAGTCCTCCCGGCCTGGTGGCAGAGTACGGAGTAAGGTTACCTCTGCCAAGGTCTTCGCCAGTAGACAGATCCAGAGTATGGTCTGCAAGTTCCCAGACCAGCCTTGTCCCACCAGCCCTGCCCTTGACCGCATCACTGCCCCGCCTGGGACAAGTCATGTGATCACTTTTGGTTTCCTCATCTAGAAAATGGACATACATTTCTCCTTGTATGCCAGAGAAGGATCTAATGAATATATATAGCTCTAAGAAATAATCAATCATATTGTTATAAGCCTGTCTCCTCTGCATATCCCAGTTCCTTGCTCTTGTCCTGCCTGAGATCCGCAGGGAAAGACGCGTGTTCTCAGTCCCAGTTCTGAGATGATGCCACCCCACTGAAGGCAGCTGGAGCCTTGATGGGCTTGATGCCAAGATTCACTTCTGTGGGCATCAGATAACAGGGAGCCTCAATCCCGGCTCTGGTGGGACTCTGGCAAGCCTCACTTGGTCATTGGGGCACCTGCTTCCCCCTCTCTGGGTCTTATTCTCCGAATTATGGGTTGGGGACTGTAATCCTTGCTCTGCACAAATCGTGGGAAGCAGGGAGAATCGGCAGCAAGGACCGATGGAGTTGCTTCCCCGAGTGTAGGGTGCTTACCGTAATCTACCTGGCCCCGCCCACCCCATCCTGCTTCCTACAGCCCCGGAACAGAACGAGCAGCTCGCTTCGCTCATCCTTCCTCCTTCTCCTGATTATTTCTCCCAATCACACTTAATAGCCGCCGGGCTTTTGGCTGCAGCCCGGTATATAGTAACCTGCAATTACTGTCCACTTAAGCTGTCCCCGGGGCCTTGTCGGTTGCGCTGCCCGGCCCGCACGACCGGCCTGCTGATTTCCGTCAGTCAGGACCAATGAGAAGAAAGCTCTCAAGGGCTGGTCTGACAACTTGTTTGGCAGGGCCGCCAACTCCACGGCTGTGGCTGTAGCTTCATCAGAGATGGGGCTCCCTCCAGTCACACCCTCATCCAGCCCGGGTACCTGAGCTTTCTGGGGCCTGACCGTCTGGGTCGTTCCCAGCCGTCCCCGTGTCCTCTGGCCCCTGCATTAATCCACACTCTGTCCGCATTTAACTTCTTTGCCTTTGTTTTCTTTTCCCTGGTGCTACCAGCCGCTTGCTCACTACTGCTCCGCTCCCACAGGGGCTTAGTTCCCTCCTCCTCTGCATCCCTATGAGGGAGGCATTGGCATTTTACAAATCCAGCTACTGAAGATCAGAGAGGTTAGGTGTCTTTCCCAGGGTCACATAGCCAGGAAATGTCAGAGTGAAAAATCAAAATTGAGTTGGCTGATTCCACAGCTCTCTGTGGAAGTCCTACCCTGCCTCGGGGACTCTGCTCCATGCCACCTGCTTTGGACAGCTGTCTCTACCCCTGCAGTAGCATTGGTCTCTGCTACTCTGAGACCCTTAAAGCCCTTGAGTTGGAGGCAGGTACTCTTGGTCCTATGTGGGCACAGCTCACCCATCCTCCACTGTTTTGATTCATAGAGCATCTTTCTGTGCAGTTGGGATAAAGCTGAGCTTTGGTCATTGTTCGCATCCCCCTTTCCCAACTTTGATGCATATCCTTCTGAGCACCTCTGCCAGGGCCTGATCCTTGCAGCTCCAGACTAGGGCCCTCTCCCATCTCTCTGGTTTATCTCTCTGGCCCCACCGTGGTGATGGTGATCACCATGATGGTGGCAAAAGTCCATTTCTAGGCTGTGAAACAATAGGCAGGGTCTGTGCCAGCACTGAGAGATGGCGGAATCTGAGACTATTTTCTATTGTCACACCCCTGAGAATCTAATAATAAAATGACCAGGATCGCAAGGGGGAGGCCTGACTCTGAGTTCCCTTATCCTGAGTGCTGTCATCTTGGCATGTGTCTGTGTGTCTGTCTGTGAGTATGCCCATGTGTGTGTTGACATGGTCTAGAGCAAAGAGGTGACCATGGGCCGTGGAGCCTGTCGGGGCCTGTGGTGAGCAGAGCCGGGGTCTCCTGGACCATCAGCCAGAGGGTCCAGGGCCAGAGAGCTTTGAAGACCACTGTGTCCAGAGGGTGCCCTGGCTGTGGCCTTATTGGCAGTCACAATGGGCTCTGGGCTGTCTGTGGACGAGGTCCAGATGCCTAGGAACCAGTCTGAGGTCCACCACCTGTCTAGGCCCCAGTCTACCCAGGGGATGCTCCCTGTCCACTTCCCAACTCACCCTTTGCCTGAATATTCTTACAGGCTCTTGTGTTCTTCAGTCCTTTGTCTCAGCAAGAGGGCTTTGTTGGAAGACAGTTTGGGGGTAGCCTGAGGCCTTCTCTGGCCCCTTGAATCTTACAAGCTAAGTCTGAGGCTGGCCTGAGGTTGGTGTCTTGGAAGGAGCCTGCCTCTCCTCCTCTCTGCTACCCTAGCTCATGTTCTGATGGGGCAGAGGTCTCCAGCCCACCGAGGTCCGCACCTCCCTCCTCCCCCAGTAGCTGGTGTGCATCTCTGGCCTCTCCCAGCTCTGCCTTGCCTCTCTGGCTGGAAATGCCCCTGTCCTCGGGTCCTTGGCCCTGAGCCCTGGGGTGAGACCTCTCAGGAAGGGCTGGAAGATCCTTAGGCGGGGGCAGCAGGAGAGGATAGGGCCAGAGCCTGCCCCGCCAGCTACCACCTGCAGCTGCATTCACTTCACCCTGACGGGGGCAAACACACAGTGGCCTTTATTTTCTTTAGCTGCCATTTGACTCTCCCAGCCTAGATCTTCCATGCCAGGGGGAGAGGAAGGCTTCAGGAGTGTTCTTTAGTGGTCAGTCACTCTGATTACTGTTAGTGATCGTCTCATATGGGCAAATTCTGCACCTTTGGAGGGTTTTCTCTTCTGTAGCCAAGATGGCATCTGAGGTGGGGGAAGCTTACACATGCTGTGATGGGGAGGAGGGGCCCTGGGCTGTCCTGTGCAGTTGTCTGGGTCTCCACAGGCTCCTGGGGGATCTCCATCCTGGGGGTCCTAGAGTGGGAGCTGACAAATTCCACTGCCCACCAGGCCCCAGCTGGACGTCATGGTCCAGGCTTTGAGTGACCCCCACCACACCCACCTACAACCTCTCACCCTCCCTCACCCAGGAGGTCGGGAGCAAACCCTGGCTTCCAGGTTTCCTTCAGTATTTCCCATCCTAGAGGGCAACCAGGTAGCTTCTGGAATTCTCCCACACCTCAGGCAGGTAGAATGGAAAGGGAGAAAGAATGGATGAAAAAAATTTGTTTAATCCCATCTTCCTGCCTAAACCCACTCCTCTTTTATACACAACCCCTTCCCAGATGCTGCTAGTGGTTAAAGAACGTGCCTGCCAATGCAGGAGACATGGGTTAGATCCTGGATCCGGAAGGTCCCCTGGAGGAGGGCATGGCAACCCGCTCCAGTATTCTTGCCTGGAAAAATCCCATGGACAGAGGAGCCTGGTGGGCTACGGTCTATGAGATCGCAGAGTCAGACACGACTGAGACAACTTAGCATGCATGCACCCTGCTAGCGGTGGCTCCAGGTTGTGTGGAGCCACCCAAACAGGAGGTACTGCCCAGCACCCAGCTTTTAACTTCCTTTGAAAATGTGCTTTTTTCTCTCTCCCTTCCTTCCCTGCTTAAGGCCCAGCTCTGGGGTGGGACAGGTATGCTCTGTAGCGAGAATGCCTGCTCTTTCTTGTCTTCATTCCTGGCTCTTCTCCCCAAATCACGAAGGCTCCTGTAGTCTGTTCCTTCCTACTGTTATGTCTGGGGGCACTGGTGGGCCAGCCTGGCACAGCGCCAGGCAGCAGGACAAGCAGCCCTGTTGGGAAGCCACAGTGAAGCCGGGTTTGGCAGAGTCTGCTTACAATACAAAAAACCCAAATGTATCCCTCTGGGTGGCTTTTAAAACTAGTTTTGATCATTTGAAGAGTAAATCCTTAGCTACTTAGAAAGCTTGACAATCTAAAATGATTCATTTGTCAAATATTTAGGTTAGTTGAGATTTAGCATTTCCTAGTATGTAGAAGAGGCGTGACTGTAAATTGATCAGACAAGTTTTATGTGTGAGCTCTAATGGGCTCTAAACCACGTCCTTCACTGAGAGGCAGACCCTGAAACAGAGTGCCCCACGTGTGTGTGTGTGTGTGTGTGTGTGTGAGTACACGGGTCCGTGTGCATGTGTTCACGTGTTTGTCAGACACACACGGGTGAGCACCTCACCCTTACTGGAGTTTATTATATTTTCTTTGTGTTGCTAATGCTTTTGGCCTCTGGGGGTGCTATATATATACAGATACAGAATTTGAGAAACACAGGATTTTCCACCTGAAAGGAACCTTAGGCATCTTCTAATCCACTTTTCTCATTTTACACATCCGGCAATTAACATCCAAAAAGGTAAAGTGACTTGCTCAAGGGTCAGATATAGAAGCGAGGGCGCTCTCATTTTCTCTCTTTCATGCGCACGTGCACTTAGCCCTCTAGTTATAAATGCCTGTTTCTTCATTGTTCAGCACGTCTTTGTTTCTTTCTCTCTCCCCTGTGCTTCCTTTCCACCCTGTCTGTCTGTCTTTCCTCCTCTGTGTTCCTGGGTCAAGGGCTGAGGCCACATGGGCAGCGGAGATGCTGGCTCCCAGGAAGGCTGCCTCAGCAGGCTGCCCAGGCCAGGGCCCATGGGGAGGTCGCGGTTCGGAGTGCTCTCTGCTTCACAGTTCGCAGGGAACCTAGGGGAACAGTGCCTCTGCCCTGGGGAGAGGCACAGAGGTGGCAGGGTGGGTCAGCTCTGCCGCTGTGCAGTGTGTTTTCAGCCTGATCCTATTTCTCTGGATCCCTCCCAGGGGGAGCTGATGTTCTCTTAGGGGTAGGAAATGGGTTCAGTCCTGAGTCCCTTCCTCAAGCCTGAGCCATGTGGCCTCCAGGTGTTTTTTTTTAGGAAAGATGGACATGTTCCCTGCCTCAAGTCCAAGATGTGCAGGAAAGCTCCCCTTCTAACCCTGCTATCCTGACACTGGTGCTGAAGTTTGGCTCTCTGTCCTCGACAGACCCTGTGGAATGACTGTGGCTCCAGAGAGACTTGGAATCTCAGATTTGGCATGGGGCTTAGGGGTCATCTTTTTCACTGCCACACGCATTAGAGGACTCGATCCCCTAGCGCCCCCAAAGTCTCTCTCCAGTCTGCCTAACCTCCTCTAGCAATGGGCCAGTTCCTTTAAAAAGGCCTGCCATGACTCCCTTCTCCCAAGATGTTCCCATGTCTTTCCGTTCCTGTGGTTACCCTTGCTTTCTCTACTTTGTTGATTCTCATCTGTAATATGCTTAGAGTGGCTTTTGTCTTTCCCACTTGACACAGATTATTCTTACTAAGGCCCTCAGTGTCTTCCTTGGTCAAATCTAGAGACTACCTTTTTTAGCTTTTGTGTTAATGCTACCAACCACGTCTTTGAACCATCTTCCTTCTCTTTTAAGAAATACGCTGTTCTCTCTTTGTTCACCTGCTACTTCTCATTTGTCCCCTAGACTGAGCCCTTTCTCTGTTCACCCTTAAATGCTGGGTTGCCCTGGTGCCAGCTTTCAATTATCTTTTTTTTTTTTTAGGGCTCACAGTCTCCTAGGGTACAGGCTGGTAATTTCCTGTAACATGTTGAAGGCTCCAGTAACACGTGTTCAGTCTCCTCTGCTTTCTTGAGCTTCAACCTCTTATTGACAACTTCTGGGGTTTTCTATCAAAAGACCCTCAGACTCAGGGGTTCTCTCTTCCCATGAGAAAAAAGATCCCCTCATTTTAGCCCTGTGATCTACCAGTCATCTCAGCCAGAGTGTGAATCACTCCTGACTGTATCATCTCCCTCCTCCTACAGATGCCCTTGGCCGCCACGTCCTGCCAGCTCTCTCCACATCCCCTCTTCCCCACCAGGCCCACATATTCTCTCTCACTTACACTATTGCTGTGTTCTTCTAACCAGTCTCTTTACCATCGACTTTACCGTCTCTGACCCACATGCACTTCATTCTGCACACAGACTGGGCTTTCTAAATACTAGATCTGGTCATGCCAACTCCCTCCTCAAAAGCCTTCAGTGACTCCCCATTGCTTGCAGGATGGAGAATGATCTCCTAGGCTTGTTATTCCAGGACCCTTGTAACGCCCCCTGTCCCCTCTGCTTCTCCTTCTGAGCCTGTCTTGTCAAGTGCCCCATCCTGTGCTGGGTGCCTCAGCCCCAGCTGGCATCAGTCTAATCCTCACTCTTTTTTTATAGCCATCTGCACAATTGTTATTAATCGACTAAGTTGCTGGGTGATTCCTCCCTGCTCCGCCAGCCCTGGTAGACTCTAAGCTCCTCAAGGGCACAACGATGCCTTTCTTGTTCAGTTCTCCACCCTGGAGCCTAGCATCCTGTGTGCCCCATAAATCCTCAATGACTGGGTGACTGGAGAGCTTCAGGTGTGTTAGTCTGAGTTGAATTTTGACCCTGTAGTGGAGTATTCCCAGGTGGCACTAGAGGTAAAGAATCCACCTGCCAATGTGGGTAAGAGATGTGGGTTTGATCCCTGGGTTGGGAAAATCCCCTGGAGAAAGAAATGGCAGCCCACTCCAGTATTCTTGCCTGGAGAGTCCCGTGGGCAGAGGAGCCTGGAGGGCTACAGTCCATGGGGTAGCAAAGAGTCGGACACGACTGAGCACAGTTAAGGAATAGGGTGCAGAAAAGTCATCCCCATTACACTGGTGACTTGATGTAATGTTGAGTTTCAGGAAGATTGGCTGGGGGGCTTCAGGCAGGATGGCGTAGAGCCGGGTGGTGTCAGGGCCTGGGACTGGCAAACAGTGCAGGAGCGAGGTGCTGGTCTGCAATGAGTGACTTTTCCTCTCCCATCCCCATTGCTTCTCATGGAGAGTCTCGGAGGTGGGCTAAATTCGTGTATAATTGAAAATGAACAGACTCCAGGAATGAGCTTATAATAAGCTCAGCGCATAACTGTGAAATGACCTTACCTTATTGTAGGAAGGCTTTCTCTTACTTTCTGCTCTTTCTAAATGTGTTCTTGTTTCATTCCTTGGTTTCTATCTTCACCTCTTTCAAGAGTGGAGACCAGAAGAGATGTTCACTGCTTGGAATAGTACTTCTGTCTGATTGGCTGCCAGTTCAGGTTGTTATTCTCTATAAAACATACGCACCTTTCAGATCTCACCTCTGGAGACTTCTACCCCAAGAAGAATTTCTATGATAGGAAGAAGAAGCACCCGCTTATGCTTCTCTCTTCTGGCCCACATTCTCCAGCCCAGTGACAAGTTAGGAGGCTGCTTTTCTGCTCTTTGTTATACTGGGTTCTGCCCCATTCCTCTAAAGCAATCTTATAAATCATTGATGAGAATATTTCTATTTTTGTCTTAAATATCCTAGCCAAGAAAAGCCTTATGAATACTTTCCAAATCAAGTGCTGGCATTGCATGATGCCTCCTCATTGATGGCGGCCCCATTTCATTGTTTTTTTCACTTCTTGGCTCTTCCATCCATGCCAACAATGCCAAGTCTCAGCTTGGGGGAAGGACCTGACCCTGGCATAGAACCCTCTGTGGCCTCTATTTCTTGGGCAGAAGCTTCTTCCCTTCCTTGTTATCCATGGCTGCCCCCAAACCTCTAAACCTTGCTATGTGATAAATTACAATGAATTTAGTCTCAGTAAGGTTTCCTTCTGCCATCCGACCTGCCTCTGAATCACCACCCTTCCATCCCCATCATCATCTTTTCTGTGCCTAGGAATTCAGCTCACTTGCATGTTAACCTACATTTGAAGGCATAAAGTTCCAAAATAAAAAAAGACCCTCTCCTTTGTGCTGTTTTAGTCGTGTCCAACTCTTGTGACCCCACGGACTGCAGCCCATTATGCTCCTCTGTCAATGGGATTCTCCAGGCAAGAATACTGGAGTGGGTTGCCATGCCCTTCTCCAGGGGATCTTCCCAACCCAGGGATCGAACCCCGATCTTCTGCATTGAAGGCAGATTCTTTACCATCTGAGCCACCAGGGAAGCTACTAGAGTGGGTAGCCTACCCTTTCTCCGGGGGGAACTTCCGGACCCAGGAATTGAACCGGGGTCTCCTGCATTGCAGGTGGATTCTTTACCATCTGAGCTACCAGGGAAGCCCACCCTCTCCTATAATACATTTCCAACCCCAGTAGCCCATAAGGATCATGCAGTTCACCAGCATATTCTGACTTTAGCGCTGGGCCTGACACGTGGTGAGCACTCAGCAAATATCATTGAGTAATGAATTGGGAAATAAACGAAAGGCCTAAAAGATTAGAGGCCCTACGCACTGAATCTCCTCTGCCAGAAGCCATCTGGACCTGACTTCCTAAGATAGGGAATACAGGGATTTTTGAGACTCTTTATTTGTCTCTACTGAGAAAGTGGGATTTCCTGGTGGCTCAGACAGTAAAGAGTCTGCCTGCAAAAGTAAGATGGTTCCAGTGCATCATTCCTGATTACTCTCAACATTTTGGACTTTAACTTTTCCTTGGAATCATGTTAATAATTTACATTACTTGTTCTTTACTTGTGTATTGTGTATTTTCTTTGGCTTGTGTATTGTTGTTTAGCTTTCATCTGAGTAAGTCTTGTATTCCTGACCAGAACAGAAGCACCCAGAGGGAGAAACTGTGTTCATTTACTCAGTAGCCCAACTGCAAGATTGTTTAGCGAGTAGTTTAATAAATGATTTCCAACTGACTTATGGAACAGTGGGCCTCAAGCTTGACATCCACTTTCATTTTTACCCTTAGAGGTTAGAATCTAAGCCCAAGAAGAAATCCATGCTATATTTTTGATCTCCATTCGTCATGGCTTGCATGTTGTCTGTCTGATAGCACTGAGTGTTACAGATCCACATTGTCTATTTAATTGTGTGAGTATATAATAGGAAGAATGTCAGGCAAGTCAAAATTATCCAGGGCACTAGATGATTTCTGTTACGTCTTTGCAATAATTTGATGCTTCAAATAATTCATATCTTGATACTTTGATGATTGTCTCAATAATATTCTTTGTTGTGGTTTACTTGCCAGTGGGGAGTGATGACCCAGGAACTCTGGAACTGTCCATTGGTCCATACAGACTGAATTGAAGCTCACCATGGTCAGTGATGGGGCTCATTGCCATCAAGACCATACTCTGCCCCCATGGAGCTTACAGGGCTGGGGGAGGCAGATGTATTCCTGTGGTTTAAGGCCAAGTGCTGTAAATATTTGAGCATATAGAGAAGGATGAAGTTACTCCTCATCAGGAGACTGATGTACAAGTCAGCATTTGCACTCGGTGTTAGAGGAGAAATCTGATCTTACAAGCCAACACTGTACCTGATCCCTAGTAGGTGCTCCACAAATGTTTGTGGGCAACCTGAGAGAAGAGAGTATTGTTCTAGGAGAAGGGAAAGAAGAGTGGGAAGGGCAAGGCTCATCTGGGATGCAGTGGGTCCTGTTCTGGGTCTGAAGCTGAAGCCCGGGTTGTCAGAGCCAGGAAAGAGGACAAATCTGAGTGGTTGGTTGGAGGCTGAGTATCAGAGTCCCTGAGTGGAGCTGCTGATTTGAGACTTCAATTAGGAGGCAGTAGGGGTCTTTGAATGTGTTGGAGCACGTCTGAGCTGTGCTTCAGTGGGGTCAGGCTGCATTGACGAGAGGGCTGTGTTGGGATGGATGGAGAGAGAAGCAGGAGAATCACCATGAGGTGGTTGTAGACAATTTGGTGGAGGGTAGCAGGGTCCTGAACCCCAGGACTAGCTGTGGGTGGCAGAGAGGCTTTTTCAAGGCAGAAATTGCAGGACTGGGAGCTGCCTTCACCAGCAGTTTGTCCTTACAACCTTCTCTCCTCCTAATGTCATCTCCCAGGTGTCCAGCACCACGCACCTCCTGCCCCACAGGGAGGCTCTCAGTCATGGGGGGAATTGGCTTTAGGCAGATGAGTGTGGATATAAGTGTACCAAGGTCCCTATCTTGCCTGGAGAATCCCAGGGATAGAGGAGCCTGGTGGGCTGCCATCTATGGGGTGACACAGAGTCGGACACGACTCAAGTGATTTAGCAGCAGCAGCAGCAGCAGCAGTTGTTTAATGCTTCGTATGGTCTAGGATTTGAGGAAGACAGTGTGAATGTACATACACGTGCTCTCCCCACGAAATGAGACCTGCAGCGTCAGTGCAGTTTCTTGTTCAGCAGCACAGCTGAAAGTCAAAGCTTTGTGGGTATGCGAGTGGGTGTGAATCTTGACTCTTCCCGTGGCTTGCTGCATGAGCATCATCAAATTACATGTCAGTCTGAGTCTGATGTTCTGAGTTTTCGTCTCCTTATCTGTGGAGCTGAGGTGAGCATCACGTGCCTCCCAGTTCTGCTGTATGGACTGAGTGAGGTCAAACATGTCAGATGCTTTGTGTAGCACCTGGGCCACAGGAAGTACTCAAATGGATAGTCAGTATCACCAGACCCTTTACATCGCTGTGACTATTATTACTCCTTTGGGCATCAGTGGTCAGGTTGGGAGGGTCTCTCCATGTGGCTATCCTAACCATCCTAAGACTTTGCCAGTTGATCCTGTATGTGGCCATCTATTTCACTGATGAGATGAAGAAGCACATATGTTTCCTCAAGGCACGACTTCATATCTGATATTCTCCTGAGTCAAATCTTGCCCATTTTGACTAACTGACCCAGGAGAAATACCAGCAGATGATAAAGGTTGCTAGCATTTCCATTTAGGACTCATTCATTAGGAATGCAAAACAAAACATGACCTCTGTTCTCAGGGGCTTCCTAAAGGGGAAGGGAGGCACTGACATCTGCACAGATCATCACAGAGCAGTGAGGCAGCTGATAAAGAGGGGTGGATGGGGCGCTGTGGGAGCACCCTAGGCTAGGTTCCATCTGAGTCAGGAAGGAGCAGGCATCCACCCGGCAGACAAGGGAGGGAGGCAGTGTGGCCAGTGGAAGGATTGGTGACCCGGAAACACGATGTGTTGGAAAACGTTGGAGAAACCCCAGCTAGCTCAGTAAAACCAGATTGTACAGTTTCTCATGAAGAAGGCAAGAGAAAAAAGTGTTGGTGAGGGTATAGAGAAAGGGAGCCCTTGTACACCGCTTGTGGAATTATAAACTGGTGCAGCCACTATGGAAAACAATAGAGAGATTCTCCAAAAAATTAAAAATAGGTCTAACATATAATCTAGCAATTCCACATCTGAGTATACACCCAAAGGAGATAAAAGCAGGGTGTGAAGGAGATATCTGCATCTCCATGTTTATTGCAGTGTTATTCACAATAACCAAGATGTGGAAACAACGTACGTGCCCATCAGCAGAGGAGTGGATATGGTGATATACATATAAAATGTATGAAAGAGAAAGGGTCAGTTGCTCAGTCATATTCCACTCTTTGCAACCCCATCAGGCTCCTCTGTCCATGGAATTTTCCGGGCAAGAAGACGAGTGGGTTGCCATTCCCTTTTCCAGGAGATCTTCCTGACCCAGGGATTGAACTCAGGTTTGCCACATTGCAGGTGGATTCTTTACCATCTGAGCCATCAGGGAAGCCCAGGCATATATAGATATAGATATAGATATAGATATAGATATATGATATAGATATAGATATAGATATAGATATAGATATGAAATACTACACAGCCATGAGAAAGAAGGAAATTCTCCCACTTGTGACAACAAGGATGGATTTCAAGGACATTATGCTAAGTGAGATAAGTCAGACAGAGAAAGACAAATATCATATTATATCACTTAAATGTGGAAACTAAGAAAGCTACATTCATAAAAATGGAGAGTAAAATGTTGGTTACTAGGGGCTACAGGCTGGGGAAATGAGAGAGATGTTGTTTAAATACATCTTAAGAGATCTAATGCACAGGATAGTGAATATAAACAACAATATTGTATTATAATCATCAAACTCCTAAGAGACTAGATCTTAATTATTCCCACTACAAAAAAGAAATAATTAGATGATGTGATAGAAGTGTTAACTACCGCTACAATGGCCATCATATGATAGTATATAAATATATCAAGTCAGCATGTACACTTTATATTTAAACAATGTTATATGTCAAATATATTTCAATAAGAATTGAAATTAACTATATTAACCCTACAAAAATCTGTGGAGATTCTAATGGGGCATTTGCATGTTAGTAAGGGTCTGATAAGAAAAACGGAGAGAAGGCAGGAAAGCAGGTGGGTTGGGAAAACTCTTCATGGGCCATCCAAGTGCTCCTCAGATCACTCCCAGATTGTTACCACTTTCTCCTACAACCAGTCTTTACAGTCAAGCTATGTGCCATATTTCCTGGTGTGAAATGAAAATGAAAACTGAATAACTTCTTTTGTTTTTATCAGATTTATATCCAATGTCTTAATTTTAATTTTCTTTTATTCCTCTTTTACTCTGCAGAGAGGTATTCAGTGTCAAAGACTTTCTGGCTCAAAACAGAGTTACAGATGTAGAAAATAAACTTATGGTTACTGAGGGATAAGCAGGGGATGGATAAATTGGAAGACTGTGGCTGACATATACACACTACTATATATAAAGTGGGCTTCCCTGATGGCTTGGTGAGTAAAGAATCTGCCTGCAATGCAGGAGACACAGGAGACTCGGGTTTGATCCCTGGGTTGAGAAAATCCTCTGGAGGAGGAAATAACCCCCAAGTATTCTTGAAGGGAAAAATCCCATGGACAGAGTAGCCTGGTAGGCTACAACCCAAAAGGTCACAGAGCATTGGACATGGCTGAGTTACTAAGCACAAGCACGTATATAAACTAGATGACTAATAAGGACCTACTGTATAGCACAAGGAACTCTACTCAATACTCTGTAATGGCCTATATAGGAAAAGAACCTAAAAAAAGGAGTGTATATATGTATATGTATAACAGATTCACTTTGCTGTGCAGCAGAAACTAACATGACATTGTAAATCAACTCTACTCCCATAAAAATTAGAAGAAAAAAGACTTTCTGACTCCATCAGCTGAGGGCATCACCTCCACTCAGCCCTATCTCCTACCCTTGACAAAGGGTGACCAGGCAGCAGTTAAATAGCTGTGAACTCTGACAGCCTGTCCCCCCACCTACCCAAGGCTCTCTGACCAGCCTGTTGTTCCTAACTGGTGCTCACACCCTTTGTGATCCCGTAGGGGGAAGTGGGAGCTGCCCAAACATGGCATCTGAGAAGAGTCTTCAGAGTGTCAGGGAAGGTGCTGTGCACCACGAGGACCCTGCTGGCTTCCAGAACTGCCCTGTGACTGCAGGACAGATAGGACCTGCCCTCAGGAGCTTTGCAAGGGCCTCAGGTTCCATATGAGGGCTTGGTGCCGTTCTGGTCTTTGATTCCCCCATCTCACTTGTATTCCTTTCCATTTCTGCTAAATGCTGAAGGACCAAGTGGGAGCCATTGATGTTGTTTTCCCTGCTGACTGAATGAACAGATCAGCTTCTTTCTCAAGGCATTCAAGGGCTGTGTGATCTAAACCTTGCAGACCCTCTGGTATCTTTTTCCGTCTCTCAGTTAAAATGCTTTGCCCTAGTCAGGCAGTGTCTGATGTCTCATTTCCAACTGGACTCCTTTGAGCCTGTAGCTCCTGCCTCTGCCTGTATCATGCACCCCATCCCAGTCTGCTCGTTCTCTGAGACTCAAGCGCAGGATCAAACTTCTCGTGAAAGCTCTTCTGGCTTTTGCGCCCTTGCTTCTTTTCAGGGATCTAAACTGGGAGCCCTGAGAGTGTTTAAGGGCTGAGAACTCAGATGGGAACCTTAGTGTTAATTCATGTCCATAAACATGTTGACTTCCCAGACCACTCCATCAGCTTCCGAATGATGAGTACTTGTCCTCCTGTCTTCTCTGAGATGGTAGGCGCAGGACGGGATGCAGGATGTAATCAGGAACGTACTGTTGACTCTTCATTTTCATTTGCAGAGAATGAAGTCTGAAGTATCCCAGCCTTGGAGCCTAAGGGGTGCTGGGCAGGCATTTGCTACATTCTGACGTCCTGGCAGGGGCATGACCAACCCTCTGAGCAGATTCCCATGCACCCCTTCTTTTCTCACGCACCCCTTCCTGGCAGCCTCTGTTGGTTGCCCCCTCTTGAGAACTGTATTTGGCAGAATTCAAGGGTGTCTTTCATATGCTTGGCGATAGCCTCCACCCTAGAGGGCCCTGTATACAGTCTCCCCTATGCTAGGTCCTGGGGGTAAAAGGGAAGCATCCAAGAGGAAAACTTGGACCCTGCCTTGGGATGTATGGTACATGGTTTCCAGCCCGAGGGCAGTGCTGGGAGGAGAGGAGATATGGACAGGCAGGGAGACCCTGGGAGTGTCCTTTCAGATGTGGGAGAGGAGCTGAGGCGGGTTTCCTTTTGCCTCTATGCAATTCCTCTGTGATCTCTTCTCTCTGGACCTCTGTCAAATGGGTTTAACCAACTTCTCATTGATCTATGGGATTGTGGGATAATGATTTGAGGTGATGTGAGGGGAAATACAATTTTGAAGTTGATGGGCAGCCTCTGATTGAAGGATCAGACCCTCCCTGCCCTTTGCATGAAGTTAGTTCTGCCTCACTCAAATTTATACTCTATTATCAGTTTTACCATTCTCATGTTAATAGATTGTTGGCTGAGTGGGTTATATTCTTTATTAAAACTTCTTAAAAAAAGCTGCTAAATAGATATATGGTTAATACACTGTAGAAATATGCAACTGTATCAGTTCGTCATAGAAGGACCCATTCTCTGAGTGTGAGTGTGTGTGTGTGTGTGTGTGTGTGTGTGTGTGTGTGTAAGTCATACCACGGGGGCATCTCCTGGCTGTAAAGGAACCTGGAGATATTGAGGAGCATCAGTTAGGAGGTCTGGGGTTCCCTAATCTGTCACTTTTAAAATCAGCTAGGAATTGAGTAGAACTTGGAGGGGGTGCCCTGGAACATTTGGGAGTCTAAACCAGGGCAGGTTTAATTTGGGAAGTAGGTGTTCTTGAACACCACATTGTATTCAGGTAAAGCTTCTTTCCCAGCTGTGGAACTAAAGGCTGTCCTCAGGCCTTGGAAGGCAGGAAGAAGACCCCCTGCAAAAGGGCCTGTGTTTGAATGGAGTCCATTTGGAATCAAACCAAAGATGTCCTTTGGATAAATGAATTTAAGGCCCATTCTTCCCTGTTTTACTGGGATTCTTAAGATCAGAGTATAAGCTTTGAAAACTCAACTGATTTTATTGATTTGATTGATTAATTGATGGGTGATGAATTTAAGTGCTCTAGCCTGAAGATAGACTCACAATTTTTATTTGTTGCCAAGATTTAAAAAGTCAGAGACTTCAGAAGGTCTGGACCCATTAAGTCCTTACTCCTGGTGCTGAGCATAGAGGATGCCAAGGTTTCTGCTGTTGAAGCCCACTGCCCAGCTGCCTTCACATTTTAGGCCACATGCCTGGGCCTTGAAATGCTTGTGTCTGCAGCCCTGAGGTGGTCAGCTGCACCAGTGGGTCTCTGTGGGCACTTTTATGTTGACAAGTTAGAGGTATTATGTACACCTCAAACCCTTGTCTTAGCTGATCACAACCAGCTTTCTGAACCCAAAGCAGTCATCTCCCACCCACTGCAAGCTCCTGCAGTTTTTCCAGTGTATTTCCAAGTATGGGTGTTATGGACTGAATGCTTGTGCTCCCCCAAATTTACATGTTGAAATCCCAACTCCTATAAAGTATTAAGAGGTAAGCCTTTGGGAAATGATTAAGTCATGAGGGTGGAGCCCTTATGAATGGGATTAGTGCCCTTTTAAAGGAATCCAGAGAATTCCCTTGCCCCTTCTGCCATGCAAAGACGCAGGGAGAAGACAGCTGTCTGTAAAGGACAGAGTTGGCTTTCACCAGACACTGAATCTGATGGCACTTTGATCTTGGGCTTCCAGCCCTCATAGCTGTAAGAGGTAAATGCTTGTTGTTTAAGTCTCCCAGTTTATGGTATTTTATTATAGTAGCCTGAACAGACTGAGACACTGGCTATGATCCAGCAGCCAAGTGGCCTTGGGCAGGGGAGAGAGCAGGGCTGAACTTGGCTGGATTCGAGAAGCATTAAAGAGAGGGATCAGCTTCAAAGGTGGTTCAGATAGTAAAGTTGCAGAGTGGAATTAAAGACTGTCCTGGACTGGGATTCTGCAAGGAGATATGATGAGCTTATACAAGTGTCCCATATTTGAAACTTCATTTGGCTCTTCAGATATAAATTCTCTAGAAATTTTGCCCCTACAGAAAAAAAAAAATCCCCCCATAGGCATAAAAAGTATGAGAGAATGAAAATATATGTAATCATACTTTTAATATATTTTCCCATAATACAGTCACTTAAAAATTTATGAATGTAAACACTTATTAATTATAAATTGTTGATAATATATGCATAGAGATATGAAAATATAGAACAAAGTCATATGCTTTCAGTACAGAATGACGAGATCTTTATTTAAAAAGTCATATCTTTTCTAGAACAGAGCACAACCACTTTAGATACTCAGAATCCTAGATCAGGGGACCTCCTAAGGCCCTGGAGTTCTATGAAAATGCATCTCTTTATTTCCCATCCAGTGAAATGGTTAAAACAATTCTGTAAAACTCTGTCTGTTCATTGGTTACGCTGTCTCTAGCTGTGTTCTAACTAACATTGCACTAAGAATTGCATTTTTCTCTCTCCTGACTTAGATTTAAATCTTGCAATCACCGCTGGGAAGTGAGCTGTATCATCCTGAGAAATCAGACCACAGAGCCAGGCTTGCAGCTGGCAGGCTGGGTCATCTTTAATCGCTTAACCCTTCATATCAAAGGATGGGTTGTAGCAGTAGATTCTTCCTCAAGAATTTGTCACGGCATATTTTCTCAAGGAAAAGCTGAAAGTTAAAATGAAACCGAGTGTGCACAGCAAGAATCTTGCCTTACAAATGGTTGTTTGTGCCTATACACACAACTGGTTTTGTTGTGTATATCTCCATGTAACTCTTTCTTGTGAGCTTGTGTCCATGTCTGGGGGTATGTGTAAGTGTGATGTGTATGTACAGTGATTTATGTGAGACTATGCAATGAGTCTTTGTGTGCATGTGTGGGTGTAAGTATGTGAGTGTGTATGAGCATGTGGTGTGTCCAAGGAAAATTCTTCCTTATCT
The DNA here is from genome assembly GCF_016772045.2 of Ovis aries. Lineage (NCBI taxonomy): Eukaryota > Metazoa > Chordata > Mammalia > Artiodactyla > Bovidae > Ovis > Ovis aries. The sequence continues at coordinate 19,817,699 of NC_056076.1, read as the reverse complement.
CATAAAATAAGATCCAGGCTATTTAAAACTGGTATAGCAGATTGTTTAAAAAGGGGGCTGAGATAATTCCCTTTTTGTATTTACACCCTCTTATACTGACTCTGCACTTGGCTGTGTGCTTTTCTTCAGTCAATGGTGCATTGCCGAATGTGACACAGAGACCTGAGAAGCAACTGCACATTGAAGTTGTCTTCTATTGCTCTTGGAACCCTCGACCAGCATAATGTCAATGAACAGGACAAGTCTGCTGGAGACATGTGGCCCAGTGGCTCCAGCCACCCCTCCTAACAGCCACCACTAACTGCCAGACATATGGATGAGGCCATGCTCGACCAAGGAGTTCATCCCACCTGTGAGCTTTGTCAGCCACAGGAGTGATCCCAGGGAGACCAGCAGAAGAACCACCTTGCTGAGCTCAGCCCAGATTGCCCACTCACATAATCCTGAGTTAATACGAAATAAGTGGTGTTTCAGATTACTAAATTTTGGAGTAGTTTGTTACACAGAAAGAGTTAATTCACTGATCTAGTTGGTAGTAGAAGGAAAAGTTTCTCTGTTGGAGGAAGGGATGTTTGTTAAGAATTTCTAGGCATGAATCAAGGGAGATTTGTGTTTTGTGTTTAAACATTCTTTGTAATCCTGTTCTCACCTTATGGATTCAAAAACATAAAAATTAGCTCTATTGGAGGACCCACCAATAATTTTCACCAGAAATGAATGTTAACAAGACAAGCATGGGCATAGGATGGTGGTGCTGGCATGCTCCAACAATTCCTCATTGAGTCCTTGGGAAGAAAGCCAAAGAGAATCAAGCCCCAGGGAGGATGCTGCACTACACAATCTATGTGAAAGCTACAACTTGCTCTTGGGAAGTGAAAGGATTCATCTCATCCTGGCTCCCAGTCTGTCTCCATGGGGTGGGTATCACTTCAGCATCTATTACCCAGGAGCTCACCCCAGGCGTGTGACTCCTTGAAGAACAGCGCCTATAAAATGAGGCTCTGAAAGAAACAAGATTCTCTTCCCTGCCTGAGGCTTGCCTTTTGGGAACTTGCCACCTCTTTGCATAATTGACTCTAGGGATGATTGTCCCTCTCAAGGGAGAACGTGTATACTTCTAGGGACAAGACCTTTACCCTGCAGACCACAGCAGGAAATCAAGATATAACCATGAGCCTATTCTAGTTGGCTCTACTTACATTTAGAAGCAGAGGTTGCGTGAGAAAATTCTTTCTGTGTGTGTGTGTGTGTGTGTGTGTGTGTGTGTAAATGTAAGAATATTGGTTCAGAAGTCAGGGTGCATGACTTTTGCATTCCCAGGTTCAGTCCTATTTTACAAGAAATTCCTACTTGGTGTGATTTGAAAGAGTTTAGGGCGGAATCTAATCTGCTATATGCATCAGTGCTTTGGATCAAAAGATATTTTATTTCTAGGAATCCGCTTTCAAAACACAGGAATATTAAAAAACCTCTATTACCTGTTAACACTTAGATAGGAAATCACAGAGGTAAGGCATGGGGTAGAGGTTTTGGAGCTCTTATGGGAACCCTAATGGATGTGTGGGTACCAATACTTATTACCTTTCATACTTGAGGTTTCATTCAAGCTTGGACCTGCCCAGCCTTCTTGCAAATAAATACATCTCACACATTGCCCCAGAGCATGTGCTACGCCAATTAGGTCAAAAGGTTTAGTGTGATGGACATTCTTTCTTTCTTTTTGTAGATTTAAGAATATTATAGGGGGAGAAAGTAAATTGAATTAATTATATTATTATTTGAGTTACCAGTAGAGAAACTTGCTTTTTAAAGAAATAGCTATCTCCAAGCCCTATGCAAAGTCCTTTACAAACTAGTGTGTATTATTACAGCTCCAATTTTCCACATAAGGAAACTCAGATCCTTAACTGGAAAGTTCTAATGTCTCATCTATGGCTGCTGGTAAATGTCAGAATGAAAACTCAAATACAGCAGGCCTATCTGATGTTAAAGCACTGCTTTTATTATTTAAGTAATTTGTATGAAATATTTCAGCCATACAGAAAACTTCAAAGAGTGACACAGCAAACACCTGTGTACCTATCACCCAATTTCATTATTAATAGATCCTAATAATCTGCTGGATCTTGGGCTCATCATCCCTTTTAAAAGATAGTTTTATTATGTAGCTCAGCTCTGTTCAGTCACTCAGTCATGTCCAACTCTTTGAAACCCCATGGACTGCAGCACACCAGGCTTCCCTATCCATCACCAACTCCCAGAGCTTGCTCAAACTCATGTCCATCGAGTCGGTGATGCCATCCAACCATCTCATCCTCTGTCGTCCCCTTCTCTTCCTGCATTCAATCTTTTCCAGCATCAGGGTCCTTGCCAATGAGTCAGTTATTATATATGTGGATTTCTAACATTTCTTAACAAGCAATATAACTTGGTTGGTTATTTTAAACTTTTCAGAAAAAGAAATCTTATGGTCTATAGTCTCTGGAACTAACTTTTTTTTCAACAAGATAGTACTACCAAGAGTCAACCATATAGTTGTATGTAGCTGCAGTTCATTAGTTTTGAGGCCATCATAGTATTTCATTGTGATGTACTCTAGAATTTCCTTATCCATTTGGAATGTTTCCAGATTTCCCCCAAGAATAGTGTTGCTATAGATCCTTTTGTGCATTCTTCCTCGTGCACATATGTGCAAGTTTCTCTTGAGCACATACCCAGAAATGGAATTTGGGGGTTGTAGGATAAAAGGCCATTTAATTTTATACGATAATGCTAAATTCTTTTTCAATGAGGTTTTACAAGTTTACTCTCCCCCTGGCAATCCTGTGTATCCATACTGTCTCTAACATTTAATATCATCTTTCTTAATTTTGTCTATTAAATGGAAATCAGACACCACTCGTCATGCATTTCCTAGATATTTTCTTAAATGTTTATTGGCCATATGTGTTTAGCCTTCTGTGAGACGGTTCTTTATAGCTTCTGTCCCTTTCTTTCTATCATCTTGCTTGCTCCTTTCTTACAGATTAATAGTAGTTCTCTGTATATTCTCGATACTAATCCTTTGTTGGTAGTATGTGTTGCAAATATATTTTTTCAATCTGTAATTTATTTTTTCCTTCTTGTGTGTGTAAAGTACATTTTGGCACCTTCTCTACCTCTTTTGACAGCGCCCCCCTCCATTTAACACTCTTAAGTATTCCCAGAACAAAACCAACCTGACGTAGTCTTGTATTATATTTCTTAACATATTGGCATTTGTTCCCATGATTCCAAGGAAGCATCTATTCAACATATGTTTGTGTCCCAGTGGTGGATGAATATCCTCAAGGTACTTGGTTGGATTTTAATAGGGGGGTTCTGAGGCCTAAGATAGTGACTTGGAAGAAATATTTCTGGGCTGGGCGGCCACCACCCTTCATCTCTTGCCTGTCTACACCCACTGCTCTATGGGCAGCTGAAATATGTTTAGGATTCACATCTTATAGAACTTTTCTGAAATACAATTCCCCAGAAAGCTTTCATTTTTCTCCAAGTAGTAAAACTCTCACTTCCTGATAGCTACGGAGATAGGTTTTGTTGTCATAATGCTTTCTCTGTGTGCTGCTTTGCAATCAGAGTTTTCACCACTCAATGGATCCATCACTGAGCAGCGCATTACAGCAAACGCATATCCGTTTGCCTCCACTATTGTCATAATCAAAAGGCGGGGCTACACTGAAATATTTGCTTCATGCATGCATATCTGTTATCCGAAGGGCCTTTTAACCTAAATGGTGTGCTTTCTGTAATGTCTTCGGTTAATGAATGGGTCTGTGAGGGCCTCAGAGCGGTGCAATGTGGGAAGAACGCTATAATTTCTTTTTAACATGCAGGAATTCTGAATACGAGAAAATGCATGCCAAATTTTATTGCTTCTAAATCTGAATAATTGTATTTCTGGGCTGTGCATCTGGGTAGATAATAAAGCCACAAAACAATTTAATGAAACATATAAAAAATAAAATGACATTACTAAATATTATAATATGAAGAAACTATTTTTTGCATATTGTCACCTAATCTTTCAACCATATAGCAACAAATAACGCAACCATAATTGAAAGTTTTATTATCCATCTGAGTAAATTGAGCTCGAATTTACCTTGTTCTCGTTAGTTGGTGGGCAAGCCTGTTGGGGTTACTGACAGGATTTCATTTTCGTGGTGGATTATTTTTTTCTCCTTTTCTATGGAATCTAAAGTGGTCAATAAATAGCCCTGCTGCTTAATCGATTCTGAACCCAGCTCTTCAGAAGCCACTCCTTGGCCCTGTGACCCATGCTGGCAGCCAGCCCTGTGTCTGCTGAGTTTCAGAAACTGGCTCCGCATATCATGAGGCTTTCCTGGTCTTAAAGCCCCACAGACACACCAAGGACCCAAAGCCTTTTGCTCTCTGTGGCATGCCATGTTCCAGTCACATTCTATTCCTGCAGCCCTGCATCTTCTATGGCAGGAATTTCATTGTGTTTCCTGAGCAGGGACTGGAAATATGTTGACTAGAGTTGGCCTACCCAAAAGATTTCTCATTCCACTTTTTCAGAGGTCCTTGCACACCTTCCCTCTTGAACTTCGAAAGGGTCCTTCACACCCTTGCTGCAACTCGAGAAGTTCCATACATACCCGTCTCCACTCGAGGGGAATGCCGAGGGTCCCGCCAACAGCCAACATCAAGAGGAGCCTGTTTCGGCCTGGCCTCGTAGTTCGAGATGAGGGCTCCTTTCCCTCCTTCATCTGGAAAGCATTCCTGGCATTACTGTCGCATCCCAAGAGGAGGCGCTCGTGGGATGGGGTCAGAGCTGTACCACAGGAAGAACCCACTGGTATTTCTGATCTTGAGACCCTCCAGTAGCCTGCACTGATGGAACTGAGGCCTCTGAATTTTAAGGGTGGGCCACTGGGCATGGGGGATGTCAAGACATGGGGAAAAGATGGCACATCTTTGTGGGAAAAGCTCTCCTGATTTCAGTAGTAATCTTTGGTTATGTTAATTATAAAATATTCAGTTTTTTCCTGGAGCCTCGATTTGGAGAATCTTGGCTGTTTCCCTGCTTCTGGGTCTGCTGCAGTGGGCCTCTTGACTGTCCAAGTCGTGGATAGGTCCATGGGAGACAGGATGCTTCTTTACCAGGCAGACTATGGGACATCTCACTGCGAGAAAGCCCAGGCCCCAGGCCTCATCATCCTTCTTTCTTACTTCTGGGAGGTCTTTCATCCTCCTTACCTGTAGGAGAGTAAAATTAGGCAAGTGGTACTTCCAGAACTGTTCTCCCTTTACAGAATCTGGGAATGGAGTCTGACCCTATTCCATTAGAGTCATTTTTTTTCCCCTCAGGGATCTTGCCCTCCTTTCCTGCCATTTAGCTTCAGTTCAGTTCAGTCACTCAGTCATGTCCGACTCTTTGCGACCCCATGAATCGCAGCACGCCAGGCCTCCCTGTCCATCACCATCGAGTCTGTGATGCCATCCAGCCATCTCATCCTCGGCCATCCCCTTCTCCACCTGCCCCCAATCCCTCCCAGCATCAGAGTCTTTTCCAATGAGTCAACTCTTCACACGAGGTGGCCAAAGTACTGGAGCTTCAGCTTTAGCATCATTCCATTTAGCTTAGGTTAGTCCTATTCTAGATCATCTGTGCTCAGTTGCTCTGTTGCTCAGTTGCTCATGTCTCTCAGTTGACTTTTTGTGATCCATGGACTGTAGCCTGCAAGGCTCCTCTTTCTATGGAAATATCCAGGCAAGACTACTGGAGTGGGTTGCTATTTCCTCCTTCAGGGGAATCTTCCCGACTCAGGGATTGAACCTGCATTTCCTGCATTGCAGACAGATTCTTTACCAGCTGAGCCATCTGTTCCATGCTTCAAGGAGATGGGGTTGGGGATTATCCATCTGTTTCCTCCTGAAGCCCTGATGTGCTTATGTAGACATACCCAGACCCTTATCCTCAACCTCCAGCTGCAAATACAAAAGGGTGAGTTGGGGGTGGAGACCCAGCATCTCCGGCTTTATTGCGGCTGGATGCTGCTGATTCATTACCAGTTCCCTCCACATACTTCTCTCCAGGCAGAGCGAATCCCTGGGGGCACACTGGTTATGCTTTCCATCAGCACACAAGTCCTCAGCTTCTTGAAGTCCCACTAGGGTTAAGAAAGCCTCATCACCCCAAAACCCCGCACTCCGTTGACAGCAAGGTCATGGTGATACTTTGGAGAAATTATTTTCAAAGGAGACTTAAAAGAATATATGCTGCTTGCTGGGTGCCAACCTTTCTGACTCATCCTCAGATTCTGGAGGGAAATGGAGGTAACTGGGAAAGGTGAGATGGAGAAGACTCTTTACTTTCTCTTGCCCTTTGTGTAATTCAGTGTAACACTTTGAAAACAGTGGATTGGGCCAATCTTAATTTGCCTAGTAGCTCCTTGGGGGGACAGTATAGGTCCTCACTGCCCCAGAGGAGGGACAGCTACAGTCCTGACATCTCCCCAGGCTCCCTTGCCTGGGTTGGGGATGGAGATGAGAAGCTGGGGACATGGGGATGGAAGATGCTGAGCTCAGGCTTTGCTCACCCCCTGGTCAGATGCAGCCAGTCTATGGGATTCTAACCCATGCATTCTCACCATGGTGTGCAGGGCAGGGCAAACCAGAGCTCGTGTAGCTGTGGGAGCTCTAATTTAGGTGTGAAGTGCTGACCAGCCCACTTGGCCACAGAGCTGAGCTATGTTGATTGTCTGTTTTTGACCCCTACGCTCTGAGGGCACAAGGAGGAAAGGCTGAGACTGATGTGCCTGATACCGTGATGGAGAGAAAATGATCCCAAATTAGAGTTGGGAAGCAAAGCTCAACAGCAGCATCATTCTTTTAGAAACACTTTTTTTTTGAATTGTATTAATTTTTAAATTAATACACATAAATGTATTAATGCACATAAAATGCACATAAAATTTCCCACCTTAACCGTTTTAAACTGTACAGTTCAGTAGTCTTAAATGCATTCACATTGTTGTGGAACCAACGTCCCTAACTGTTTTCATCTTGCAAAACTAAAACTCCATATCCATTAAACAATTCCCCATTTTCCCTTCTCTCCATCCCTGGACAACTATCCTTTTATTTCCTGTAGCTGTGAGTTTGACTCCTCTAGATACCTCATATAAGTGGAAACATACAGTATTTGTCATTTTATGATTGGCTTATTTCACTTAGCATCATATCCTCAAGATTCATTCATGTGGTAGCATGTGTGAGAATTTCCCTTCTTTCTCAGGCTAGATAATATCCCATTGTTTATCCTTTTGTTTATCCATCTATCTGTCAAAGAACACTTGGGTTGTCTTTACCTTTTGGCGGTTGTGAATAATACTGCTATGAAAAGGATATACAATATTTCTTTAAGATCTTGCTTTCAATTCCTTTGGGTATATACCTAGAAGTGGGATGGCTGGATTACATGATACTTCTACGTTTGATTTTTTAAGGAACTGCCATAATGTTTTTCATAGCAATGGCACAATTTTACATTCCAAAGAACAGTGCAAACAGGGTTGCAAATTCTCTGTACCCTTGCATCTGTTTTAATACTTGGAAATAGCCATTCTAATGGGTGTGAAGTGATAATCTCATTGTGGTTTTGATTTGCATTTCCCTAATGATTAGTAATATTGAGTATCTTTCCATGTGCTTATTTGCCATTTGAGTATTTTCTTTTAAGAAATGTCTATTCAAGCCCTTTGCCTATTTTTAATCATTTTTTTTCAGTTGTAGGAGCTTTTTATATATTACAGATATTAATCTCTTACCAGATATATGATTTGCAAATATTTTCTCTCTTTCTGGTAAATTGCCTTTCCACTCCATCTATTATGTCTTTTGATGAACAGTTTCAAATTTTGATATAGTCCAATTTGCCAGCAAAGGTCCGTTTAGTCAAGGCTATGGTTTTCCAGTGGTCATGTATGGATGTGAGAGTTGGACTGTGAAGAAAGCTGAGTGCCGAAGAATTGATGCTTTTGCGCTGTGGTGTTGGAGAAGACTCTTGAGAGTCCCTTGGACTGCAAGGAAATCCAACTAGTCCATCCTAAAGGAGACCAGTCCTGGATGTTCTTTGGAAGGAGTTATGCTAAAGCTGAAACTCCAGTATTTTGGCCACCTCATGCGAAGAGTTGACTCATTGGAAAAGACTCTGATGCTGGGAGGGATTGGGGGCAGGAGGAGAAGGGGACGACAGAGGATGAGATGGCAGAATGGCATTACCGACTCGATGGACATGAGTTTGAGTGAACTCCGGGAGTTGGTGATGGACAGGGAGGCCTGGCGTGCTGCAATTCATGGGGTCGCAAAGAGTTGGACAAGATTGAGTAACTGAACTGAACTGAGCTGAATTTATTTATCTCTATTTTTGTTGTCTGTGCTTTTTCTATCCATTGCCAAATTAGATGTCATTAAGTTTTCCCCTATATTTTCTTTCATTAGTTCTTATGTTTAGGTTTTTGATCCGTTTTGAGTTGCTTTTATATGGTGCAAGATGAGGGTACAACTTCATTATTTTGTCTGAGGATATCCAGTTTTCCCAGGTTTATTTGTTGAAAATCATTTAATCATATAAGTGAGAATTTATTTCTGGGCTCTGTATATGATTACATTGGCTTATACGTCCATTTTTATGCCGGAACTGCACTGTTTTGATTACTGTGGCTTTGTAATTTGTTTTAAAATATGGAAATATGAGATCTTAAACTTCCTCAAGATTTTTTTGTTGTTGTTCATTCAAGCTCCCTTCACATTGCATATGAATTTTTGGATGAATCTATTTCTGCAAAGACCACTGTTGTAATTTTGATAGAGATTGCATTAAAGTTGTAGTTTGCTTTGGGTAGTATGAATCTCCTGACTATGTTAAGTCTTGCAATTGATGAATACAGGATGCCTTTCCATTTATTTGTACCTGCTTTAATTTTTTTTTAGGGATGCTCTGTAATTTTTAGTGTATGAATCTATCATTTTCTTAGTCAAGTTTATTCTAAGCATTTAATACTTTTTGATGCTATTATAAATGGAATTGTTTTCTTAATCTGTTTCTTTTGGGGGGGTCATTGTTAATGTATAGAAATGCAAGTGATTTTAGTGTGTTGATTTTGTATTTTCCAACTTTACCAAATAAGATTATTATCTCAAATAGGCTTTTCCTGTGGGGAGCATTTAGGGTTTTCTAGCATACTGAATGGAGAACGCAATGGCAACCCACTCCAGTACTCTTGCCTGGAAAATCCCATGGACAGAGGACCCATGGGGTCGCTAAGAGTTCGGCACTACTGAGCAACTTCACTTTCACTGTTCACTTTCATGCATTGGAGAAGGAAATGGCAACCCACTCCAGTATTCTTGCCTGGAGAATCCCAGGGATGGGGGAGCTAGTGGGCTGCCGTCTATGGGGTCACACAGAGTCAGACACGACTGAAGCGACTTAGCAGCAGCAGCATATTGAAAAGCAGAGACATTACTTTGTCAACAAAGGTCTGTCTAGTCAAGGCTATGGTCTTTCCAGTAGTCATGTATGGATGTGAGAGTTGGACTATAAAGACTGAGTGCAGAAGAATTGATGCTTTTGAATTGTGGTGTTGGAGAAGACTCTTGAGAGTCCCTTGGACTGCAAGGAGATCCAACCAGTCCATCCTAGAGGAAATCAGTACTGAATATTCATTGGAAGGACTGATGCTGAAGCTGAAACTCCAATACTTTGGCCACCTGATGCAAAGAGCTGACTCATTCGAAAAGACCCTGATGCTGGGACTGATTGGGGGCAGGAGGAGAAGGGGACAACAGAGGATGAGATGGCTGGATGGCATCATCAACTCAATGGACATGGGTTTGGGTGAACTCCTGGAGTTGGGGATGGACAGGGAGGCCTGGCGTGCTGTGGTTCATGGGGTTGCAAACAGTTGGACATGACTGAGCAACTAGACTGAACTAAACATGTAAATAATTCTTAGAAACTTTTAGACAAACAGCTTTTACATCAGTCCTCCAAGGGGTTTTCTTACCTCTCACCTACTTTTCTTCCTGGTACCCACTGCTGCCTTCAGGGGAGCTTTCTTTGTGCCTAGTCATGCCACCTCTCTGATTAACCAATTTCAGTGACTCCGGTGTCTTTCTGGTAACCTCAGGGAAATGCCCCAACTCCTGAGTGGTGTTTGGAAGGCCCCTCACGGTCTGGTCCCGGCTCCAGAGGCCCTGAACATGCTTCTTTGAACATGCTTGCTTGTTTCAGGACCTTTGTACTGCTTCCCTCTGGCTGAATGCCTACCATCTCTCTGACCCCTATCTCAGGCTCACTCTGTGGGTCAGAAAGCCTTTTGACCTGATATACCTGGGTTAGGAAACCATGGCACATGGCTCCATGGGAACCTGTGTTTTATCCCATAATATATCCACAGAGTATTTTGGTTGCTTATTTCTGTATATTTCCCAACTAGACTGTGGTGTCTGCATAAAGGGGACTGTGACTTACTCCTTAGTGTATCCTCGGTGCCCAGCACAATTATAGCCACAAAGAAGCTACTCAGGAAGGACACGCAGTGCGCAGCTTTGGAGAGGAATGATTCCCTTCTCCGAGGGAAAGAAGGCAGCTTGGCCTGGAAGTGAGAGGAACTTCTGGGGTGCAGATTTCCGTTTCTAATCAATTAAGGTTAGAATAATTATAACTACTGCATATAGTCCACATCAAACCAAATCCATGCAAATAATATCCCATGCAAATAATGTTTATTGAGGGCGTCCCTGGTGGCTCAGATGGTAAAGAATCTGCCTGCAAAACAGATCCAGATTCTATCTCTGGGTTGGGAAGATCCTTGGAGTAGGAAATGGCAATCCACTCCAGTATTCTTGTCTAGAGAATTTCATGGACAGAGGAGCCTGGATGGCTACAGTCCATGGGATCACAAAGAGTTGGACACAACTGAACGACTAACACACACACACACACACACACACACACACACACACAATGTTTACTGAGCATCTACTACAATCCTGTTCCTGTTGGCACACCAAGATGGAAATGGGTAAGATAAGGAGAAATATTTACCTAGAAATTGATTAAGGTGAAACATCCTAGAGAAGAAAGCAAGGACACAATACACAGGAAAAGCAGAATTCAAGAAATTGTGTGGGCAGGAGATTAAAAGAACAAGGGGAGATGGAAGAGGTTTGGCAATGTAACAAGCAGACAGTAACCCAGTGTCCTGGGGCACAGTGCCTCCAACAAAGGCCGTAAAGTGCTTGGTGCTCAGGCACAAACCACAAAAGAGACAGGAGTCCTGCTCTGTGTTCCAGGGTTAAGGAGGGACCTCACTGGGGAGAGGAGGTGGCCCTTTTCATCAGTCCCGACTTTTCCATCTCAGTCATCATATGGAGTTAGGACCAGAGCCTCAAGAAGGAGGAGGATGTAATATGATGTGATATTGTGGTTTATTAAGGTGCTGCTGTGTGCTAGGCTTGGTGCTGGCCCTTGAATGACTGTCTCATTTTTCTCTCAATAACACCTAAAGGCTCCAGCGCTATGTGACAGATGAGCAACTGAAGGTTGTAGACCTGACCCACTTCACAGTAATAGCACATCTGGAGAGAGTTACACTGACTGTATAAAACATTATAAGGATACTTGGGGACTTAATAACCAGTTTGGGACTGGAGGCAGTTTTTTCTTTTTGAAGTAATAGAGGAGGTAACATGTAAAAAAATTTTTTTTTCTTTTTTTGGAAACTAGAGAAAACTGTTGAAATTATAATTTCAAAGACTTTTATCTCCTTATCATTAATATTTTAAAAAAATCAGGTGAAAAGTGTCTTCTGCTCCCATGCTGTGTACACCGCACTCCGTTCAGCACTTTAAGAGCCAGGGAAGAAGGTGTTGATGTAGCCTCACAGAGCTGATGGTGGTGTATTTTCCCACATGAGTGTCAGCTCTGAAATTGCTGGGTGTTTTCTTTTGTTCACAGCTGTATCTGTAGAGGCAGAAGAGTGCCTAGTACATAGTAGATGCTTAGTAAATATTTGTCGAGTGAATCCATCAATACACAAAATTTCACTCACAAGAGACAGTGCAAAACTGTGCAAAGCGACATGAAATCCAGAACCAGGATGTACTGTCTGAGTACTACATGCTAAGCACTGTCCAAAATGAAAATGCTGATGCCACTTGCCATTACCAGAGAAGGTCAGGGGCTGCCATTTGCTTGTCCTAGATGTGGACCTGGAATTGGGTGTTGAAGGATGGACAAATAGGAATAGGAAGGACTGTTCTGGATGTGGGAGGGGCTTGAGTTGAGCGCAGGATGTACAAAGGATGCTGAGGATGGATGAGCAAACTGAGGCTCTAAGACCTGCCCGGGATGTGCTGCTCAGGGAATAAGTGGATTTAAACCCAGGTAGTCTGATTCCAGAGCTCAGTCCACATTTCTCTGATAAAGCTAGTTGATAGCTTGGAGAAGGAAGGCTGTGACAATCTATCTCAAAGGCAGGGAGGAGCTGTGAGGTGTGATATCCTCTGATTGATACATATTTCTTGTCCATGGAGGTCTTCTGCACCCAGGAAGTGGAGACAGTTATTTACCCTGCCATTTCTAAGGAAGCGAGCATTAATTAGAGAACCAGTTGAGAATTCCTTGGTGAAAAGTAATGCACAAAGACGGATCATTTCTGTACCAGTCAGTGGTGAAAAATAAAGGGCATTTCAAAGAATATTCTCATACAACTCGATTTTTGCATAGAGGATTCAGACAGACTGCTTTTGCAGACTTAAATAATCCCAGGATAAAAGGTACTATATAAATGCAAAGTATTATTATTATTATCCAGCGGTAGAAAAGAAGGACATTTCAAAGAATGTTTCAGTAGAATACAATTTTGTTTTGCACAGAGAGTTCAAGGGAAAAAGCTTTATTTTATAGACTTAAATAATATCATTATGGAGCTACAGTAAAATAAATAATACAGATATGGTGTTAAGATAAATAATACAGTTAGGAGGCTTAAATAAATAATGGTGGAGAGAGAAGAGAAATTAAGAGTCCTGGGAGAAGGCAGGGGGAGATGCAATTTTGAATTATAAGTGGTAGAGAATTGAGGTCCTAAAGTCCTAAAATATTCAGGATGTTTCTACACTGACCAAAAAGATGGCAGCGGATAGTTCACAATTCAGTGGCTGATCTGACAGTGTTTTTAGTAATAGACTTTTTTTAGTGATAGTCTTTTCCCATTGTTTCAACGAGTGCAATATAAAAATTTTTGGCTGAAGTTAAAAGGTAATTAAATCCACCATTTTATGACATTTACACACAATGACATCCTACCCCTTCTCCCCTAATCTTTGTTCCTTGATCCTCTATTCCTGTCCAACTATGGAAAAATAATGAGCTCATTTTCTACAAAATTCAGAGATGCTTCTGTAAAAAGTCTGTCCCAGCCCATACCTGGGAGCACCCCTGCCTTCCTCCTCAGTGGGTGTGGGCCTTGTCCGCCTTTTGTGGCTCTGATGTTCCTTTAGGGTTTGGTGTCCCATCTTTTTTAGAGAGACAGGGTTGCAACTTTCCAGGCAGAAAAACGGAAGCTCTTCCTCAGCCATGAACTTTAGCAGGGAGACCAGGTAGACCTGAATTCTGAAGAGAGTGACATGGAGTCTCTGGGGCAGGAGCAGAGGTGGGGAGCTGCAGATGAGCGCAGTGGCTGGTTCTGAGCTTGGGATGAAGGCCTCCAGACTCAGGCTCCTGCAGGTGGGATCTGCAGCCCAAAGGGGACCAGGGAGGGGGAGCGCTGAAGGCAAGGTGAGACTTGATCCTCCCAAGGAGAGTGTGGGATTCTGAATTCTCCAGGCTGTGAGAAGAGGGAATTACTGAGAGGTGAAAAGTCCAGAAGAGGCTCAGACCTATGCTTGGGGGACAGAGGGATTCCCCAGAGGCCAAGCCCTTGGTCTGGGACAGTCCCATCCTGGGAGGGGATGTGGAGTCTGGGCTAGAGGTGCAGGATTTTAGCTTGGACTAAAGGGCCTTGTGCATTCCACTCCCAGTCCACAGACTGGCAAACTGGGCCCTCCCTGTATTGGAGAGACCTTTTCAGCTCTTGAGACAAGAGAGATTTTTCTCAGAAGCATCATTTTTCTGTTGGGGACCCTGATTGTCCATCCAGATGTACTTAAACACCCAGGTACCACTGTGCTTGCAGAGAACAGCATAAGGGAAGCCTCATTTTCCAGAAGATGGGGTAGGGTCTCTCTACTCTCAGTGGATCTGTCTTACTTGTCCTTCAAAGCCTAATGTGAGTACACAGCCTCCTTTAGCCTGACCTTGTCTCCCTCCAACACAGTTTCTGCAGCCTGGTTGGATAAATGCTTGCACTGTCTCTTCTCATATACTCTTTTTTTCTTTCTCACTCAGGAAGTAGATGGTGGGCTCCTATCTTCTCTTATCTCTTCCAGATCATTCTACTCAGGTATAGGCATGCAGCATTTGTTCGGTGGAGATTTATGGATTTGAAGAGAGACAGGAGTTGGGGAGGAGAGAGAGGGGGTGGAGCAAGTCTTCTGTCTTCAGGTTGTAGCCATGCCCCTCTGTTTCCTTACTTGGCTCTTGAGGTCATAGGTCAAGTTGGATAATCCCACAGGGAGACAGTCAGGAAAAGCCTTGGGGTCGGAGTGGGGGGGGGGGTGTTTCCTTGGGAACAAAGAGTTGGATGTGCTGTTATGTAACTTTGAGGGGAAAGAAAAAACACAACAAACAAAATAGAAAGGCAGGGAAAATATAAATAAAAAAGAGTGCAAAGTTTTATTGTCAACTGCTGCTGTCACCTCCTGGAACTACAGTCGTATCTAAGAAATATGTGACATACTAATAGGAAGTAATTTACCCAAGGATGTTTTTGTGCCTTGAATTGCCTTCCCTGCTCAGCTGCGGGAACTTCGTGAGTGTATATGCATGAGAGCGGGCGAGGTGCTTCAGAAACTTCCCAATTTGTGCACAATGTGACTTTTATAAGGCCATTAAACTCATCTTGGGGAAAAGCGCTCCAGAAAACAGTGATCCATGGGATCTCAAGGAGCCTGTGAAGGCAGACAGAGATGGCAAAATGATGACCGAACCCTCTTGGCTAAAGTGACTTTGAGGTGGTGGCTGTTTCTCTGCTCACCCTCCTGCCCACCCATGCTTTCTTCCTCTCCCTCTGCCCTTCAGTAGCTGCAGTGGCTGGGTGGCCTTCATCTATACTGCTTTTGATCCAGAGGGCACTGCCAGTTTTTCTTGCTGTGGCTGGGTGGGACCTGAGGTTGGGACCCAGATCTAGGGGGCTTAGGTCTCAGCCTGGAAGTAGCCACAAAGCCAGTTCTGGCCTCAGGGTGTTCGTGGTGAAGCTCGGCTGTGACCTCTCACAGGCTGTGCCCACAGATGAGGATCCAGGCTTTTAAGCAGCCAGGCCGATCCTCAGTGCTTGGGGAGGAAGGTCCAGAGAGAAGAAAGGTACAGGGAAGGAGGGTGGAGAGAGCAGGGAGGGTAGCAGAGATGGCAAGAGAGTGGAAAGAGAGAGGAGTCAATAAGAGAAGCGTACAGTGGAGGCAGAAAAGGAGGACAAGGATGAAGGAGAAGATACGGGTCAGGAGAGAGTCCTGCTTATGTCTTTCTCCTCAAATGCCTGCAGATGCTTGTTCGGTAAACATAGGCAGGGCCACGATCAGAATATAATCAGAAAATAGAAACCACGAAGAAATGAATAGCACCAAAGGCAAGAGATTTGTCTGTCAGGTGGCCATGAGGAGCCGTGTGAGATCTCCCGGCAACTTCTTTGATCACTTCCCTCTGGCTCTCAGGTCCCACCGCGGTCCGCCTTGGACAGGGCATGCGCAGTTCACAGCTGCTGGGAGGCCGGGGAGTCCTTGTAGCTGCGCGGGGCAGCGGGAGGCCCTGAGCTTCCTGCCAGGCTGGGGGACTGGCTGTGATGAGAAGCCAGGGGATGGGTGGGGAGGGGGTGGAGCGGGCTGGGCAGGCCTCTACCCCCTCATCGCTGGACCAGGAAGCAGGCTCTGTGCGCAGAGCCACTGGGATGGGGGCACCCGAGAGTGCTCAGTGGGTGTGGGTGACTGGGCGGCGATAGGGCAGGGAAGGAAGCAGGGTGCCTTTAATTTGTACTCCAGCCTGTCTCTCTCTCTGTGTCCTAGCTTGGGAAAAAAGAAATGAGCCCCTTATCAATTTTTAATAAATTGAAATGACAAATAATCCATTTAATAAATTATTAACTGAGAAAATTACTGAAAACTGAAATATCAAACAATCGTGAGCAAATGCTCGGAGCAGTGTGTTTATTAATAACAAGTCCTGCCTCAGGAGAGCGCTGATGCCGTGATTCTGACGTGGCTGCTCTCCCCACACAGACTGCGGCCCAGCGTGGGAGGGGCCGGGTGCTGGGGCATCCTTGGGGTCGGGGACACACGCTGGTGGAGCAGGCACGGTAGCCTGGGAGCTCACAGAGTGACAGCTCGGACAGCTCTTGGGAAGGTGGTACCTGGATGTGGCATTTTGATGGGCACCAGGGCGAAGTCCCCAGTTTCTGCCATCATGGTCTTGGAAGGGAGCCGCAAATAATCCCATCCCTGGAGTTTAGTGCTTTAAATCAAAAGCTACACGTTCAGAAAAAATTGTGTGTGTGCATGTATGCACGTGCATGAGATTTTGTATATATAAAGGATGACGTCAACCCGCAGTCTGCCTGGTGTGATGATCCGCTGAGCTGGCGGTCCTACAGCAGACCTGACTGCCCACCCTGAGGGCTTGGAGCGGGGGTGCTTTGTGGTGGCAGAGGGCCTGGCCTGGGGGCTGGGGCTGGGGAGGCTCCAGCACTGTGCAGGGAGGGGACACGGGGTGGCAGTTTGGGGAGTCCTTTTGCAAAGTGCCCTTGGTGCTCCTGAAAGGCCACTGGTGATCACAGAATCCAGACCATTATTCACTCTGAGAAATGGAGGCTCAGAGAGGTTAGGGTTAGGGTCTGGTCTGCAGCATCAGCGCTAGTGATGGAGAGGCAGAGCCAGCTAGGGCCTGGGTTCCTGGTCAGATGCCCTTTCTATTATGGCTCCAGGTCTCAGGCTGGTTCTAACTTGCTGGTCCCCAAGAAGCCTCCCTCTCATCTCATTGCTTCCTCTCTGCCCTCTGGGGGCTCCTGATCACAGGTAGAGTCACATAGATCTGTCCAGGGTCGCTGGCTCTGGAGGCATCACTGTACAGCTGGCCGTGGTCTTCTTTGCATTGCCCAGGCCTGAGGTCCGAGACCACAGGCATCATCTCCTCCTAAGCTCTGGCTGTCTCTAGAAGCATAACCAAGCCTGCCAGCTTGCCTCTCCTCTCCCAAGGCTGCGATAACCCGGAAACGTGGTTTCTTCATGATAGCCCTGCTGTGGGGCTTGGAGCCGGGCAGGTGACCTCCTTGTGTCCTAGTTCTTTTATCTGTAAAATGGGGATAATAATAAACAGGGTAATTTGATGGCTGGGATTGAAACAGTCCCATTATAAAAATACAATGCAGCAGTTCGGGCTGACAGGCTGTAGGCTTGAAGATGGTGCTGCAATGGGTATTTTTAGGAAGGAGGGAAATGGGGGGAGGGATGGGTGGTTTATAAATGTTTGTTGCATTAAAAAATGTGCTAGTTTGAATTGTGCAGAACGGAGTATCATTTGTTTCTAGAAAAATTCACTGCTGTGGAAATGAATTAGTTTACATTGAATATGTGATGGTTCAGAGAAAGGGATATTAACCCAATTTGCATTTCTTTGAACTGAAATAAATTATTGCCATGTTTGCATTAGTTGGGTCAACTGAATGTGATTGGGCAGACCCACAGTGGTGAGGGCTGGCCCTGGGCTTAGAGTGTTACAATGGGGTCAATGAGCGCAAATCAGCAAGCCCCCTTCAAATCAGGGTTAATTAACCTTTTGAGGGGAACTGTGACCCCTTTGGGGGTCTGATGAAAGCAACTGGCAGACCTATCCCATACAACTGTGTAGGGATCTGACATTGTCCTTTAGCCTGTCCTAGTCCAAAGAAGCCAATGTCTATTGTCTTGATGTCTCAAGCCCAAGTCATAACCCACATTGGTTAGAATTCAGTTTCTGAGGTCTCTCCCATCTGTGGAATAAAACAGGATTCTGGTCCTGAAGAAGGGGACAGCCAAAGACAAGCTTATGTGTGTACTCAGAGCTAGGGGCGGTGGACATTTCAGACCATACAAGACAGTCCAAGCTAGGAGAAGGAGTTGACTATGGCACCTGCAGGCCTGTCAATCACAAGGACTGGCTTGGTGGGCCTGGCTGGCAAGCCACAGCCCCCTCTACCTTCACTTCTCCATGCCCAGGTCTGTTTTAATTCCATGCGGAGCCAAATAAGAGTGTATCCCAAGGGCAAGGAGGTGTCAGTGTCCGGCTTCCTCCAAACCTGGCCCTGGCCAGCCCCCAGGAGAGCTGAAAGGCAACATCAGGGCCATGGATCAGTGAGGGGGCAATTGGTGAACTCAAATGTTGGTGATGGGCTTCCCTGATAGCTCAGTTGGTATAGAATCTGCCTGCAATTCACGAGACCCTGGTTCGATTCCTAGGTCGGGAAGATCTGCTGGAGAAGGGAGAGGCTACCCACTTCAGTATTCTTGGGCTTCCCTTGTGGTTCAGCTGGTAAAGAATCCACCTGCAAAGCAGGAGACCTGGGTTCAATCCCTGGGTTGGGAAGATCCCCTGGAGAAGGGAAAGACTACCCACAACAGTATTGTGGTCTGGAGAATGCCATGGACTGTATAGTCAATGGCATCGCAAAGATTCAGACACGACTGAGTGACTTTCACATTCACTAATTGGTGACAGCATATGCGGACAGTGATCCCTATTGTAGATGGACAATTGAAAGTGTCAGTTGCTTAGCTGTGTCTGACTCTGCAACTCTATGAACTGTAGCCCACTAGGCTACTCTGTCCATGGACTTCTCCAGGCAAGAATACTAGAGTGGGAGAAGATCCTTTCTCCAGGGGATCTTCCTGACCCAGGGATGGAACCCAGTCTCCTGCACTGTAGGCAGATTCGTTACCATCTGAGCCACTAGAGAAGCCCATGGAAGCTCTATGGATGTTGAACATAGAGGTAAATCCTGAAGAAATGGAAGCTATTTATAGATACATGCCTGGAATTTGCTGTTATCTGTCGGACCAGAGCAGCTTAAGCAACCCAAAAACTGTAATATGGGGGAGAGAGATTGTGGGATGGAGAAAATCACATTACCTTTCCCCAGTAGAAGGTGGCAGAGCTAGCTAGGTAGCAACCAGTGGCCAGAGAGCCTTATTTAATGAGTCCCCTACTTGAACTTCCTTTTATTGGAAAGAGACAACTGTAGGACAATAAGATGCTAAGGGAGAACTTAATTTAAAAAATAACTTCAGGGTGAAGATCCTTTTGCATCACTTTTCGGCTTAAAACCCATCCATTGTGCTTTAGTGATGTCAGGCTAAAGCCCGAGCCCCTTAACTCGGTATAAACTCACCCATCGTACTTGACTGGTGGTACTGAATTTCCCAAATGATTCACACCCTCTATTATGGCCAAACCTTTATTTCTGCTGCTTTCTTTGCTGGGGACATCCTCTCCCCTTTCTCATGGATGCCCTCTAGGCAGTTTGCCCTTGTCAAAGGACAGAAATGGTATGGGCCTAACAGAAGCAGAAGATATTAAGAAGATGTGGCAAAAATACACAGAAGAACTACACAAAAAATGATCTTCACCACCCAGATAATCATGATGGTATGATCACCAACCTAGATCCAGACATCATGGAATGTGAAGTCAAGTGAGCCTTAGGAATCATCACTACAAACAAAGCTAGTGGAGGTGATGGAATTCCAGTTGAGCTATTTCAAATCCTAAAAGATGATACTGTGAAACAGCTGCACTCAATAGGTCAGCAAATTTGGAAAACTCAGCAGTGGCCACAGGACTAGTAAAGGTTAGCTTTCATTCCAACCCAAAAGAAAGGCAATGCCAAGGAATGCTCACACAATACACTCATCTCACATGCTAGTAAAGTAATGCTCAAAATTCTCCAAGCCAGGCTTCAACAGAATGTGAACCATGAAATTGCAGAGGTTCAAGCTGGATTTAGAAAAGGCAGAGGAACCAGAGATCAAATTGCCTACATCTGCTGGATCACTGAAAAATCAAGAGAGTTCCAGAAAAACATCTACTTCTGCTTTATTGACTATGCCAAAGCCTTTGTTTGTGTGGATCACAATAAACTGTGGAAAATTCTTCAAGAGATGGGAATGCCAGACCACCTGACCTGCCTCCTGAGAAATCTGTATGCAGGTCAAGAAGCAACAGTTAGAACTGTACATGGAACAACAGACTGGTTCCAAATCAGGAAAGGAGTATGTCAAGGCTGTATACTGTCACCCTGTTTAACTTATATGCAGAGTACATCATGAGAAAGGCTGGGCTGGATGAAGCACAAGGTGGAATCAAGATTGCCAGGAGAAATATCAATAACCTCAGATATGCAGATGACACCACTCTTAAGGCAGAAAGTGAAGAACTAAAGAGCCTCTTAATGAAAGTGAAAGAGGAGAGTGAAAAAGTTGGCTTAAAACTCAACATTCAGAAACCTAAGATCATGGCACCTGGTCCCATTACTTCCTGGCAAATAGATGGGGAAACAGTGGAAACAGTGAGAGACTTTATGTTTTGGGCTCCAAAATCACTGCAGATGGTGACTGTAGCCATGAAATTAAAAGACGCTTGCTCCTTGGAAGAAAAGTTATGACCAACCTAGACAGCATATTAAATAGCAGAGATATTACTTTGCCAACAAAGGTCCGTCTAGTCAAAGCTGTGGTTTTTCCAGTAGTCATGTATGGGCGTGAGAGTTGGACTATAAAGAAAGCTGAGTGCCGAAGAAATGATGCTTTTAAACTGTGGTGTTAGAGAAGATTCTTGAGAGTCCCTTGGACTGCAAGGAGATCCAACCGGTCCATCCTAAATGAGATCAGTCCTGAAGATTCATTGGAAGGATTAATGTTGAAGCTGAAACTCCAATACTTTGGCCACCTGATTTGAAGAACTGAGTGATTTGAAAAGACCCTGATGCTGGGAAAGATTGAAGGCGGGAGGAGAAGGGGCCGACAGAGGATGAGATGGTTGGATGGCATCACCGACTCAATGAACATGAGTTTGAGTAAACTCCGGGAGTTGGTGATGGACAGGGAGTTCTGCAGTCCATGGAGTCTCAAAGAATTGGACATGACTGAGCAACTGAACTGAACTGAACTGGACGAGGTTTGAGCCTCTGTGATAATACTTATTGCATTACATTATTCCAGTAGGAGAAGCTGATGGGGACCAGCCAACCAGTGGGCTCCTCAGGGCAGAGTCATGACTCATTCTCTGTTGGGGCCTGTGGCCAGCCAGCCACGTGGGAGGAACTGGGTAAATGCATCTTGAATGCCTGCATCCCTAAGGTAATGACTCAATGAAGAAAAGGACTTTAGTTTCATTGTCCTGCCCTTCACCCAACCGATTCCCTCTACAACATTAAATATGGCTTATATTTACTAAGCTTCTTTCATCTGTCAAGTGCGAATACTACTGTCTTCCTGATGATTTTTGTGAGGGAGAAATGAGTGAATTCACATAAAAAGCAGTGCCTGATATTCAGTAAGTACTCAATGAATGTGCAGTAGCATTGTTCTCTGTAAATAAGTTTTCTGTTGTTTTTCAGTCACTAAGTTGTGTCCAGCTCTTTGCAACCCCATTGACTGTAGCCTGCCAGGCTCCTCTTCCGTGGGGTTTTTCAGGCAAGAATACTGGAGTGGGTTGCCATTTCCTTCTCCAGTAAATAATCTGAGAGACACCAAACCCAGAGTTGTCCTGGAAACAAGAAATGTCACCTCTCTTAGTCATTAGACCCACCACTAACAGCTTGAAAATGCTTCTAGAAAGTGACTTCTGGAATATTAGCATCAGACCTGGGACCAGGAATCAGACTTTGGGAGACCATCATCGGGACCCACTCAGGCTGCCAGTTCTGCCAGGAGTCGCCTGGCCAATGGTGGTCAGGCGGGGCTGGAGGAAACTCCTAGCAGAGCCCGTGCCAGTCCCTGGCTAGGCTTTACTTAAGTCAGGGGAAGGAATTCATGCTGGGTAAATGAGGTAATGAATGTGCAAGTGCTTTGCAAATTGCAAAGTGCTATACAAATGTGAAGCATTGTTACACTCATCTATTTCTCTTCTTTGTGCTCCTAGGGTTTCCTAATGGGAACTCTTTTTGAAAGTCTTAGGCTGGCTTTCAGTTAACTAAAGGAAAAGAGCATTTGCAGGGTGGTAGGGAAGGGGGCGGTCCTGTGCACCCCAAGAGTAGCAGAAGTCCAAGCTAGGAAAGGGGAGGGACTTGCTGGCAATAGGAACTTGGACATGAAAAGGCTGAACATTGTGTGGTGATTAATCCCTCCCAACCTGGACCTTTTCCCCCTGGGCTGGACTATCCTAGAACTGCTCAAATCATTCTAGAGAGACAGTTTGGCTTGTGCTGAGAAGGGTGAGCGCAAACTCAGGGCCCTAGTGGCTGTGAATAAGTGTGGAGTGTCATGGGCAGTGTCCCTATTTTCTGCCTCCTGCTTTGCCCAGGCCACTGCAAACCATCTCCAGCTGCTTTGTGCAAAAGACACAGAGGGAAGAACTCGACTCTAACATCCTTACACTAGGTTCATTTGCTTCTAACTGTGCCTAGCCTGCTCCCAGGCTTCCCTCCCCACCTCACAGCCGTGGGTAATCAGGCAACTGCAGAAACTCATGATGGTTTACATTTCAGCTTCAACAAGGTCCAGCCAGCCTGGACAGAGGAGCCAAGGCACAAGACCCATTTCCCAGGCCATTGTTCATGAGTTTATGATTAAACTCAACTTGCTCATGTTTGTTTTGCCAGGAGCTGAGTAGCCCCACCTAGAGAGAGTCACATGAAATCTCAGCCTCTTAGATCCCACTAGGCTGTGAGATCCCATTAGGGTGTGAGAATTAAACCTTGCATGATTGCAGAGATAATCATGAAGATAATATCTGTGGTTCTTCACAAGAGTTGTGAAGAACTCCTTCAATGCCTGGGAGCTATCTACACCGTCGGCTTCCCAATGGTGGAAGCCATTGGGAAATGGTAAGCTGGAAACAGTAGACAGCTCCTAGGCTATGAAGTTTAATCATGAAGTGGGAATCATGTCCCCATATCTGCTTGTTCATTGCTTCACACCCAGCACCTGGCACAGTTCCTGTAGACTAGGGTCTAATGTGTTTGTTCACTTAGTGAATAAATGAGTGAATATGAGTGGATCATCCCAAGGCAAATTTCAAAGGTCTCAGTAAGACAGTGTTGAAATAGGTTTTTGCCCAAATGTCAACTGATTTTCCCATGGTTAACAATATACATCATTTCCTCAAAAAATGGGTGTGACTTAGAGAGGCTTTTGAAGATGTAAAGGCAATGTAGGTGGTTGAAGAATTTCATAAACTGAGGACAGGGGCAGGGAGTGAGCATGGCATGCTCAGGGAACAGTGAAAACTAGAGGGGTCAGATATTAAACTCTCACTATTTGAGTCAATGGTTTCATTCAAGACTTTCTGATCTCTTAGAAAATGACATTTAATTTTTCCTACTCCACCCCTCCCCCAAAGGGCATTTAAAAACTGCAACTAGAATTGAAGAAAGTCCATAAGTCATTGTCTGGTCTTGCTGTTCCCAATCTTTAGAGTGTATCAAAAGCATCTGTGAAGCTTTAGGAGCCATAACTCTCCAGGCTCCGTCACAAACCCACTCCATCAGGCCTTCTAAAATTAGAGCCTGGGGGGTAAGTTGCAAAAACTTCATGGTTGATACTGATGCTCTGAAAACAACTAGCCTAGTTATTCATTTCACACAATTCATCGAGTATTTTCACAACACGAAAAGCATTGCTTTTTTAGATGGTGCTTCCTAGTTTCTGGAGTTTCTTAAAGTGTGCCCTCAAAGTGGTTTCCACATCCCATGTGCCTACCATGTGACCAGGTAAGAGCAGAGAGATCCTCAAATTGTCCACAAAGAGCAGCATGGCTGTTTGCCCTTGCTTGTTTAGGTTGGCTATACCACTGAGAGCGTGGCCACAGCACAGGCGAGTTTGGTGGGAGGTGGAGGACAGGTAGAGCTTATGGCTTTGGCCAGAGGGACTGTCAAAAGAGTGGGATACCTGTGGCCATTCTCCAGAAGTGTCAAAGGCAAGGTATTCCAGGCCTAAGTGACTCACTCGTTTATTTTGCCTTCATTCATCAGCTGTTTACCGAGTGCCTGCTACACGCCAGGCACTGCAGACGCCATGCTGTGTGAGATGGCATCTCTCTGCCTCCTGAAACCAGCAGTCAGGCTGGGATGTCATAGGCAGACATAGACAGTGGATGTCAGCAAATAAATAATTTTTATACATATTCAAGTAAGAATGACAGTCAATAGAGAAAGCCTCCAACTACTCTTCACACTGTTTGGATTCCACTCAACCCTACATGGGTCAGCAGGTGTGGCCACCTGCAACCCATGACACACTGCCCATAATGCCTGGGTTTTGTTCAGCTCTCCATCCTCCTCCATCTTCCTCACTTTCTCTATGCAATTTGCATTTTAACATGTGCTGATGCTAAATATTTTACAGACGAGGCAGCTGAGATCTGAAGAGCACATGGCCAGTGACTGGGGTGGTGGGCTTGGCTTTGGGCTTTGAACCCCACCTTGTCCTTCTCTTTCAAGTCTCTACCCACCTCTATTCAGTCCCCAGAGCAGATTGCCTCAGTTCCTTCTCTATTTAACTTTCTTTATTATAGTCAAGACTTCAATTAACTTTTCTCTGTAGAACGACTGTATTAGGCAAAAGTTTGTGTGGGATCCAATAAAACGTCAGATGATATTGAGCCTACGTCAGGCAGAGCCTGCAGCGTGATAAGTTATTATGTGTAAATGTTACAGCTTTATTTTGAGGAGAATACATGTGTACTATCAAGCTGTTTTATGGATACGCAGCGTGATTGATTACAGAACGCAGATCTGTCGCAACAAGATAAACTCAGATAGAATAGTCTGTGGATAGTTAGGCCTCAGCAGTATGTTAACAAAAGATGACTCTAGGAATGATAATTCCTCTCATTTCAGCAATTTCTTGATGCCACTCCCCAGTAAAAATCCATTTCGAGAGAGCTGACTTCCGATGCTGGAGGGATTCCTCTTCGCTCTTGGGTCTTTTTCCATTTGTTCAGCAATGAGTCATAGAAGGCTGTGTTTGCCATCAAAGCCGCAACCACAGCTGGGACTTGGCCCAAAGTGGGTAGGTGTTGGGGGTGGGGATCTAGGCCTGCTGCCTTGAAACAGCCTATTTGTCAGCTAACAAATAGGCAAACGTGAAAAAAATGGCCATGATTTGTGTAGCACATAAAATAGTTGGGTAAAAATGGATTACATCAAGTAGCAGACTATTTTGCAGATCAGCCCCAAGCAACTTGTTGCTATAAAATAACTAGATGGAATTCGTCAGCAGCTTTTCAAATAACCATTTGTTTGTGAAACAAAGAGTTGCTTGAATGACTTAAATCAAGCTCAAGCCTGCAGCTCTTCCTTGAGGCCATTGCTGACTCCATGGGCGATATGGTGATCTTCTTTGAGTTCCTCTAGGGTCTGGGCTCGCGCTTTAGACAAGGAGTCACCCATGTGCATTTCCTTGGATCCCCGTCCTGAGTTATGACTTCTCTTTGTTACACACTTTTTTTTTTTGTGATTATGGAGAGGTGTCATGGTGCAGTGGAAGGGAGTTCTAGATCTGAAGGGCAAAACCCTGTGCTGGTATCTTTCTCTATTTTCCATGGGTTCCCTGACTCCGGGCAAGGCACTTCTCCTGAGCCATGGCCCCATCATCTGAAAAGCATGGACGATGACACCTGTCTTATCCATCTTGCAGGATTGTGAGAAGCAAGTGGGCAAATAAAATATTTGAAGGCACTTTCTAAATTGTGTAGTTCTACCTGAGAAATACTTAGGAAGTGCCTGAGACCACTGCACTTGCCTTGGATGCAAATATGGTCTCTTCTGTTTTATTTTCCTGATCAATCATCTCAGATCTCAGCTTCTCTTATCAGGGAGTCCAGTTCCTTATTTCTTACCCATGGCCATGCACGAAAGTAGGGAGACAGAAATTGGAAAGCTCTGCTCACTGTGACACACCTGCTTGGGAGTGGTGCCTTTACCGCATCCTGGTCTACAGGGCATGTGTTGTCTGTGGGCCCTTTCCTGGTACGCTCCCGATGCCCTGTGGGTCCAGATCCCGCTGTTGTTCAGTCGCTCAGTTGTATCCAACTCTTTGCGACTCCACGGACTGCAGCATGTCAGGCTTCCCTACCCTTCACCATCTCCCAGAACTTGCTAAACTCATGTCCATTGAGTCAGTGATGCCATCCAACCATCTTGTCCTCTGTTGTCCCCTTCTTCTCTACTCACCACCAATTTTGGGGTTTCCTATACTTGGATCCTCACTCTCACGTGCTTAGCCACTGTTTCCCCAAAGTGCTTCTCCAGAGGGACTGGGTCCTGAGGCATTTCCAGTTTCCTCACAAAATCACCTTGTCCGCATGAAACCTCATAAGCTCTAGAATTCATCCTGGGTCACCAGTTTGCCTCTATCTTCCCTGTTGCGAGGTGCCCTTTGGAGTTCCAGCCATCCTTTCTTGCTAGAGGTTAGCATCCTGAGTAAGAGCAAGGATTCTGGAGGTCAGCCTGCATCAGAGCAAACTCCAGTCTCACCATTTCCTAGCAGTGGGACTTTGGGAGAATTACTTAGCCTCTCTGAACCTCAGCATTTTCATCTGCAAAATGGAAATAAACTGGTACCATGTCATAGGATTTCTTTAAAAATTAAAATAAAATTAAAAAATTAAAATTTAATTAAAAATTAAATAATAGATACAAACTCCTTGCAAGTGCCTGGCATGAAATAAGAACTATAGACATGTTATTAGCTGTAATCTATTATGACTTATTGGGACTACCCTGTGGCTTAGGTGGTAAAGAATCTTCCTGCAATGAGGGAGACCTGGGTTTGAGCCCTGGGTCAGGAAGATCCCCTGGAGAAGGAAATGTCAACCTACTCCAGTATTCTTGCCTGGAGAATTACATGGACAGAGGAGTCTGGCAGGCTGCAGTTCATGGGGTCACAAAGAGTGATGAACACTCTTTGTTAGTCTGAGTGACTAATACACATGCCTACACACACACATTTTGATTGAACAACAATAGGGATCTGGACCCACAGGGCATCGGGAGCGTACCAGGAAAGGGCCCACAGACAACACATGCCCTGTAGACCAGGATGCGGGAAAGGCACCACTCCCAAGCAGGTGTGTCACAGTGAGCAGAGCTTTCCAATTTCTGTCTCCCTACTTTCGTGCATGGCCATGGGTAAGAAATAAGGAACTGGACTCCCTGATAAGAGAAGCTGAGATCTGAGATGATTGATCAGGAAAATAAAACAGAAGAGACCATATTTGTATCCAAGGCAAGTGCAGTGGTCTCAGGCACTTCCTAAGTATTTCTCAGGTAGAACTACACAATTTAGAAAGTGCCTTCAAATATTTTATTTGCCCACTTGCTTCTCACAATCCTGCAAGATGGATAAGACAGGTGTCATTGTCCTTGCTTTTCAGATGATGGGGCCATGGCTCAGGAGAAGTGCCTTGCCTGGAGTCAGGGAACCCATGAAAAATAGAGAACAGAAAGGAGCAGAGGAGAAGTTGTATCCATTAGCTTTTGCTGTGCAAAAGAAATCATTACCAAAATGCAGGGGTTTAAAATGACAACTGTTTCTTTGGTTCATGGTTTGCTGTTCTGGGCTAGCTCAGCTGATCTCTGCTGGATTCTTCTCAGGCACCTCTTGTCACCAGGTAGGGTGGCTGGTGGCCTGATGAGCTGAGATGTTCACTCACATGTCTGAAAGTTGGCGGGCTATTGGTCAGGAATTGGCTGACTGTTGGCTGAGGCTCTTTGCTTCCTGCAGGTTAGTTATACCTTCTTCACACTGTTGTTTCAGGGTTGCAAAGATGGCAAAATAAGAAGCTATGAGAACTTTAAAAATATTTATTTATGTGGCTGCAACAGGACTTAGCTGCGGTATGCAAAATCTCTAGTTCCCTAACCAGGGATTGAACCTGGGTCCCCTGCATTGGGAACATGGAGTCTTAGCCACTGGACCACCAGTCCCTGGTGGTTCTATGGTAAAGAATCCACCAGCCAGTACAAGAACTTTCCAAGCCTAAGCTGGGAAATCACACATTCTTTCGGTCAAACCCAATTCTTGATGGAAGATTCTTGGCTGCTAAGAATCTGTAGTTATTAGCAGTTAATTATGATAGTAAACCCTTTGCTTAAGACAATGGACTCTTTCTTAGTTTCCATTTGCATTCTAAGAGGGCCGGTAAATGTATCTTTACCAGCGGGACTCACTCTCTCTTTTAAACTAATTACACATCCACTCTGTGCCAGGCACACTGGCTACAGAAAGATCAGATGGTCAGAGGGTACTCAGGGAGAAGGGGGAAGGAAGTTTGGAAGGGCTGTGTTAGTATCTAGTTGGGGGCATAGCCTGGTCTAGAGGCAGTAGAAAGGCTTTCCTGAGAAAGTGAAGTTAAGCCGGAGTTGAAGGATGTCAGGAGAGAGCCGTGTCTGGGGGTCGAGGGTAGTAAAATGTAAGGATCCAAATGAAGTTACAGAAGATCACCCCGTCTTGCTCCCTTAGTTACAAGCGAGAACAATGAGGCCTGGATTCTCCCACATTTAGGGGAAGAGCAGAGATCCAGGCCTCCTGGCTGCCTTGTCTTGATTTGTACCTAGAATTAGGTCAACAAATACATTTCCACTAAAGCTGCCTTGGAAAGTCCATCACAGACTCAGTCATTTTTCAGTCTCTGATTCCACCCTGCTCTTAGGAGGAATTCCACATTTCTTCCACCCCTGGCTTTCATATCCCATGTGTCTCTAAAATTAAAGATCCACTCTGGACTGGCTGGTGAGGAACCCAGACAGATGACCCCCTTAACGTCTGGTTGTGTGGCCTGTGGACCCATGTGGCCAGTGAGGCACCTCCACTATGGGCCACACCAAGGGACCAAGCCCAGCCTCCAAACTGCAGGTAACATGTCAGAAGATGCAACCACCAAGAATTTCATCAGATACCGTTTGGCTGCAAAAAGGTGCAAGAAGCCACGAATCTATCATTAGGCAACTGGAACACTTGGATCCTGCCTAAATTAGAAACATGCTACCTGGCAGGGTGTTGACTCTCCTTTTGGCCTTAATTCCTAGCTGAGGACATGGACTGTCCCCAGTCTGACAGAAGTCAACCATGACCTCCACCCCGGGCCATTGTGCAGCACTTTGCTCTACAGCCTTCAAAGCATCCTCAAGATCATCACTTCATGAGACCCTCACAAAACTCTATCCAGACCCCAGATGGAAAAGTTCTCAGTAAGTACATGAGAAAATAGAGGCTCAGAGGGGCTTGGAGACTTGCTCAAAGCTTCCAGTTAGTGGGGGCTTGATCCACAACATAAGGCCAACCTTTGAGCCTTCAAGAGTAGACCTTTTATGGAGAAAAACAGAACAAACAGCCTCTGACTTGGCAACAGACCGTATCCTCAGGGTCTCCTGCACCCTGTACAGGTCTTATCAAATCCAGTCAGCCCAGGTGTTAATACATTCTCAAACCCTTCTCTCTCTCTCTCTCTCTCTGTTTGGCTGCACCATGAAGCATGCAGAATCTTACTTCCCTGACCAGGGATCGTGCTTTCTCCTCCTGCAGTGGAAGCACAGAGTCTTAACCACTAGACTGCCAGGGAAGTCCCCACGAGCCCTTCTCTTTGATCCGACTTCCTTACACATGACCTGGCTTGCTTACAACCTCTGTATGATGCTTCCAGCCCCACACAGCCAGAGCAGGCTGTCAATGGGAAGCGGAGGATACTTATTGCATGATACAGACACTACAACGTCTACCCGACTAGAGGTCAGTCTCTGGTGGGCAGGCGAGGAATCCTGGAGCCATGCCTTATTTAGCTGAATCAGTGCACACAGATTGCCCAGCTGTTAGACATGGAGGAAGGACCGCAGGGAGCTCCCAGGGTGAGGAGGCCTGGCTTAGAATATCTGACAAGGGGGTGGTGATTAGACTCCCTTTGTGTTGTTGAGAGCAGATCTGGGGCAAACCGCTGAGAGTGCCGGGAAGCAAATTGTAATCCACCGGGAGGAAGAACTTTCTACCCGTTCAGAGCTGTCCAGAAGGAGAAGGTTTTGTCTTAAGTGATCGCCTATCTGTCATTCAGGGGAGTTGCCAGTCCCATTGCTGAAGAGCAAGAGCTGACAGAAGAGGCTTTTTCAGTCAAACTGAAGCCCATCAATTTCTCTTTATTAGGCCCAACCATTGGTCCTAATTTTAGATTCTGGAGCGGCATCAAATAAAGCTAATCACTCTTGCACATTTTACAAGAGGGGCTTGTAAATGAGTTTCTAATTGGTGGAATTTCAGGCATGGTTATAAAGTGCAATGAAGAATTTCAGGCCAGTGGGGAGATATTTTGGGGAAGTGTGGTCTTTTCACAGCCCTTAAATCATGCCGCAGAGCTGACCAGCCACCATCAAGTGTTGGACTAACATAGGAGAAATTCGTTCAATGTTCATTTGCTGAAGATTCTTTTGGTGGGAGCGAAGCGGCATCAGCAGGGCATTGGAAGTTTTCTTGGAGCTTTGGCGAATGTCCCTTGCCTTTTAGACTCTGATAGTGAAACTGAGGTTCCCAATTTAGGAAAAGGTAGGGGCAGGAGGGGGCTTGCAAATGATCCGAGCATTTGGTCTCCTTGCTTGCCGAGATTTGTGGAAAGAATGAATGAAAGTAGTACTTACAACATCCGCAGGCTAGGTCTGAGAGGAGTTCTACCTCCTTGTACTGGCCATGGAAGTCATTACTGGAAGTGCCCTGGCTTCTGCCTATGGGGTCACTGTGAGTAGAGAGCCACATTCAATAGGACCCCAGAGGTATTTGAGCTTCCTGCTGGAAGTCACAGCAGGGACCGTTGACACTGCCAGCAAGGCGTGTGTTCAGGGTTTCTGCCTCCCCTCACTGTATCACTTCCCTTCTGCCCTTTTCTGCATGCACATTGTTTTGGATCACACTGGGTCCCAAGTATTGTGGAAGCAGAAATATGGCTCTGTAGCTCTCACTGAGGTGCTAGTGGCTTACTCTGTGCAGCCTGTATGCCCAGCCCGGAAGGGGACACAATCAGTTTCCCAGGTATTTCTTGCTTTTCCCATCTTCCTTGTTTGTTTAACCAGCCAGCATTACTCCTTCTTTCTGGCAATAGCTAGGAAACATAGCCTGCTTCTCTATGCATGTATTCATCCATCCATGTATCCACTCGTCCATGCATTTAACTCATCCATGCATCCATCCATCCATGCACATCTGCATTTGACAAGCAGTTGCAGGGCTTTCGTATAGAGTCAGACGCTGTGTTAGGCACTATAGATAAAATGTGTTAGGCACTCAAGGTAAAATGAGGTGCTTGCATGAGTAGCTGAGAGACAGTCCTCCAAATATACAAGTTCAGAACAATGAGACAGTGACTGTAACAGAGGTTTGTGCAAAGCGCAGGAAGACCCAGGTAAGGCGTGGCTGCCTGTGGAACTCAGGGAAGGTGTGAAAGGAGCCTTGATAAATGAGTCAGCATTTTCCAGACAGACAAGTGGACAGAGAGCGCTCTGTGTAGGGTGCAGAGGTAAGAAGCAGCATGCTATTTAAAAAGAGGTTCTAAGGGGGCAGATTCTGCTTCGGCTTTTGCTCCCTCTTGTACATCTGCTCATAGTGGATGCTTGTCCTTTCTAGAGTGCACAGCTTTGCATGTATCATTAAATTTATACACGCGAATGATTTTTTTACTTTCTAGCAAACTAATACATGTACATGAATTACAAAGTTCAAATTTATGTCAAGACTTACCAAAAAACCTGGCTGTTCCTCTACCTCCTGTTCCTCACTCCTGAGTCTTAATCCCTAGAAACACCATTTTCAACTTTTGGAGCTCTTAGTACTGCTATTTACCTTCATGTTTCTAAATATGTTATTACACTGTTTTATCTTCAGGACATGATTTTTTAAAACATTCCTATCTACAGAAGTGAAGACTTTCTCTCAGCTGATGCACCACCCCTTCTCTTTCTTCCATCCTCCCAGCTTAGTTATATTGCAATCTTTTGAGTGGATTTTAATATTTTCATATGTATATTTATGAAAATATTCTTAAAGGGATACAAATATGATTATTTCCTTTCTTAAGCAACCTTTTGCTTTTGTAAGAGCTAAAAATGGTTTAATAATTTTCCCGGTTTTCTATATTGGTTTTGTTGTCCAATCGCTAAGTTCGACTCTTTGCGACCCCATGAATTGCAGCATGCCAGGCTTCCATGTCCTTCACTATCTCCCTTAGGTTACTCAGACTCATATCGGTTGAGTCAGTGACGGCATCCAACCATCTCATCCTCTGCTGCTCCCTTCTCCTGCCCTCAATCTTTCCCAGCATCGAGGTCTTTTCCAATGAGTCAGCTCTTCGCATCAGGTGGCCAAAGTATTGGAGTTTCAGCTTCAGCGTCCATCCTTCCAGTGAATACTCAGGGTTGATTTCCTTTAGGATTGACTTGTTTGATCTCCCTTGCTGTCCAAGGGACTCTCAAAGCACCACAGTTCGAAAACATCGATTTTTTAGCACTCAGCCTTTTTTAAGGTCCAACTCTCACATCTGTATATGACTCCTGGAAAAACCATAGCTTTGACTATACCTACCATTGATTCTTTCCCAGACTTTCTGGTAGAGGTACCAAAATCCCTTAGACAAACCCACTGGGTGACTGAACGGTGCTGTTTTTTCTTGAGACCATCCCTCGGGGGCCCCAACCCCTAGCTCCGCTTGATTTGGACCGGCCCCTTCTAGGCCCACGGCCCCCCTCCTGTCTCAGTTTCCCCTGCACTACTTTCCTCTGGAAAAGGAAAAGACCTCCTTCTTCCAGGATCTCGTGTCTTCTTTGTATCACTGTCTTACTTTGGTGAAGATCCTCTTCCAGAATCTTTTCATGAAAACGCACATGGGGTAAAATTTTAAACTCTTTTTAAAAATTGGAGCACAATTGCATTACAATGTTGTGTTAGTTTCTGCAGAACAACAAAGTGAATGAGCTATATGTCTACATATATCCCCTCCCTCTTGAGCTTCCCTCCCACTCCCAGCCGTCTCACCCCTCTAGGTCATCGCAGAGCACAGAGCTGAGCCCCCTGTGTTGTATAGCAGCTTCCTATCAGCTATTTATTTTACATGAGGTGGTGTATACATGCCAATGCTTCTCTCTCAGTTTGTCCCACCCTTCCCATCCCCCTCTGTGTCCATATGTACATTCTCGGCATCTGCATGTCTATCCCCCTGCCCCACAAATAGGTTCATCAGTACCATTTTCTAAATTCCGTACATATGCATTAATATAGGACATTTGTTTTTCTCTTTCTGACTTTCTTTATTCTGTATGGCACTCTCTAGGTTCATGCACATAGAGCCCTTACATGTCTGAATATGTCTATTATCTCTTCACATTTGACTTACCAGTTGGCTGGATATAGAATTCTAGGATGGAAATGCCTCGTTTTGCAATATTTCAGATTTTAGTGTTACTATGGAAAAGTCTGGCGTTTTCCTGATTTCTAGCCTTACAATGTGAGTTCTCTTTTCCATCCTTCCTTGGGAGTTTTTATGCCTACTCTTTATCCTTGGTGTTTTGAAATTTCACAATGAGATATGTAGATTCACATCTTTTTGTCATTCACATATTCAACCTTTTGATAGAATCTTTATATCTGAAATTTCATACCCTTTAGTTCTGGAAATCTCCGGGGGATTTATTCTTTGTAATCACCTTTCTTGTGCTCTCGACTCTCTTATTGAGATGTCTATTAAGAAGCTATTGGATTTCCTTGAAGGATGTTTTAGTTTCCTTATTATTTCTTTTCTTCACTCCATTTCATTGTCCTTTGTCTATTTCCCAAAAGATTTCTTAGATTTATCTTCTAGAAGTCTATTTTATTTTTCATTATATTTATTCCATACTTAACATCCATACACTTTTCTTTTCTGACTGCTCTCTTATAATAGCTTTCTGTTCTTGTTGCATATCTACTTATTTTTCTGAAGATATTAGCTATAGTTTTTTTTTTTTTAAGAATTCTTTTGCCTCCTGCTTTACCTTTGTTTCCTGAGTCTCTTATTTTCAATTTCTGCTGTTTTTTTGTTGGAGTTCTTAAATACCTGCTGATCCTTGACTATCTATTCATATTTCAGGGTGTGGAACCATTGGAGTGGCTGGAATTCTGTGCTTATGGGTGGACCTTTTTGGCTGATGGGCTTCAGTGTGGCATGATTGGGTCCTGGACATTTTGTTAGTCAACTTACAAATGTCAGGCCCTCTAGTAATAAACCCTCTAGCTTTTGGTCTTATTGTCAGTATTCTGAGACCCCAGAAGGTGAAGGAAATGGAATATCTCATTAGTGCATCTTTAGACTTGATGTTATGTGGCTGCTAGTTCTAAAGGAGACAGGCTTGAGGCCTGACCCTTAGACCACCTGTATTTAGGGAAGAGGAGGCTGGTAAAGTTAATGAAGTGGGCAGAGGAGTGGCCAAGAGATCCAGGGAGGGGGAAATGACCAACAACTAAGATGTTCACTCTGTGTTCTTTAGGCAACCATGAGCATGTTACAGTGGAGGTGGAATCTAGCTTGTGGGAGGGAGCTTTGGGAGTCAAAGTTATGAAACCTTGTGTGCACGTGCGCTTAGTTGCTTCAGTGATGTCTGACTCTTTGCAACCCTATGGACTGTAGCCCAGCAGGCTCCTCTGCCCATGGGATTCTCCAGGCAAGAATACTAGAGCGGGTTGCCTTGCCCTCCTCCAGGGGATCTATCTGACCCAGGGTTCCAACCCACGTCTCCTATGGCTCTGGTATTGTAGGTGGATTCTTTACTGCTAAGCCACCTGGGAAGCCCAGCTTGTGGGAAAAAAGAAGGAAATGGAGGAAAGAAAGCTAAATGGCTCTGTAGAAATTAAACTCTCCATCTCACCAGAAACTTGTCCTTCCATTGGCATTGCTGGCTCGAGTTCATATTCCTCCCATAGGATCTGAGTATATTCTGGAGAAATAGGGAATGCATATACATCAGCCATCAGAAGTGATTGACAGGAGACACCAGGGATTCTTAAATGTATGAAAGTAAAACAAACACTTTATTTAAGGAAAAGGCAACTTGGAAAAAAAAAAAAAAGCCTAATAAATAACTCAGTACAGCTGGCTTAAGCACTTTAAAGCCAGTGTCTGTGATAAGCAATGAAAACATTAATATAAAATGCTTCACCATAAATGAGTACAATTCAGGCTGATGTATTGCAGCTGAGCCGGCTGTTGGATGGCATGCTTTTAAAGCGATGTTTACAATTGGTCTCTTTTCCTTTGGTAACGAGAGGCAGAAATGGCTGGAAGCCTTGCCAGGGTGTGGCTCGGAGCCTTGGAAGGGTGGGAGTCTGCCAGGCGGCTGGTCCCCCACTATGTTCCTAAGCAGCTCAAGACAGAGCAGGCAGGAAGCTCACAGCAGGGCGGTGCCAGGCCTGTGTGGGGAACAGGAGCCTGGGTCAGCTGTGAGATCTGCAAACAGGGGGGCAGGTTTCTGGGCTCTCTGTCTCTTTAGCTAGTCCTGGAGGTCACAAAGGGTGTTCCTTGGGTGTTTCGAGACCAGTGCCTGCCCCTGCTGACTCCCTGCTTCTCTGTCATGCAGCCTCTTGGCAGTGATGACCCTTGAGCTTGGTACCCCCAAAGTCTATGCAAAATAACACCGTGTTTCACTTTGACATTTTAAAATTTATAAAATGGAGGGGAAAATGCCAATTGTTTACCATGTCAATGTGGTTATGGAAGAATTAGATAAAATGTCATATGACAGAATGTAAACACCTTTTTAAAAATGTGTGAGTAATCTGATAATCATCCTCTATTAGGTAATAATAATAATAAGAGCAGCTCATGTTTGCTGAATGCTAATTTCATGCCAGGCCCCAGGTGAGCACCCAGTGGTCCATCCTGGGGAAGTGGCCACGTGCTTCCTGTGGTCCTGGCCTGTGTGGACAATCTTTTCACAGCCTCTGAAAGCCCTTTATTTTTCCCTGTCTCAGGCTCCTGGCTTCCACCATAGCTTAGTGGGTTAAGAATCTGCCTGTAATGCAGGAGACACAGGAAATGCGGGATCCCAGGAGGAGGAAATGGCAACCCATCTAGTATTCTTGCCTGGAAAATTCCATGGATAGAGGAGCCTGTCCTATGGACTGGTGGGCTATAGTCATAGAGTTGCAAAGAGTTGGACATGACTGAAGCAACTCAGTACGCACATGTCTCAGGCTCCACTAAGATTTTGCTTCTCCTTTGTTGCCAACACCTGTTTTCTATCTCAGGTTTCCGGCAACCCCGGTGGTTTGTTGGGGAACTGGAGCTGTTTTGTTTTGTTCTTTATCATTGTTTTCATGACATAAATTACAAGGCCCTTTTTAAAAAAGTGTTCAACTATCAATCATTACAGGGAAAAATAAACAAAACAGAGGCTATGATGGAGAGGTCAAAGATGCTGGGTTCTCTTGGTGGCTGCTGTTACTGGCTAGTGGTTCCTGAATTGTTTCTTAACCAATGACACCAAAGCCTCCCAAGGAGGGGGCTGGAAGCCTCTCCAGCTGTGTCTGGGTTCTCACCAACAGCCCGTGATGGCTTAGCAGCAAGACCAGACCACTCAGACTCACCCCTGACCCCACTGGCTGAGTGGGGTGACCCTACTTAGTGACCCCATGCTACTGGGGCTGGGTGCCATCCCACCCTTCCAGTCCCACATCAGGGGAGGAATCGGGCTGCTTCTCTGGATCCCAGCATTTCTTTTCTCTCTAAACTCAGATAAACCTACACTGCTTCCTGCTAGATTCCTGTGGCTTCTGCCACAGGTAACCACAAATGGAGTGGCTTAAGACAGAATGACTGTGTTCTCTTACAATTCTGGAGATCAGATGTCTGAGCCAGGCCTCACTGGGCTAAAATCAGGGTGTTGGCAGGACTGCATTCCTTCTGGAGTATCTTGAGGTGAATCATTCTTTTTTGCCTTTCCAGCTTTTAGAGGCTGCTCACATTCCTTGGCTCCTGGCCCCCCTTTCATCTTCAAAGTCCACTGTGGCGGCTGAGTCCCCACTGCCTGTCACTCTGATGCTGACACTCTGTCTTCCTCTTCCATCTTTTTAAAGACCCTTGTGATGACATTGTTCCCACCTGAATAATTCAGGCTCATCTCCCTATTAAAAGTCAGTTATTTAGCAACCTTATTTCATCAGCATTTAATTAATTGCTTAATCCCCTGCTTCAGGAAGATCCCCTGGAGAAGGGAATGGCTACTCACTCCAATATTCTTACCTGGTGAACCCCATGGACAGATGAGCCTGGAGGGCTACAGTCCATGGGGTCAGAATTAGACACAACTTAGTGATAACAACTGTGTGTGTGTATGTATATATATAGGATAGTCTAGGTTGGTCATAATGTGTATATGTTGGTCTAGTGTGTATGTGTATATATATATAGTTTTCATTCCAATCTCAAAGAAAGGCAATGCCAAAGAATGTTCAAACTACCGCACAATTGCACTCATCTCACACGCTAGTAAAGTAATGCTCAAAATTCTCAAGTCAGGCTTCAGCACTACATGAACTATGAACTTCCAGACGTTCAAGCTGGTTTTAGAAAAGGCAGAGGAACCAGAGATCAAATTGCCAACATCCGATGGATCATGGAAAAAGCAAGAGAGTTCCAGAAAAACATCTATTTGTGCTTTATTGACTATGCCAAAGCCTTTGACTGTGTGGATCATAATAAACTGTGGAAAATTCTTCAAGAGATCGGAATACCACACCACCTGACCTGCCTCTTAAGAAATCTGTATGCAGGTCAAGAAGCAACAGTTAGAACTGTACATGGAACAACAGGCTGGTTCCAAATAGGAAAAGGAGTACATCAAGGCTGTATATTGTCACCCTACTTATTTAACTTATATGCAGAATACGTCATGAGAAATGCTGGACTGGATGAAGCACAAGCTGGAATCAAAATTGTTGGGAGAAATATCAATAACCTCAGATATGCAGATGATACCACCCTTATGGCAGAAAGTGAAGAACTAAAGAGCCTCTTGATGAAAGTGAAAGAGGAGAGTGAAAAAGTTGGCTTAAAACTCAACATTCAGAAAACAAAGATCGTGGCATCTGGTCCCATCACTTCACGGGAAATAGATGGGGAAACAGTGGAAACAGTGGCTGACTTTATTTTTCTGGACTCCAAAATCACTGCAGATGGTGATTACAGCAATGAAATTAAAAGACTCCTTGGAAATTAAAAGACTCCTTGGAAGGAAAGTTATGACCAACCTAGATAGCATATTGAAAAGTAGAGACATTACTCAAAGGTCTGTCTAGTCAAGGCCATGGTTTTTCCAGTAGTCATGTAAGGATGTGAGAGTTGGAATTTAAAGAAATCTGAAAGCCAAAGAATTGATGCTTTTGAACTGAGGTGTTGGAGAAGACTCTTGAGAGTCCCTTGGACTGCAAGGAGATCCAACCAGTCCATCCTAAAGGAGATCAGTCCTGGGTATTCATTGGAAGGACTGATGTTAAAGCTGAAACTCCAATACTTTGGCCCCCTGATGTGAAGAGCTGACACATTTGAAAACACCCTGATGCTAGGGAAGATTGAAGGCAGGAGGAGAAGGGGATGACAGAGGATGAGATGGTTGGACGTTATCACTGACTCAATGGACATGGGTTTGGGTGAACTCCGGGAGTTGGTGATGGACAGGGAGGCCTGGCATGCTGTGGTCCTTGGGGTCACAAAGAGTTGGACACGACTGAGTGACTGAAGTGAATATATATATAATTTCTAAGATAAAGGGGAAGGATCATTCTGGCAACCCCCTCTCAGGGGAAGGCCAGCCACTCCTCCAGACATCATCAGGATGCTCATTCAAGGCACATCACACAGGTCTGGGACCATGTTTTGGATCCACCACTATGTCATTTTGGATAAGTCACTTCACCTCTTTGAGCCTCTGTTCTCTTGTTCCCTTGATGGGAAGATGTCATTTGAAGAGTGTGGGAAGAAAAGTACCAGATGTGGAACTCTTCTTCTTTTCGCTACTTGCCTCTCCCCACCTTTCACACTCCTTGTCCACTCTTCCTTCTCCTTGCTCTTGTTGTGCTTCATGCATTTCTAAAGAGTCCAGGAATAGCATGCTGGTGTTTTCAGGACCCCGTTCTTCCATCTCTCTCCCTCCCCCACCTTTCTTTCTCTCTGTCACACACACACGCATGTACACACACACACCTCGTGAATGAGAGTTAAACCCACAGGAGGGGGAAACTGAGGACACGGAGGGGAGCTTTAGGCAGCGGAGTTATGGATGGAGGAGGGGAAGGCCTTGGGCCCAGAATCATGTAAGTTGATAACACACAGCTTTCAGATTTGAAAGCCCATCCCCCAGGCCCAATGCTGCTTTCCAAGCTCTTCTTTTTCTTCCACTGGGGAAAGTGATAGCTGAGCAGCACCATAGAGCGGGAGGGGGAGAGGGGTATTTTGCAGAGGCTGAATTCACCAGGAGTGAGTTCTGAACCAAAAAGCAACCCAGACAACTCCCATCCCTACCAGAAAACCTGCACATAAAGGACTGGGGAAAAAAGCCAGCTCTCAGACTCCTGGATCACCTCTGTGCAATAGCACAGACCCCAATTATAAATCTGAACCGAACAGATGCATTTCTATGGAAATGCATTAAAATATTATTAGGAACAGCTTTTGCATTAGTGGTAATAAATCCATACCTGCAGTCACCCTTCACTTCTTCCTAACTCTTTGATAACTTGGAAAATATAAATTCGGCTCCAGTGTAGATTTAAGCAAATGGATTGGTGCCCTGCTTCCCTCACTCTTCTGCTCCGGTCCCTCTGGATCTACTTCCCCCACTCCCCAGGCCTGCCACGTGGCACCATCCAGGACGGGGCGTGGCGGCGTGGGGGCGGGGGCAGAGTCGAGAGCTCAGAGCGGCAATCGCTGACCCTGACCGCCAATCCACCATGTGACTGTGAAGGACCGAGTCACCTTCAGTGCCTCCCGTGGTCGGCTCCTTCTAAATGGGCCTCAATGATCTCTGCCTGGTGATTCAGACCCTTGGTGTGGGCTACACCTAGTGACTAGCTTCTAATGAACAGAATATTGTGAATGTGATGGAAGGCCATTTTGAGATGAAGTTATAACAGGTTGACTTTCACCTTGCTAGCCCTGTCTTGTCTTCTCGGCTTGCTGGTTCTGATGAAGCAAGCTGTCCTGGTGGAGAGACCCACAAGGCAACGACCCAGGAGTAGTCTCTGGATAACAGCCAGTGGGAAACTGGGAGATAGATCCTCAGTCCAGCGGTCCTTGAAGAACCTAACCCTGCTGACAACTGCTGTGTGAGCTTGAGGCCAGATCCTGCCCTCTCTGAACCTTGAGTTGACTGTGGCTCTAGCTGACACCTGGATTGTAGTCAGTGAGACTGAAGCAGAAGCTATGCTTAGATTTCTGAGTCACAGAAAAAGGGAAAATAGTGGAGATAATAATAAATAATAAATATGGACTGTTCTAAGCCACTCAGTTTTGGGGCAATTTGTTATGCAGCAGTAGACAACTAATACACTCCTTATGTCACTAATCTGTGAAATGGAACCATTCCCACCAGTGCTTTCAAGCACAGCAGGGCAAATGTGTATTAAGACACATTCTAACACTAAATGTGGTTCAGTGTTTTTTATTCTGTAATTTGTATTTGCATCAGTAATAGTCATTGATTTATTCCCCGAATACTTGCTGAGTGCCAATTATAGTTAGATGCCATGCTGTGAACATAGGCTACAACAATGCATACAGCTTTCTTTCCTTCGATGAGCTCACAGCCTTTGTGAGGGGAGTGATGAATACTTTGGAAACAGAATATATTAAAGGTTTGAAATACTCTCAAAATGGTTTGGAAGTCTGGATGCCATATACAACCTCACATAACAAATTGCTTAGCAGAGTAGCAAGAATTCTTGGTGATCCTA
Organism: Ovis aries; assembly: GCF_016772045.2. Lineage (NCBI taxonomy): Eukaryota > Metazoa > Chordata > Mammalia > Artiodactyla > Bovidae > Ovis > Ovis aries. Next base: position 19,776,335 of record NC_056076.1, on the reverse strand, counting down.
TTCCTCCTTTCTCAGTGGGAGTGCTAACAAGAAAGAATGTGTTCAACAAGAACAGAAAGCTTAGAATCTGATGGGATGCTTGGGTGTAATCCGGAAGTGTGTATGGATGCACTCTGGGATTTTGAACTCAAGTCCTAGGACACATTTTCAATAGGGATCCCACAGCATTCTGTATGCTCGGCTCTGGCCCCATGATCTCCTCCATCCATGGCAACCCCTGCCTTTCGTGCTATTCCCAACCCCTCCGAAGTTTTCTCTGATTTCTCCTTCTCACTGGACCTCCAAGAGTCCCTGGAACCCTAACTAATAATGCAGCACCAGATTCTCTTTGGCTTCATGTATGATGTTTATTCTCCCACTCAGTCCTTTATTCAACAAAATGAAATGGAGGCTCTGGGTCCCCCCAGAAGGTGAGAGCAAATGCTGGCCTGGCTTAAAAAATGGACTGAAAAGATAGCCGTTGAAAATCTGCTTAAGGAGTGGTTGGTCATCTAGAATGACCCAGATCCTAGGTTCACACTGTGACAGGAGAAGGGAGGTTTAGTCTCTGGATAAATTGAACCACATTGGCCCAGACTCTGCATCACAGGCCACAACAGAGGGTCAGGTTTGATGCCTTAATGGAAAGAGTGCTTAAATGAAGACCATGCTAGGCCTGTGCTAGCAGCTTCATTGCTTCCATGTAGATGAGACTTGGATTGATTTTTTTCCCATTTCTGACCACTCACTAATCCCAGTATCGACCGCTTGCAGAACATCTCTGCTTGGAAATTCCAGCATTATTGCAATCGCAACTCTGCAAAACCATGCAGCTTCTCTCGGCACCAGTTTGGTCCCCATACATCCAGGCATCCAGTACCTCAGGGCCCTTGAGCTGGCTTTCCTCTCTCTCTCCTCATATTGCCTGGACTTCTTCCACTTCGAGCTTTTGCTCAGACTTCACGTTTATGATGTCCTCCTCTGATCATCTTATTTAAAACCTTGAACAACAGTTGGCATATAGTCTTCCCTCAATAAATGTTTTTAGAACGAGATGTCTGAGCAGAAGCTGAAAGCCTGCGTATTTTTGGTATGTGTGCTAAAATATATATTAGATAAAATTTGCCATTAAAACCATTTTCAAATGTACAGTTCAGGGACATTAAGTTCAGTCACATTGTTGTGTAACCATCACCAAAAAACATTTCCAGGACTTTTTCATTATCCCAAACTGAAACTCTGAACCCATCAGACAATAACCCCCCACCCTCTCCCTTCCCACAGGCCCTGGAAACCACATTCTCCTTTCTGTCTCTCCACATTTGATTCCTCTAGCTATCTCATACCATTTTTTTGTATAGTTTATTTCACTCAGCAAAATATTTCAACCATAGCGTGACGTGTGTCAGAATTTCCCTCTTTTTATAGCTGAAAAGTATTCTAGTGGATGTATAGATCACATTTTGTTTATCTATTCATTTGCTGATGCTGAACGCCCATGTGTTTTGCAGAGATGATGCCTGAAGGACTAGAGCGTGAGATGGCGAGAAGGCTCAGTAACCCCTTGTGTTTCTCCTGAAGGCTAAGATCCACTGAGCTGTTCCTCCCACAGGTTTACGGTGCTTACCCTAGCAAGGGAGAGCGACTTCTGAACCGAGAGAGGAGGCTCCAAAACTCTGCGTATGGAGTTATTTTCCTTTCTCCAGTATTTCAATAGAAGCTGGAGACAGAATTTATGAGAGCTGTGAGGATGAGTTATCTACCTTATGGTTCATAAATAATTAAAAAATGAACTCTGTATCTCCAAACATTATTTATATCAATTCTTTATTGAATAGATGACTTCAGGCTAAACACGTAACACCAAAAAACAAAACTTGAAAAAAAATGAACAACTATAGCCAGGAGCAATGGAGAAACCACCTTGCTAGAAGGCCCAAGGGAATTTCCACCGAGTGCCTGCGCTGCTGTGGGCTGGCTGGACCCAGAAATGCGCTGGCAGGTGGGGTGTTCTCTGGACCCTTGAGAGGGCACTCACATTCGCTTGGCCTTGGCATCTCTTCCTTCACCTTCTCTTGTTCTGTCTTGTTTCCTCTTGCTTATTCTATTTTCCACCTAATAATGTACCCAGAGATGCTTGTCGTTTTAAAGAGACATTTCAGTTTTTCTTCTGTTTTGACCTTGTACCCCAGGCATATGGTCTTCCTTCTTGGATGTGTTTGGTGCAGTTCTGGGCACTCAAGTTTCTTCTTAAGACAATGGAGGGAGTCTTAAGCACCATTTCATCTACTCTCCTTGCACTTGCTCTCTCTCTCCACCAGCCACCCAGGGCTTCATAGAGTACACAAGGTGAGCCATGCTACCTGCCTCCCAGGTGAGGCTTTTCCCAGCTGTCCTGTAGACAGGACAGCTGGGTGAGCATCTATCCGATTCCCTGCTTGGATTGGCGTGTTGTGGGGGAAAAGCATCATTTGACTGTGAATGGCAAAATGTGGAAGAAAAGCAGAAGATTGGTGAATTCCAGGGGAAGTGTTTGGAGCTTTGGATGGCTTGAGGATCCATCCCTCTGGGAGCTTAAGAAGATCCACTCACCAGTCCCACAACCATCAGAGATGAAATCTGGAGGGGAGGAGGATGAGTCCCCAGTTAGGACCCCCAACGTGGTCTTCTGTAGAAGATGTTGGGGTCTAGGGTGCAAGCAGGATAGCATCGCCCTCTATTTCCTTAGTGCTTCAACAGGCTCCTGTGGGCTGCCTGTGGCCCTAACCACCACGCACAACGTGGTTTCTATGGGAAAATGCATTTTGAGTACCAGGAAACTGACATCCACTCAAACTTTTGGAACGGAGCCTGCTCTTAAGTTGGAGACTGCTTGAATACCACATTCACAGCTAAATTATATGGATAGGCCTATTTTTAAGATATATGCCTATTTCCAAGACACTCAGCTTATATAACAATGGGAATCAGAAGAAAGAATTGGTAGAAGTCGTGTTCTTGGTGGAGAAGGGGGAAGATGTGAATATTCGCTGTGTAAAAAAACACAGTTCTACCTGGCAGGAGAGTAGAAGACACTGAAAATATCTAGAGCATTCTCTAGGTTTGTGTGGTTTGACCCACATAGTCTTTCTTTTAAGCAACACCACACCCATATGGTTCTTAATTTTAAGGCTAACATTTGAATTCTACAGTAACAAAGAAGATTGAGTTAAATTTAGAGGTTAGGGTGTGAGCAAGGTCTGCATGCTACTGGATTTGCCCAAGTCATGAAGGACTGTTAGTTTCCCGTCTCCGTTTGGTGTGTGGGCTTTCAGGATGGGCCCATGATGAACACCCTGGTCCCAGGTGGGCTGTACCTGCAGGAACTGGCAATAGCTTTGTGCATGACCCTGACTGGTGCCAGTTTCCCAGTATAATCAGTTATTCATGGTCAACACCCACATCAGTTGATCATTATCTCGAATTTAAAAATGAACTAACCTAGATTCACTTCATTTTACTTTATTTCAAATAACTCAATTCAACTCAGTAATTCATGAAGTTAAATTTAACTACTTTAAATCAACAACCCAAATCGGCGCAGATGAGAACTGAATTCAATATTCTAAGCACTGGTAAAACCACTCTAGTTGGCTGGTGGCATGTTCTTAACTATGGAAAGTCACGAAGCTGGTTCAGTTGGCCTTTGGGTTGGCAGAGAGATGTGGGATGAATCGTCTCCTCCTCTCCAACTGTGTGTATTTTATTCATAGACTGCCCTTGTATCCTAGACAAAAATAACTAACGTAAATGCTGTTGTTTTTCAATTGTGAATTTAAGAAACAGAATTTTAGTTCTGATTCATGCCTCGTGTTTGGAAGAGTAGTTGGTGTCTCATGACAAGAAAGATATGGAGGAAAATGGGCAGGGCGGGTACCTGAATTCTTGGGTACTGGAAGCTGGCTCTTCTCCATGGCGTGATCACCATGGCATCCACACCTCTTCCTCGTGCCTTAGTGAGGAGGTGGCCTCCGAACCCAGGAAAGGAAGACTCCGGCAGTATGTGTAGCTTCTCCATGCCTGACCTGTTCATTGGCGGAGGTCTGTTTCCCAGAGGAAGAGCTACCCAAGCCTAGAAGGACAGATCTGTGTTCTAACAGGGGCAGAGAGAAAAGGAGGCAGTTAGGTATGGATGCTTTCTTGCATCCTAAACATCATGAAGGTGAAGAACTCCAGCAGAATGGCAAGAATACTAGGTTCTGGGTTAGGAGGCCTCAGTTCTGATAACTGCTCTGTTACGAACCAGCTGGGTGATCTTGTGCAGATCTCTTTCCTTGCATGGGCAAGCTGATTGCTAGTGAGTCTTCTAACTCTTCAATCTAAACCAGTGGTGGTACCTCTGGGAGGTGCCTGTGTCTCTGGGCATAGCGTCTACCAGCTCCAGCAGTGGACGGCTGGAGCAGGAGCAGCTTTAGGTTTATAGTTCTTCACTTTCTGCATATTCCTGACCCAGCTGGTTAGCATTTTGCTGCCTGGCTCCATGAACCAGTTAGAATCTGAAATTAATAGTTTGGTTTGGGTAGCTCTAGATGTCACTGTTAAAATTTTTCCTTAAATACCGGCCTCATCTCTGCCTTCAGCACCATCCTGGTACCATAAATGTATGCCTGGCTCTGTATTAATCGGTTTTCATTCATTATCTCATTTAGTCTTTACAGTAGTTCCCCAGGGAGGTATTCGGCCCATTTTTCAACTGAAGAGGCTGGATTTTAGCCCACATCTACCTGATTTGGAAACTCAGTCCTGTAAGCCCTATTGATACAAGCCTCAAGAAGGATTTTCTGCTGCCGTTTGCTACCTTGTCATCTAATCCTTTGGAAGGGACCGCATGCTGTCTTGAAACCCAGGCCACTTGGGTTTGGCCTTCTCTCTAGCAAGTTTCTGCCTAGACTCTATGATCCTGGACCTGTTCCTTGCCTCCTAAGCTAGTGGACAGTTTCTGGTTCTAAATGAACCAAACCCCTCAGGCCAGGATGTTGCCCCCATCCAAATTTGATCACACTGACCATCCAGCACATGCTGCTGAACCTCTTTGTCCTCTGAACCTCTTTGTCCTCTGAACTGGTGGTCTCAAGGCCCACTGCAGCCAAGACTGACTACATCACAATCCTGTGGGGCTCTTCAGCACTGATTTGAAGTCATCCCTATAGCCCTCCGCTTCATTTCCCCTCCGGGGCAGCTTCTTTTTCTCCACCTGCCCTGCTGAGCACTCAGCGCGAGTCTCACCTGAGTCCCCTTGACTTATGACATCTGGGGCCTGTGGGAAAGAGCATCGTGAAACTTGGTGATCCAGCCCCAGACTGGAAGGTGACCCCAGGGGTCAGGCCAGCAGGATGGTCAACAGAGCTCCATAAACATACCTTTCGTTTTACTCGTGTGTTCCTTTCCACTCTCACTTTTTTGAGGGGGGCGGCCTGTGGAGAGCTCTTAAGCTTAGAGCCACAGGGGAGAGGGCTTTTCACCGAGGTAGCCCAGTCTTGTTCATTCTATCTCTGCCTCTTGTAGGATTTGGTTGTTTTCCATCTTAATTATACTCCTTGCGTCAGTGGCTGGCAGGCACACAACCTTTAAAGGGATTTACTTAAAAAACCCATTCTCTCTGGAGACAAGCAGTTCTACAGGGAATTGTGAGATTTCTAGGAATGTTTACCTCTGTGTGTGTGTGTGTGTGTGTGTGTGTGTGTGTGTGTATGCAGGGGTAGGGGTGATGGTGGGGTGGTGGTAGTTGCCTTCTTGCTTACCGTTACCTTGGGAGGTCAGAGTTCACTAACATGAGCTGGCCTAGGGATACTCACATGCCCGCTAACACTGAGGCTCACTGAACACACAGACTTCTGCTTGTGATACTGCTTTCGAATCAACTGCTGATAGTGATGATATCGTGAAGGGGAACCAGGGCTTATTAAATAGCTAAGTGGGTTACGGCATCATGAGTTTATATTTGTCTTACAATGACCCACTGTAACATATTTTGGGGGGCTAAGACTCTGAAGATCCCTGACGGAATGCAAATGCCATCCTGCAGAAACTCACTTTGTAATCATCAACCATTCACATTTTAGTATAAATAAAAGAGTAGCTGACTCAATTACCAAATGCAAGGTCTTTCCGAATCTTCTGGGCTTCCCTGGTATCTCAGCTGGTAAAGAGTCTGCCTGTAATACAGGAGACTTCAGTTCAATTCCTGGGTCAGGAAGACTCCCTGGAGGAGGGATAGGCTACCCACTCCAGTATTCTTGGGCTTCCCAGGTAGCTCAGATGTTAAAGAATCTTCCTGCAATGCGGAAGACCTGGGTTCAATCCCTGGCTTGGGAAGATTCCCTGGAGGAGGGCATGGGAACTCACTCCAGTATTCTTGCCTGGGGAATCCTTGCCTGGCTACAGCCCATGGAGTCATAAAGATTTAGACATGACTGACTGACTAAGCACAGCACAATCTCCTGATTTACCCTTTGATTCACTCACTTGAGAATTTTTTTTTTCTTAAGCTTCAACTGTGTACTCTGTCCTATATACAGGGAAACCAAGAGAAGGAGAAAACCTTGTCCCTTGAGGGAAGTTTTTGGGGACTGAGAATTTCCCACTGAAAACAATAAAGCATGCTTAAGATAAATTGTAGTTAGGAGCTAGATCAGGTGTTATAGACAGTTGCACATGGTTGAATGAAGCGGGTTTAGATGGGACTGAGGTTTCCTCTGGGAGGAGCTGAGATCTGTCCTGAATTTTTGCTCTTGGAATCGCCCAGACAAGGTTGATGTGATTGAAGTCAGAATGGGTTGTATAAATACTGCAGAAGGAGAAAATGGGTGGATTGCAGAAACTGGAGCAAACCGAAGGCTGGCCTTAAATGTAAGGTAACCTCGAGTGTTTGATTCTGTGACGGTGATGCAAAGGGAAATTCCATACCCTTTCCCTGTCTAGCTGCCTGATTTGATTCTTTCATTAGCGTTGTCCATGTCAGATGGGAATTTTCTATCTCCAGGCAATTCTACCATCAACTCTGTGGGCCAACATGATGCTCTGCTTACACATAGTTGATGTTTAATAAGTATATTGAATCACTGAACAAATGATTAATAAATAGACAGCTTTGAGCATATCTGCTAAGCCAAACCACTTCAGATGTTTTGGTGTGATTCTTCTGGACTCAACTTGGTTTATCCCAACCCTGAATCTGAGTGGGATAGGATATTCTAACAACAAATGCTACTTTTCAATCACTGGGCAGTGTTCCCCTTCTCTCTCTTTGTCTGTCATTGGTGTTCACATTGCCTCACGCAAATCCAGCTAGACACAGCAATTATTTATTTTTCCACTTATGTGGTTAGATGCTGTGGAACAATCAAGCCAAAAAATGTCACCCTTGCCTTCCAAGAATTTAAAATTAGTCGTTGTTTTCTATGATGAGCAGTGAAGACTTCCTCAGGAAGGAAGAAATTTTAGATCTAATTATAATAGCACATCACTGAAAATGCACACGATCTGGTTTCTTTCCTAAATATCAGTGCTGTGATCCATCATTAGATAAGACCTTTCAGAGGGTAAACCACCTGAGAAAAAGAATAGGATATTCCTGAGACATATGTAACACTGCTCAAGTTGTGGACCCTTCACCCAACCAAGAATCCCTTGACCCAAAACAAAGGTCAGGCCAAAGGTCAGGGCACCCACAGCCCACCCTACAACACAGATGTTCTAGAGGAATGTGGTGACTCAGTGTTGCTGTTTAGTCACTCAGTCATGTCTGACTCTTTGACCCCATGGACTGTAGCCCACCAGGCTCCTCTGTCCATGGGATTTCCCAGGCAAGAATACTGAAGTGGGTTGCAAGTTTCTTCTCCAGGGGATCTTTCTGACCCAGGGATTGAACCTGGGTTTCCTATATTGCAGGCAGATTCTTTACCACTGAGCCATCTGGGAAGCCCACATTAGAACTCCTTGAGCTCAAACTTGTTACCATATCCTAAAACTCCAGGATATGACTGAATGTGCAGTCCTACAGCTTCTACAGAAGGGCCTCGTAGGTGGGGTCTCAGCCTCCAGAGGACAGTTTCCTGTCCTGGGGATCCCTCTGGAGTCTGGCTACATCCGGGTCAGGAGCCCTGCTCAGCTACGTCTGAGGAATCTGGGACTGAGACCAATGTTAAGATGCTTTCATAATCTGGTCTTCTCTCTTTCTCTTTCTCTGCAGCCAGAATGATGGAATATTTAGATTTCTTCCAAACTTCCAAGACATTGGCCTTTGAACCTGCACTGGTTGCTCTGGTCTTTTTCCGCTTGAATATGCTGGTGCCCTGAGGGCTGGACAACTGTTTTTGTCATACGCTGTGATGACGACAAGTGCACCAACCTTCTTGTTTGCTCTAGCTGGGTGATTATAAGGATAATAAGGAAGACAGCCCTGAACTTTGTGATGACTTTATAATCCAGTAAACACCCAGCAGGGTGGAATTGGAGGCAGCAAGACTCATATTGGAGAAGTAATGGACAAAATCAGACATGGCCCAGGAGGTGAGGGCAGGCTCCCCCTAGTGTTAGGACAGAAGATGCCCAGGTGGAATAGGACAGCTTCTGGGACTGGACCTGCACGGAGTCCAAACCAGAAGAGTTAAAGGGAAAGAAGGCAGCTGGACATAATTCCTAAGGCTGGAATCTCCCCAGGTGAATTCTTCCCAGTGATTCTGTGGGTCTCATAAAGCGCAGAGACGCTTTATCAAGTCCTGTTGTTGGCATGATTTTGCTCTCTTTGGGCCACTCCCCAGTTTTCCCTTTCCCTGGGCAGGGAGAGCACGAGGGGACCCAGGGCTGGCCTGGAGGGCTTAGGACCAGGGCTGCGTCTGCACCATCCCTCGCTGCTCGCTGAACTGGGTTAGGGCCCAGCCCCGCTCTGTGTGTTCATCACCCATACCTCCTTCTCCCAGGAAACCCACTCACCCTGCCCCCGTTAGCCTCTGCCCTGTCCTCATGTCTCCCGCCACAACGCAGAACAGCATCACCAGGGGTTACATTACTTTCTGACCACTTTGTGGGTTTCCCTGGTGGCTCAGACGGTAAATGTAGGAAACTCGGGTTCAATCCCTGGGTTGGGAAGATCCCCTGGAGAAGGAAATGGCAACCCACTCCAGTACTCTTGCCTGGAAAATTCCACGGACTGAGGAGCCTGGTAGGCTACAGTCCATGGGGTCACAAAGAGTCGGACACGACTAAATGACTTCACTTTCACTTTTGTGGATAGCCCTGGCTTCCTACTATGCTAGTATTTGTATTTGTGTGTGTGTGTGTGTGTTTAAGCTGGATATCTTGTTGCTGTTCCACAGTAGGCCCTTTGTCAAGCTTGTTGATTAATGGTTTACTGTTTCTTCTTTTTCCATGCCACTTGCATACCCACCCCCCTCAGTAATTTCTCATGATAGTCAGGAATAGGATGGGGCTAAATTAATTGCCCTTTTCTGTTCTCCATTAGGCTGCCTTTTTGGTTGGCCTGAACTGACTCCAATGCATCAGAAATGCCAATAGTGTCTTGACCCTCTGGGATATAAAAATGGTTTTATCTACGTGTCATGTTTGTAATTTTGGTTGGATCATTCTAGTAATAACATATTTGAAGACAGCCAGGCACCAGCTGGGAATACTGGGAAGCAGAAGACCTAGTGTGAATAAGGTCTAAAGCTGTCAGTAGAGGGACTGACCTGCCCCATAGAAAGTTCGGGAAGAAGAATCAGGCCTGTGCGCAAAGCACAGTGCCCCCTGGCTCAACAGTCATGGGCCACATTTCAGTAGCAGAGGCAAGGCAGGAGCAAAGTCATTCAGTAGAAAGTGAGACAATCGCTAGTTAGGGACCCATCCCTGGTTATCTAGATGGGAATGCCAAGAGCTCAGAAGCACCACATCCTAGGAGGACTGGTATGGCTTTCTTCCTCCCTTCTATCTTTAGTTCTTTCACCAAATAATTAATGAACATGCCAGAAACTGCTGGGTCCTGGGACAAGTTGGCGCATGAACAGACAACCCTGCTCTTGGAGCTTGAAGGGGAAGACTAAAAGTGATCGACAACTGTGTGAAATAATTACAAATTGTGAAGGAAATAGTGCTAAGAGAGCAAATAACTGCTGGATGGGGTGGCTGGAGAGCCGTACCTAAAGTGTGGAGAACAGTGTTTGGCGTGGGTGACCGGGAAAGCAGAGATGTGAAGGATGAGTCGGAGTCATCCAGGTTCAGAAGGTAGAAGAGAGAAACGCAGTGGAGAGAAGAGCATATGCAAAGGTCCTGAGGCAGAAGAGCTTTGGCTTGTTGATGGAAGTAAAGAGGATCAGGATGGTAAGAGAATGAGCAAGGGGAAGAGGACAGGTTACTAGAGCTGGCATAGCTAAGGGAGCTGTAAAGGTACAGAGCTTGTGTAAACAAACGTAGCATTTAGTGGCATAAAATAATTTCCTATGATTATTATGGGGTTTCCCTGGTGGCTCAGATGGTAAAAAATCCACCTGCAATGCAGGAGACCCAGTTTTGATTCCTGGGTTGGGAAGATCCCCTGGAGAAGGGAAAGGCTACCCGCTCCAGATTTCTTACCTGGAGAATTCCATGGACAGAGGAGCCGGGCAGGCTACAGTCCATGGGATTGCAGAGTCGCACACGACTGAGCAACTAACGCTTTCACTTTCTTTCATGATTATCATTATTTCTTACAATTCTGTGTAGTTCTTCCAATCTGGGCATGTAGCTGGGGTTAGATGGCCCAGAATGGCTTCCCTTACAGGTCTAGGGCCTTAGCCAGCACAGCAAGGATGGTGAGGGCAGCCGGCCTCCCTCTCCAAGAGGTTGCTCCTCCTTTTATAGGAAGCCCAGGCTTGTTCACATGGTGTTTGCAGATTCCTAGCTAGAGAGGGCAAGCTCCACTGAGCATGAGTTTCCAAGCCTCTACCTGGGTCACAGTTGCTAATACATATTCCATTGGCCAAAGCAAGTTACACAGCCACATTCTGTGCTAAAAGCCAGAAAAATCCATCTATTGATGGCAGGAACTGAACAGCATGGATGTTTTCAATACAACTGCAGGAATGAAAGCAGAAGCTTTGTTTGTTCATTGGGCACCAGGTCTGAGTTGGAGTTCATTCGATCGTTTCTCCCTTCCTTTCTTCCTTTTCTTAAATAAAAAATTATCCGGGGTGTGACAGGTGCTATCTCAGATCTGCTGCTGAGTAAGCATGGATGGTGCGGTCAGGTAGTTCATATTATAATGTGGCAGGTACATAAACAGCCTTGTGCAGTGCACACATCACCTTGCACGGCTGGCCACACCAGATAGTGGAGTATCTCCACAGTGGAGGTGAGCTCGGGTATAATCATGAGGGACAGAGAGGAAGCCTGACCCTACAATGAGGTCTGGGAAGGAGGCTTTCCTTGGAGGGGTGATGCTTGAGCTGATTCCTGAGGAATAAGAAAGTGAAGGCAGGCATTCAGGGAACAGAAGGGGAGCACGGCAGACATCTGAGGCCAGCGATGACTGGATGCTGAGCCTGAATGTGAGGACCTGCAGGCTCAGCCCCTCTGCTTCAGGCCATGCTTGGTCCTGAGCACCGTCTGAATGCACAGTGGTGGTGGTGGCGGTGACATCAAGGGAGTCCAGCAGCGTAGACAAGTTGGGGCAGGGCTGGATCGAACAGTGACTGCAGACTCTCACGGTGTCTATGTCTGCACCCCGCGCCCAAAGCTCTTTGCAGCTTGTGCCAGGAATCTCCCATTAGACTGCGGAACCCTGGGCCACAGAGTCGGTGCTGGCAGATGGCGCTAGCAGGCCCCAGGACCTCCCTGCTAGAAATAGGTTCCCAATTCCCTCATACAGATTGTATCCTGAAGGGACAATGGGTGTAAGTACATCATTCTCCGCCCCCTCCATGTGTGGGAAGGGAGGGGGGGCTGAGGGGCTGCTGAGGAAGAGAAAGCATCTCAGGAAATGTGTATATTTATCCTGGCCTCGCCTTAAGAAAACCCGACCACCGATCCATCAAAAATGAATTTGAGTTTGGATAACGGTAGCGTTTAAGGCGATGCTCTTCCCTTGTATTGATTCTCTGTGGGTTGAAATGGAACAATTTTAGAAATGTAGTCTTAGGTTTCCTTAATCTGTGTGGCTCTGGGAGGAGAAGGCTGTTGTCGCTCATGCTAATAACCACAAGGAACACGATTCTAAAGTGCTTAGCTGGAAAATGAATTCCAGAAGCCAGCCCTGGCCATGCCTCCAGGGAAGATGTTTCCTAAAAAGTCAGCCCCTCCCCACTTTTTTTTTTTTCCTGCAAGGGAGTTGCTTCAGGTGCAGGATCTCTTGGGAAATAAAAATTAACATGCAAAATTGAGGATTCCCAGAAAGCGGTGAGTTGGCATGGGGTGGGGTCCTCAGTGTCATTGCTGAGTGAGGGGGTGCTGCTTGTGCAGTTGACTTTGGAAGCCCAAGGGAGGCCTCGGCCTCTCACCATCCAAAGTATGTATCTTCTTGGAGTTTAATTATAAGATGTTCACATTTTAGATTTAAGGCACTGAAGGTACCTGTTCAGATGAGTATGATGCTTGACTGTCTTGTGTAGAGGTAGCATCAGTCATCTCGCAGGGTGCTGATAAGGCATAAGGGAGGCGGACAGAAGAGAAAGAAGAGAAGTGTGTTGCAGCGGGGGCACTTGCCTGGGAAGAGAGCAGGGTGGAACCAGCCAGGGATAGTGAGCGGCGTGGTATGCCTGGGATCTAACTGCAGTGAGGCTGGCTACCCTCAAAAGGGAGCTCTGGATCTGCTAAAGGAAGTTGTATCTGTTTGTGGTTTGGGCTGAGCTTCCTAAAGCTCCACAAGTCCTGAAGACTTGTGTCTCAATCCTTTGATTGTGGGTTTCCCAGGTGTTGCTAGTGGTAAAGAACTTGCTTGCCAATGCAGGAGATGTAAGAGACAAATGTTCGATCCTTGGGTAGGGAAGATTCCCTGGAGGAAGGCATGGCAACCCACTCCAGTATTCCTGCCTGGAGAATCCCATGGACAGAGGAGCCTGGTGGGCTGCAGTCCATAAGGTCATGATGAGTCAGGCATGACTGAAGCGACTTAGCATGCATGCACACACCTTTGATTGTAGGGAAGGTAGGGAGGTCAGTAGCTCTTTTCCCTCAGAACTTGCCTTTTTGCCGCTGGCAACTAGCAGAGCCCTTGTGGGTGTTTGCATAAATATGATCTCTATTTGATAAAGCATTGGCACAATTTTCAGTGTCCCTTGGAGGAGCAATCTGTCCTGTGGCATTTCCCTTCTTTGTACCTGAGGTTTGTCACTTCATTTTTCCCTTCCTTCTCACCTCCCACTTGTCCTGATCTGGGGGCCAGAGGAGGGGAGGAGGTTGGATGGTGATGAAGGATGGATGACTTCTCTTCCAAGAAGGGTTCAAGTCCTCCCTCACTCAGGGAGTGGCCTTCCTTTCCCCCTTCCCAGGCAGCCATGCACCTCCAGAGTAACACTTGGCTTCACCATAAATAATTTGCTTCTAACAACTGTGATCCATGTCTCCATCAGCAGCTTGCATCGGGGCATGGCCTGTGTGTATTGCAGACTCAGACCTCAGGATGCAGATGGGGTGGCCTCCCTGAATATTCACCAGCTGGCCAGAGCTCTGGGGAACAGGACTTTCCTGTCATGTTTTTCAGACTCTTTAGGGTGGAAGATGCTCACTTTGCAATGAGTTGGGGTTTACATCAGGTGGGGTTCCCACAGGCACAGGGTGAACCCCCTAGGACAGAAACTCAGGAGAGTGGGGCCGTGCTGAGACTGATGCTCAGGGTCTGGGTGGCTTTTCAGATTCCAAGCAGGCTGGCTCTAATTCCCAGGTTATCTTCGTGCCCCTTTAGAAGCAGGAGCTCATAATCTCCTGTTCGCTCCATTAATAACCATCACTTCTACTACTACTCTATCTGGTTTTAGCATTTTTGTTTACTTGCAGCTTCTGCTTCTTTGAGCAAACTTAAGACTTAAAGCCTTGCAGACTGGCTGCTTTTGGTGTGATTTATGTGGTCCCATTATCAACTGGCTCACTTTCTTTCTCCCCATAAAAATTTTTTCAGCAGAGGAAATAAGACATATTCTTCTGATTACCAGTGAGCCTGTTTGTTCACAATTTGGGTGCCTACCCCGTCAAAGACCGGTGGCAGACATTTTCTTTTCTTGAGGTAGGTGCTCAGCCCAGATCTGGTCCAATCCAACCAGCTGTGGCAGTGGGTTTTGGGGAGGATGCTGTACAACCATAGGGACCCAAGTGAGAAGAGTGCTTGGAGGGGATTTATACTGGAGCCTTCTGTTAGCTTGCCCTTTTGTCCTCATGGCTTAGGACTTCTGATGTCTAGTGCAGTGCCCAGCAAGACTCAATACTCAGCAACTATTTGTGGAATAAATAAATGTGCACTGCCTATGTTATCATCAAAATCTCTTTTTTTCACTAACGTAGATTATGAGCATTTTTGGCAAGCATGCATGTGTGGTAAGTCACTGCTGTTATGTCTGATTCTTTGAGACCCCATGGACTGTAGTCCGCCAGGCTCCTCTGTCCATGGGATTCTCCAGGCATAAATATTTGAGTGGGTTGCCATTTCCTCCTCCAGGAGGTCCTCTGATCCAGATTGAAACTGCATCTCTGATGTCTCCTGCATTGACAGGTGGATCTCTACCACTGTCACCACCTGGGAAGTCCAGGTATACAATTAGAGATTACTAAATGCCTTTAGGCATTTACTGCTTGGTAAACAGAGAAACATTAGAGGGTATGGCTCAACAGCCCTCCTGATGGGGACTTTGGAGGACTTTAGGTCAGTTTGTCCAATAGGAAGTAATTTTTAGACCTTAGAATGAGGAGACTGAGCAGGTGGGTAGCACCTGAGGAAATAGGTCTTATTTTTAGGGGCCTTGTGGGCAGAGCCTGGACTCACTTGACTATAAGGAGAAAAATGACCCTCTTAAACCTCATTAACTCAAACTCCACTAATTTAGAGTAAGCAATCACTCAGACCCACTGAGCTGAATTTTGCTTTTGCTCTTTGAAAAATGTATCTATAAAGTCAGCGAGCAGTGTCAGATGGGAAGCAGGAGGTGGGAACGGGGGCGGGATCCCGCTGACTGCTGACTGCCAAGCTCAGTGTTAATGCTCAGGAAGCCCTCCCTGAATTCTTGATGCAAAGACACTCAGGCCCTTCTGTGCCTGCCACCTTTCGTTATGGCCCTTAGCACAATGCAACAGATTGGGAACCCCTCGGGGATAATGCCTCCAGTCCCTTTTTCTCTGTATCTCCCGATCAGAGCCTGCCTAAATAAATGTTTTATTTCAGGGAATAATTAAAGCAAACTTCCACAGAACAGTCTTTACATAAAAAGGAATGTTGTGTTCATTTCAAATAGGCATTATCTTAGGAGTTAAGTTTTATAGTTCTCAGCCACATCCTGGACAAACTGGTCTCCCAGACCCAGTATTATTACCGTACAGTCAGTGTTGAAAAGGAAACTTGATGGTGGGATTAAAGTCAATAGCTTTTGAGTAGTTAAACTACTGCTAATTAGAAGTTAATGATATGTCTCACTTACTTACAAATGTATTTACCCCCTCCCTCACTCTGGGATATTAGGGCATGAAGATAAAAATGGATAAATGAATGAATGTTTTACAGTCTTCCTCACTGTGATTCAGGTCCTTTACCTCATGTTGTGACAAGCTGCCTCCTGGTGGGATTGGGTGCACAGAGGGCAGGTATGATGGAATTTGGCAGCCTGGACAGACTCAGCTGGAGCCCAGCTAAAGGCAAGAACATCCCTAGATGGGCAAACCTAAGGGCAAGGGTAGATGGAAGGCTGGCTTTGCAGAAATGACTCTTATGGTAATTGCTGGGAGCAGCCAGAAGATGCCCTGACAAACATCCTCAGGGAAGTCCTAGAAAGGCCAGGAGGAAGGATCCTGTGTCAGCAGCTGAGGACCTGGCCAGCAGGTGGCATCCCAGGAATGCTGGCAGGTTCCAGGGTCCTAGCCTTCTACCCATAGGAGCTGTTATAGTGCAGGTCTAGTAAGCTCCTTGGAGAAGGCAATGGCACCCCACTCCAGTACTCTTGCCTGGAAAATCCCATGGATGGAGGAGCCTGGTGGGCTACAGTCCATGGGGTCACTAAGAGTCGGACACGACTGAGCGACTTCACTTTCACTTTTCATTTTCATGCATTGGAGAAGGCAATGGCAACCCACTCCAGTGTTCTTGCCTTGAGAATCCCAGGGACGGGTAGCCTGGTGGGCTGCCGTCTATGGTGTGTTGCACAGAGTCAGACACGACTGAAGTGACTTAGCAGCAGCAGCAATAAGCTCCTGAAAAGGAGCAAGGTGGAGATCCAGTTCTGGAGAGAATAGAGAGCAGAGAATCCCTTTAGGTGCAAAGAAAAAGAAATGAATGCATTTACCAGAATTGTGGTGGGTATTATTTGGTCACAAGGATAAAATAGCAGCCCACTAATTGTACTGAGATATGTAAAGGCCAGACTGGCAGAGGTGACTTGGAGCTGAGTCACTGGGTAACAACCTACAACTCTTCCGATTCCCTTTGGCAGTAACCTGAGTCTAGCTAAAGGGGCAGAGGTCTTTCTGGAGTCAGAGGTAGTATAGGAGTCCTAGGTATCAGATATGTGACAGTGTCAGAATTGGGGGGCTAATAAATTTGGAGAGACCCTTCTGTTGAGGGCTAGAAAAGATGAACAATGACAAAAAGCAGCAGCCTGAAGGCACTTAAAAGCTAAAGAAGTTGTGAAGAATTTCTCAGGAGAAGATAAAAATCCAGAGAGGAAGCATTGGTAAATCACTCTCATTTTGGGTTGGGACTTTGAAAGGACAGATGAACTAGAAGTAAAAGAATCCTCTCAACACTCCAACCTGGCTTGAGTCACTGGATAGCCCAGAAATTCTTGATGCTTGAAACTGGATTAAAGCCACCCAAGATTATTATTGTCCTCAATCATAAAGCAAAATCAAGTGAAAAATCATCACTGGAGGAAAATAATGACTTTCTAGGTCTTAAATTATTTCTATAAATAATTTTTCAAATACATTGTCTGACATATGGTCAAAGATAAGCAGACATAGGAGGAGACAAAACAGCATGGACAAGAACTTGCCCAAAGAAAGACTCATAGCATATACATATACTGAAAACATTAGGCATGGGCCTTACAATAATTATATCTACTATTTTGAAGCAATTAAAACAAGGTGAAAATTTCAGTAAAGAACAGAAACTATAAAATTGGCATAATAGATTGTATAAATTAGATACATAGAAATTATAGAAAAAATAAACTATACTCTAAGTCAAGAACTTTATCAGTTTACCTGAAGGTTAGATATAACTGAAGAGAGAATTAGTTAACTGGAATATATTCTAGAAGAAAATATCAGAATGAAGACTACTACTCACGTAAGAGGTGAGGTAAAGAAAAATCAAATAGAGAAAAGGGCAAGTGACATAGAGGAAACAGTGATGTGTTTTAACACATTTAACTGAAATCCCAGAAATAGAAGAGAGAATAGAATAGAAAAAATACTATCTGGGAAATTTCCAGCAATATTAAAAAACATTAAGCCAAAATGCTATGAATGACAAGCAAAAAATATTAAAATTTCATGCAAACTATTACTTTAAAAGTGCAGAAAACCAAAAACAAAACAAACTTAAAAGCAGTTATGGATGGAAGGTAAATTACCATTAAAGGGAAATAATAAGACTGAAGAGTAACTTTACAATAGGAAAAAAAATAAAGAAAGATGGTCAAAAGACAATAAAATTATATTTTTAATATGCTGAAAGGAAATAACTGGCAATCTAGAATTTTACTCCTGAGAAAATATAATTCAAGAATGAAGGATAAAAGTAAAGATCTTTTTATTGTAACAAACAAAAGGGAACTTATTACCAGCAATCGTATATTAAATGAAAAGCTAAGGGCATTCCTCAGGTGGTAGGAAGATAAGCTCAAATGGAGAAGTGAAGAGGCAAAAAGAAATGAAAAATAAAATCACAGAGTACATATATGAACAAATCTAAATTACTACTGATTGAATAAAATAATGATAATATTATTATCTTGT
Source organism: Ovis aries (assembly GCF_016772045.2). Lineage (NCBI taxonomy): Eukaryota > Metazoa > Chordata > Mammalia > Artiodactyla > Bovidae > Ovis > Ovis aries. The sequence continues at coordinate 19,758,188 of NC_056076.1, read as the reverse complement.
GGAATTTAAATTAATAATGCAATTAAAATAAATGCAAAAGTGGCACGTAATTTAGGAGAGGCATAAATAAAATAAGAGTATTCTAATGTATTTTTCCTGCCCAGGAAATGGATGAAGTTTCCCCTTACCATTAGACTTTAGAAAATTAAAGAAGCCAAAGTTAGTTTCCAGTTTAACCAGTAAGACAAGAGAAAAATAAATGTATAACTAACAAGCAAATACATGACAATCCTCTAAAAAAAAATCCAACCATGAGAAAGAAAGGAGAAAAAGCAACATAGAATAAGAGAGATAGACACGCAGAAACAAATAATGAAGGGGTAGGTTTAAATCACATATATTAACAATAACAGTAAACATAAATGGACTTCAAAGAAAAGACAAATATTGTAAGACTGGATTAAAAACATCTTAATTGTACTTGCTTTTTGATAAGCAAAATAAGAAGATTATAAAAATGAAAGGAATCAAAAAGATACTATATTAAGATTAGAAAAAGGATAAAAATTAAAATGTTGCTAGATATAGGGAAGCTTTCTAAATGATTCAATTTACCAGGAAAAAATAACCATTCAAAATTTTCATGCACCTAAAAATATGACTCTAAAATGCTGAAATTGGAGCTACAATACTTTGGCCACCTGATGGGAAGACCTGACTCATTGGAAAAGACTCTGAAGCTGGGAAAGATTGAGGACAAGAGGAGAAGGGGGCAACAGAGGATGAGATGGTGGGATGGCATCATTGACTCAATGGACATGAGTTTGATTAAACTCTGGGAGATGGTGAAGGATAGGGAAGCCTGGCATGATGCAGTTCAAGGGGTTTCAAAGAGTCAAACATGACTCAGTGACTGAATAACAATACAAAGTGTTAGTTTTACACCTTAGAGATCTATTGTGAAACAGATCTTACAGTTAACAATATTGTGCTATATACCTAAAAGTTTGCTGAGATTGAGGATATTATGTTAAAAATACTTATCACAAAAATTAATACAATTAAGAGGGCAGGGGACATGTTTATAACATAGATTGTGGCAATGGTTTCATAGGTATATACTTATCTCCAAACTCATTAAGTTGTATACATACACAATTTTTTGTATGTCAAGCCTGTTTCAATAAAGTGTTTTCTTAAAATAAGAATTATTAATCATATGAAAAAATCCAATGCAAACAAAACATAACACTTTATGTGTAAATACTGGCAGATATTTTTTTTTGAGATCATGGCCAAGGATAATTTCTATTCAACTGGATTATTGTACTGGATGCCCTAACCTGTGCACCATGACAAGTGGAAAAACAACATTGCTTTTTTAAAAAGTAAAATAAAATTGTCAATATTCATAGTACACTGTTGCATATGTAAAAAAAATACCTTAACAAATCTGCAACTAAATCATTCGGTTCTGTTCAGTCACTCAGTTGTGTCCGACTCCTTGCGACTCCATGGAAGCCTGCACATCAGGCTTCCCTGTCCTTCACCAACTCCTGGAGCTTGCTTAGACTCATGTCCATTGAGTCGGTGATAACATCCAACCATCTCATCCTCTGTCACCCCCTTCTCCTCCTGCCTTCAATCTTTCCCACTCTCTTTTCCAGTGAGTCAGTTCTTCACATCACGTGGCCAAAGGATTGGATTTTCAGCTTCAGCATCCGTCCTTCCAATGAATATTGAGGACTGATTTCCTTTAGGATTGACTGGTTTGATCTCCTTGCTGTCCAATGGACTCTCAAGAGTCTTCTCCAACACCACAGTTCAAAAGCATCAATTCTTCAGCACTCAGCTTTCTTCATGGACCAACTCTCACATCCATACATGACCACTGGAAAAACCTTAGTTTTGTCTAGATAGACATTTGTTGCCAAAGCAATGTCTCTGCTTTTTAATATGCTGTTTAGGTTGGTCATAGCTTTTCTTCCAAGGAGCAAGCATCTTTTAACTTCAGGGCTGCAGTCACCATCTACAGTGATTTTGGAGCCCAAGAAAATAGTCTGTCACTGTTTCCATTTTTGCCCATCTATTTGCCATGAAGTGATGGGACCGGATGCCATGATCTTAGTTTTTTGAATGTTGAGTTTTAGGCCAACTTTTTCCTCTTTCACTTTCATCAAGAGGCTCTTTAGTTCCTCTTCACTTTCTGCCATAAGCGTAAAATAAATCATTAGAATTTACAAATGAATTTACTGTGTGTTCTGTAAACAGGTTTCTACTTACATACCAATTGATTGCAAAATACCAACAATAAACAATTTGAAATTCCAAGAATAAATCTAAAAAAAATACAAACAAGATGTAAATTATGCTAAGGAATAGCCAAGATACTCTTGAAGAATAAAATTTATTCTACTGAATATTAAGATTTCTTTAAAAACTACAATAATTAAGATGGTACAGTATTACTGTAATAAGAGGTTAACAGATGAATGCGAGAGAATAAATTGCCTATAAAAAGACCCATGTACACAAGGGCACATGATTTATGATAAATGTTGTAGCGGGCAAAGAATGGTCTTTTCAATAAATGCTTGCAGAACAAAATAGATATTTATAAGGTTAAAAAAGAAAGAAAAAGATTCTGACACCTATCTAACACCATTTAAAACAATTACAGATGGATTGTGTATGTAAATATAAAAACAAAGTAATAAACTTTATGGAAGACAAGATAAGGAATATCTTTATAATCTCAGAAGAGGAAAAGGTTTTTAAACAGGAAATAACACTGATTATATAGAAAACATTTGATAATCTATATATATTCAAATCTAGAACTTCTGTCTATTAAAAGAAACCACCAAGAGAGTGAAAATGCAACTCCAAGAGTGAGAAAATATGTTTACAACACATAAAACTAACTCCAGAAGAAAGAAATAGCTTCTAAATAGCAATAATAAAAAAAGAAAACCCAATAGAAAAATGGGCAACAGAGTTTAACAGGGTTTCCATAAAAGGACCATGTATTCACATGACAACATGTCCACTTTCATTAGCAATCAATAATAATGAGGAAAATGCAAATTAAAATGATAAGGAGATAACATTGCATCATTACAGAATGGTTAATTAAAAATCCTATTAATAGAAAGTTTTTAAAAGGATGGGGAGCAATTAGAGCTCATATACAATACTGGTGAGAATGTAAATCGACACAACCATATTAGAAATCAGTTTGGCTATGCTTCCTGTAGCTGAAGATATCCGTATTATTTGATCTAACATGAATAGTCAGCAGAAATTCGTGCACACACAGGCCAAGAAATAATTCACAATAGCCCAAAGCTGGAAAAAACCCAAATGCCCATCACCAGTAGGATGGATAAATGCAATTTGGTATATTCATACAGTAGCATTCTATTCAGCAAAGAGAGTAAGCAAACTACTGTTGCATGCAAAACCTGGATGAATTTCACAAGCCTAATGTTAAGCAAGTGAGTCCAAACACAAAACAGCTCATGGTGTTTAACAGCATCAAAACAAACAACCCAATCAAAAAATGGGCAGAAGACCTAAATAGACTTTTTTCCAAAGAAGACATACAGATGGCCAAGAGGCACATGAAAAGATATTTAACATTGCTAATTATTAGAGCAATGCAGATCAAAACCTTAATGAGATATCACCTCACACCAGTCCAAAAAAAAAAAAAAATCCACAAATGATAAATGCTGGAGAGGGTGTGGAGAGAAGGAAACCTTCCAACACTGTTGGTAGGGAATGTAAATTGGTTTAGCCACTATGGAGAACAATATGAAGATTCCTTAAAGAAACTAAAATAAACCACTGAGTCATCAGGGAAACCCAGAGCTACCATACAACCCTGCAATGCCACTCCTGGGAATATATCCAGAGAAAAACAAAATCCAAAAGGATACACGCACCCCAATGTTCATTGCAGCACTGTTTACAATAGCCAAGATACGGAAGTAAGAAGGTGTGGTACAGATATACAATGGAATATTACTGAGCCATCAAAAAGAATGTAATAATAGTATTTGCAGCAACTTGGATGGACCTAGAGATGATCATACTGAGTGAAGTAAGTCAGAGAAGGAGAAATACTATATGACATCTCTTATAAGTGGAATCTAAAAAGAAATGATACAAATGAACTTCCTTCCAAAACAGAAACAGATCACAGAGTTATAGAACAAACTTCCAGGAGAAAGGTGGGGGAAAGGGACAGATAGGGAGTTTGGGGTGGACATGTACACACTGCTGTGCTTAAAATGAATATCCAACAAGGACCACCTGTATAGAACATTGGAACTCTGCTCAGTGTTTTGTGGCAGCCTGGATGGGAGGGCATTTTGGGGGCGAATGGATACATGTACATATATGTATGGCTGAGTCTCTTCGCTGTTCGCCTGAAACTATCACAACATTGCTAATCGGCTATACTACAATACAAAATAAAACGTTTTTAAAAAAGAATATATATGTGATTCCTTTTATATAAGGCTCTAAGAAGGCAAAGTTAAACTGTAGTGTTTAGGAATGCCAATTAGGTAATAAGATTATAAAGAAAAGCAAGCATGTGATTATCATAAAGATCACGATGGTGGTTACCTTTGGCTGGAGAGAAAGAGGCGGCTGGAAGGTATCTCGGATGCTGGAAATATCTTATCTTGACCTGGGTAGTGTAATTACTTATTAAAGTGTAGACTTAGGTTTCAGGTACCTTTCTGAATGTGTGTTATAAATTCACTATATTGTTGAAAGACGAACAACACTTGCCTCCTACCAAAGTGAATGTGAAAGTGGCTCAGTCGTGCCCGACTCTTTGTGACCCCATGGACTGTATAGCCATGGGATTCTCTAGGCCAGAATACTGGAGTGGGTAGCCTTCTCCTTCTCCAGATCCAGGGGATCTTCCCAATCTAGGGATGGAACCCAGGTCTCCTGCATTGCAGGTAGATTCTTTACCAGCTGAGCCACAAGGCAAGCCCAAGAATACTGGAGTGGGTAGCCTATCCCTTCTCCAGCAGATCGTCCCAACCCAGGAATCAACCCAGGGTCTCCTGCATTGCAGGCAGATTCTTTACCTACTGAGCTATGAAGGAACAGGCCCTGGCTGGATGTCCGTCTTAAACACAGCAGTGTGCACATGTCCACCCTGAACACTCTACCTATCCCTTTACCCCACCTTTCCCCTTAAAGGTTGTTCTCTAAGTCTGTGAGTCTGTTTCTGTTTTGGAAGTCAGTTGATTTGTCACAAGCACAGAAATTGAAACTTTAATCAGAAATTTTCCAGCAAACAAAAGCCCAGGTGCAGACAGCTTCACGGCTGAATTCTACCAAAAATTTAGAGAAGAGCTAACACCTATCCTACTCAAACTCTTCCAGAAAATTGCAGAGGCAGGTAAACTTCCAAACTCATTCTATGAGGCCACCATCACCCTAATACCAAAACCTGACAAAGATGCCAAAAAAAAAAAAAAAAACCACACAAAAAAACAACAAAAAAACCCACCTACAGGCCAATATCACTGATGAACATAGATGCAAAAATCCTTAACAAAATTCTAGCAATCAGAATCCAACAACACATTAAAAAGATCATACACCACGACCAAGTGGGCTTTATCCTGGGGATGCAAGTATTCTTCAATATCTGCAAATCAATCAATGTAATACACCACATTAACAAATTGAAAAATAAAAGCCATTTGTACCATTTCTTTTTAGATTCCACTTATAAGAGACAACATATAGTATTTCTCCTTCTCTGTCTGACTTACTTCACTCAATATGATAATCTCTAGGTCCATTCAAAGTAGCTGCAACCTTCTCCTGCCTCCTTTTTCTCTTCCTCTCCCTGCTTCTTTTTCCTGAGCCTCATTTAGGTCCACAAGTTCTAGAACTATTTTATGTAAGAACAAAATAAACATCTTTTCCTAAAGACTTTTCTCTTTTTACAATTCTATTCTCCAAAGAAAAGTATCCTGGAAGATGTATGTTAAGAAAATGGAACTGCCTGGAATGGCTAGTCACCTCAGGGCTCGTCTGTAGTACTTTCCGCATTTCATTAGTCTCTGTAGTCGTGGGGGTGGGAAGAGTCATACTGTTTGGGGTTTGGAGCTCCGAAAGCAGTGAATAAACTCTGGTTGAGATTTTAAAATACTCCTTGTTCATGATGATATTGATGCTCCTAATTTTTGGATGAAGGAATATTCAGTTCAGTTCGGTTCAGTTCAGTTGCTCAGTCATGTCCGACTCTTTGCGAACCCATGAATCATAGCACATCAGGCCTCCCTGTCCATCACTAATTCCCAGAGTTCACCCAAACTCATGTGCATCAAGTTGGTGATGCCATCCAGCCATCTCATCCTCTGTCATCTCCTTCTCCTCCTGCCCCCAATCCCTCCCAGCATCAGGGTCTTTTCCAATGAGTCAACTCTTCGCATGAGGTGGCCAAAGTATTCAGCCTCAGCATCAGTCCTTCCAATGAACACCCAGGACTGATCTCCTTTAGGATGGACTGGTTGGATCTCCTTGCAGTCCAAGGGACTCTGAAGAGTCTTCTCCAACACCACAGTTCAAAAGCATCAATTCTTCGGCACTCAGCTTTCTTTATAGTCCAACTGTTCCACCCATACATGACTACTGGAAAAACCATAGCCTTGACTAGATGGACCTTTGTTGGCAAAGTACTGTCTCTGCTTTTTAATATGCTCTCTAGGTTGGTCATAACTTTCCTTCCAAGGAGTAAGTGTCTTGTAATTTCATGGCTGCAGTCACCATCTGCAGTGATTTTGGAGCCCCCCCCAAATAAAGTATGACACTGTTTCCACTGTTTCCCCATCTATTTCCCATGAAGTGATGGGACCAGATGCCATAATCTTAGTTTTCTGAATGCTGAGCTTTAAGCCAACTTTTTCACTCTCTTCTTTCACTTTCATCAAGAGGCTCTTTAGTTCTTCTTCACTTTCTGCCATGAGGGTGGTGTCATCTGCATATCTGAGGTTATTGATATTTCTCCCAGCAATCTTGAATCCAGCTTGTGCTTCTTCCAGCCCAGCGTTTCTCATGATGTACTCTGCATATAAGTTAAATAAGCAGGGTGAGAATATATAGCCTTAATGTACTCCTTTTCGTATTTGGAATCAGTCTGTTGTTCCATGTCCAGTTCTAACTGTTGCTTCCTGACCTGCATATAGGTTTCTCTTTTAGAAGGAATATTACCTACCCTTTTGTGGGTGTAGGCAGTCCTGATGAATGTTAAGAATGCTAAGAAGCCTTCTCTGGCCCTTGGAAATGAAGGTAAGCAGACCCTTCATCCACCTGTTAAAGTACCGGAAATCTTTACTCACACCTGCAGCCCCTTAGGGGTTTATTACTTCAGCTTACAATTTTTTCTCAAGGCTCTCCTAACAGCAGTTGCCCCTAGGAGGAAGATGTTAGAGACATATTCAGCATCTGGTACCACTGTGAGAATGAAATCTTTGATATTATCTTCCCTGCCTCTTCTCTGCTCACAGGGAAAGATGAAGGAGGGAACAGGCTCTATGACAGGAAGAAGGGAGGGGACTAGGGATGGTTACGAATAGTCACTTGTTCTCTAGCTATTGAGTTGTAACCCCTTATTTGATATTGTTATGCCCAAGGTCCCAATCCCCAGAACTGAGAGAACAAGACATCCACAGCAATGCAAACACAAAAAGGGAATTTTATTGCTAGCTCGAGCCAGGACCCAAGTTTCATCCAATGCAATGGAGTGGAACAAGGGCCCCGAGCCCTGAATTACAGGAGTATTTATAAGGTTAAGACAAAGACAGGGAGTTGACAGGGGCGGATTGGTTGCAAGGGTTCCTTAGCATCTGCTAATTGGCTAGATTTTCGCGCGCGCGCGGGCTTTCTTGGGGGAGGTTTATGTCCTTGTCCTGATAAGCCTGAACCAGGCTACAGGGAGTATACTGATTGGTCGAGTCCTGGCGCCTGCAGAGGATGATCTCAGCTCCTCCTTGGCAATAACTCAGCCCCTCTGTAAAGGAGACTTAGGCCTACCTTGGCCCCCTGAAGCCTGTCATGGCACCTGTTTGGTCCTAACAGATATACATTGTTGTTTAGTCACCAAGTCATGTCTGACTCTTTTGTGACCCCATGGCCTACAGACTGCCAGGCTCCTCTGTCCAAGGGATTTCCCAGGCAAGAATACTGGAGTAGGTTACCGTTTCTTTCTCCAGGGGATCTTCCAAACCCCAGGGTCAAATCCATTTCTCCTGTATGAGCAGGTGGATTCTTTACCACTGAGCCTCCAGGGAAGCCCTTTTAGATATACAGTTTACAAATATTTTCTTTTATTTTGTGGGTTACCTATTCATTCTGTTGATTTTTTCCTTTGCTCTGCAGAAGATTTTTGGTTTGATGTTGACCTGTTTGTTTACTTCTGCTTTTGTTGTCTGTACTTTTGATTTCACATCTAAGAAATAATTTCTTTTAGGAGTTTTACAGTTTCAAGATTTAGGTTTAAGTCTTTAGCTTATTTTGATTTGATTTTTTGTGTATTGTATAAGTTAGGGTCCAATTTTATTCTTTTGCAAGTGGGTATCCAGTTTTCTCAACCATTTGTTGAAGAAGCTATCCTTTCTCCATTGTATAACTTTGGCATCCTTGTTGAAGATCACTTGACAATATGGCAAAGGACTTGAATAGATGCTTCCCCCAAAATGACATACAAATGAACAGCAAGTATACGGAAAGATCCTCAGAATCACTAATCATAAGAGAAATGTAAGTCGAAACCACTGAGATTTCAATTCACAACCGATAGGGTGGCTATGATAAAACACAGAACCAAACCAAATCAACTGTTGCCTAAGATTTGAAGAAATTGGAACCCTTAGCACTGTTGATGAGAAAATAGAATGATGCAGACTCTATGGAAAACTGTGGAATTTTCTAAAAACAATTAGTTTAAGGAAAATTCTACAAAGCCTCTGGTAGTCTTTGAGCCAAAGTCCATGGATTTAAAATGTTAGGATTTGGAGGCCTTAGTCAGTCATGTTCCAGGTAAGTCCAGGAGGCGTTCTCCAGGCTGTCAGGGTAAGGAAGGAGAAGGAAGGCGGGATAACAGACCCTGGGGCCTCCCCTCGGGGGGGGGAACTTTGAAGCTGGCTGACTTCCTCCTTTCCCCCTTAAAAAATCACCTTGGGGCATGGAGATAATCTAGTCAGTGAAGCTGAGACTCAAAGGCTCCAGCTGCCTGCATCCTTCAGCCTCTGTGAGACTTTCCTGAGCTTATTGTTCTTGGAGGCACTCGAAGGCCCCCTAGAAGTTAGATTCTAGAGGCAGGGAGAGAGGCTTTCAAAGGAGGACTGGAAGGGTAGGGCTGGGGGCCCTTTCCTTCTGACAATGCAGCTGCTGAAAGCATGCACCAGGGTCACAGACAAACCAACCCAGAATCCTGCCATGGAAGACGACACCTGGCTCTGTTCTGAAAGAGAAGGGAGAGAAAGTCTAGGTTCCACACACTGGTTCTGGTGTTCTTTTCCTCCCTGAGCCAGTCCCATTGAACACCTCTTATCCCCTTCCAGATCTCAGCATTTCCCTGTCTCACCTGCCTTTCTTCTGAACCACTTCTGATGCCTGGGATCACGGTCATGCTTTTATCTTCTCTTCCTCCCCACTCTGATGCTGGGAAAGATAGAGGGCAGGAGGAGCAGGGGGTGACAGAGGATGAGATGGTTGAATGGCATCACTGATTCAGTGAATGTGAGTTTGAACAAACTCCGGAAAATGGTGAAGGACAGGGAAGCCTGGCGTGTTGCAGTCCCTGGGGTTGCAAAGAGTCTGACATGACTGACTGATTGGACAACAACCCTCCCCATAGGGCAGGCCTTCTCCTCTCCCTTCAGCCCTCCTTGCCCTCAAGGCTCACTTGAATCCTCTTCCATGAAGCATCTGTGACTTACCTCAACTGAAGCTTGCTATCCCCACGGCACTTGCAATATAAACTGACAACACAGGATATCGGTTGTTGTCTAATTGTTTCCCTGCTGTGTGGTCAGGCCACTCAAGGTGATTCTTGCTCTGTATACATTCTCTGTTTTACCCATGGGTGCCTGCTTCACTTATACCCTACTTATGTGACCCACCTCTCTGGGGCTTCCCTGGTGGCTCAGAGGGTAAAGCGTCTACCTGGAATGCAGGAGACCCGGGTTCGATCCCTGGGTTAGGAAGATCCCCTGGAGAAGGAAATGGTAACCCACTCTAGTACTCTTCCTTGGCGAATCCCATGGAGGGAGGAGCCTGGTGGGCTACAGTCCATGGGGTCACAATTGTTTCCCTGTTGTGTGGTCAGGCCACTCAAGGTGATTCTTGGTCTGTATACATTCTCTGTTTTACCCATGGGTGCCTGCTTCACTTATACCCTACTTATGTGACTCACCTCCCTACATACCTGCCCCAGGCCCCAGCTAGTGAGTGTTCTTATCAGACGTGATGTGCAGCCCAAGGTGTAATCAGCTGACAAGTGAGAAACACAGCCAATAAGTCATGGACGTGTGCATGTTAAGTTGCTTCAGTTGTGTCTGACTCTGTGACCCTATGGACTGTAGCCCATTGGGCTCCTCTGTCCATGGGATTTTCCAGGCAAGAATACTGAAGTGGGTTGCCATGCCCTTCTCCAAGGGATCTTTCCCACTCAGGGATTGAACCCACATCTCCTGAATCTCCTGCGTTGCAGGGGAATTCTTTACTGCTGAGCCACCAGGGAAGCCCCCACTAAGTCCTACTTGTTCCAAAAAAAAAAGGAGAAAACATTTTAGGCTGGAGAAATTCAAGGTACAGACTTATTCTGAGTCTTTAAAAATGGCAGAGAAGAGAAGAACATCCCAGATGAGTGCAATTCATTAGCAAAAGGGGAAGGTGGGCATGTGCAAATCAACTGTGGACATAGAAGTGTCCAGGAGATTCCATGTATCAGGAGATTCCAGGATAAGGTTGTAGTTACACCAGGGAGCCTCACTTGTCTGACTCAGCAGGCCTTTGCAAAACACAGTGTGACCTAAGGCAAGGGTGCTTGGGTTAGGAGCCACATGTCTGGGCTCTAATCCTGCTTCACCACTTACTTGTGGTGTGACCTTGAACAAGACATTTAATCTTCTTGAGTCCTTGTTTCCCTTCTGTAAAATCAATCCCTGTCTGTGTTAAAGGGTCTTTGTGAAGATCTGAAGAGAAAACATTTGTGAAACTCCTCCAAACACAGCCGTTAATGGATGTTGGTTACTATCAGGATTTCTGACCTCTTTAATACATGTAACACCTTCTCTGAATTCCCAAAGCCACCTAATGCTTGTGTCGTTAGTGTTGACTCCCTGTAGCACCTGTTTTTAATCTCTTAATTGCTACACGTGTTTGTAGGAGTTTCTTAATTAGAGAAAAAACTCACTGTGGGCAAGGGGCTTATCTTAAACATTTACAGAATATTGTGGGCACATACTGGATGCTCAAAACATTGTTGCAATGATTGATTTCTGTGTCCAGGAAGACCAAAGTAATCCCTAAAGATTTCCCAGAGGAAGTAGATCTCAGAGTTGACATTGACAGATGGGTAAGTAATGACAGGTAATGTTCAAGGGGCAAGATGTCCAGTGAGGGGAATGATGTGAGCAGAGTAGCAGCTTAAAAAAAAATTTTTTTTTAACTTTTATGGATGCCTGATTTCTCTAGAACATTCTACCAGGTTTTGAAGTCATTTATCACACTGGTGCTTTGTGAGAAAAGCAAATGAAACAAAACCAAAAGAGAAAATATCCATCCAGCAGCTGGACAGCTCAGTTATTTTTAGGGACAGGAGAATAAGCCAGTGTTTGGGACTCAGCAAAACATCCCACTCTGTTTGGGGTTGACCAGTCCCTGGAAATGCACAGACCTAAGCATTTTCTCAGCTGTAACTCTCCAGCACATGTGTATTTGAAGGGAAACTTAGTCCATCTGTTTCTAATTCATTTACATTGAACTCATCAAAAAAGCTGTTGACATGTCCTTTGCCTGGCCAAGTTCTCCATGGGTTTTCAGAAAATCCCAATGTATTACTGAATACTTTTTGGTGTCCTGGGGTTGTTGGGCTTTGTCTTTTTTAGCAGCTTACAGGGAGAGTGGAGAATGCTCTGAACTGGAGTCATTCCAAACCTGCAAAGCTCTGCTCTTCCCTCACTGAGTCTCAGTGGCTCTCGGAGTTTGATCAGCTTGGAAAGAGAACAAAGTGCAAGGCATCCCCAAGGTCTCAGGTCTCCTCTACCATGCTCCAAGCAGAATTTGAGGGATGGCTCAGGAGAGGGAGAAAAGTGCTTTAGAGGTAATTTGGCCAGGAGACTAATTACAAAATGAAGTGTTTTCATTCTAGATACTGTGTGACCTTGGGTTAAGGAAGTTTCTTTTCTGTTCTTCAGTTCTCCAAAATACAGTAGGAGAATGACATTGCAATTTTTGATCCATCTACTAGAGATAGCTTGTGTTGGTGTGTGGATTGTGACTTTATAAACAAAAATATCACAGTAAGAAAGTATGATTTTCCAGATACCCAGATGGCAGTCCTGACCCCTTGGAGTGTGTTCTCCCATCTCTAGCCCTGGGCATGGACAATGCTGAATTGTCTTTTTTTTTTTTCTTTCCTTAGGCTTGGTAAGGGGGTCCAGCCTGAGTGCATAGCTCATGTCCTGAGTGATGCTGACTGCTCCACAAAGAGTTGGGTTGCTGACATCTGAGTCCCCAGCCTCTCCATTCAATATACATACTTGGGCAAACATGGAAGGACAATTTGTGTTCCTGTTGTCATAAGCATAGTTAATACCCCATTGGAAGAGATAAACACACCTCTAGAGAACTGAAAGCTGAAAAGGAATTCAGGAGCTCACAGCTTTCCTCTTTATTTTACATATGAGGCAAACTGGGAATCCAAGAGGCAAAATGATGTGCCCAGTAATTACTGTGCTAAGTTTGATCATATTTGGCAACACTGGATGGAAGATATTATTACCCCTGTTTTGCAAGTGAAGCAACTGGGGTACAAAAAAAGAGGCTGATAACTGGTCAAAGTCACTCGGTGAGCAAGTTATAAACTAGAATTTGAACACAACTCTGTTAACTTCAAAGGTCAATTGACGCAGAGCTAGTGTACTGAGGACCAGAACACAGAATCCTGGATCTCCCAGATAGAGTGTTCTAAAATGTAAAAGCCAGGTTCTTTGTTCATTGTGCTTGCCCCTTGTCCATTCACAGGGGGTTGGCTACCTGGGGAGAGGAACCCAGTAGCATAGGTAGAGAGGGTGATGAGAGGGTAAGTAGATGGAGAGCTAAGTAGATGAATCTGAATCTCCCCCTCTAAGGGCACTGTGCAGTGTCAAGCCCTGTGAGCAACTTCCAAAGATTCCAATATGGCTGCTATGATTGAGCAAGTGAGGTTTAGAAGTCAGCAGGCAGCAATGACCAGTCGACTCAAAGACGGACTACCATAGTACCACTTCTGTAAGACACTTGGCACTTTCTACCTTTTAAATCTTTTTGCCTGAATACATGACGAGAGTGAGGCAGTAGGAGATGTCTTAAGAGTAGACTGAGCTCCCTTTGTTCTTAGGCTAGATAGAGCCTGGCCAGTGTTGGAGGAAGGAAGGAGCTATGGGATATATGATGGAGTTCCGAAAAAGGCTCAGCTCATTTGTGCTTTTTTAAATAATTATAAGTGATTAGCCAGCAATGAGATATGCCTGGGTTGTCACTGAAGCTGGGAAAAGGGATTTGACAGGGCCTGTCTGAAAATAGGAGTTGGGAAATGATTTCTTGTTTGTGCCCTATGAGTTCCAGCTGTTCAATGGGCTGATTATCTTCTCTTTCACCATCTGTCTATCAAACGGAGGGAGCCTGAGAATGAAATGTCTTTAGATGAGCTTTCTCTTCCTCCTCTTCTCTTGGGCACATTTTGCTCTTGTCTGCACTCCCTGGTTTTGGCCAAAGAAAAAGACCCGGGTACTGCCAGGTCTGCTATTCCCAGATGAACTATTCAGTACCAGAAAGTCCAGCTGGGGAGGGAGGGAAGAAGAGAGAAAGGGAAGGAGTGGGGGCGGGGAGGGGGGTGGCGGAGATAGGAGGGAGAGAGAGAGGACAAATGTCAGGGAAGGAAAGGGGGAAGGGACAAGGTGTAAGAGACAGACGGGTGAGAACTGCAGCAGTGGGGAGAAAGAGTTGCCCTCTCGAGCCGGAAGCGGGAAGGGGGCAGGGTTGGGAAACAGGGAGAAGAGTAGAAGAGTAGAGGGAAGGGGTGAGAAGGAGAGGTGTCGACGGAGAGGCACGGCCTGGGGGTCAGAGCTGGAGCAGCTTCCTGCTGGGCCCGCGGCCCAGCCAGCTGCTGGAACATCTGCATCCTGGCGGGGGTGTTTCCAAATGGAGCTGCCTCTCCCTGGACTTCCTCCCGAGCACGCTCGGGCCTGCCCCCTTAGGCCCCTCCCAGCGCGCTTGCGGTTCCTCTTACTTACTGGCCAGTCGTGTCCAAACAGCTAAATCAGCTCGGAAGGTAGGCGAGCAGTTGGGCAAGAATGGGGTCAGCCAGGGAAGCAGTGCTTGATCCTGGACATCACCACGCCAGGTGCCGGAGCTGCACCAGTGTGGCCCTGACCTCCGCTTGAATGACCTACCGAGTTTAGGGAAAGAACCCGGAAGCAGAAGTCGGGACCTGGAGGCGGAGACACAGGATGGTCTTAGCGAGCTGTGTCTTCTCAGTTCCATCATCTGTAAAATAAGGAGCTGAAGTCCTATTCTGATGATGACTTTGGGGGGAGAAAAAAATAATTTTCAAGTCTCCCTTTAGCATTCTTTGCTACCTGGTTCCTGAGTTTGCATAGAGGGGGTTCAGATGAAAGTTGCAAAAGCTCATCATCTCCTCAGCGGCTTTCATCTTCTGTAGGGCCTCAGGCCTATGGTGGGGTCTGACTCGAGGGGCCTCTGCGGTGGTGCCCTTCCTGGGAGGGGCGGCGTCCCAGATGGTGTCAGTTGTCAGGGCTAGCCTTCAGCCCCTGAAGGAGGGAGAGCTTGTCCCCCCCGCCCTCCTCCCGCCTCTATGATATCCCCTTAGTCTTTCTAGAGTCCCCCATTCACTGGGTCACCCTTGGGCATCCACCCTACTCTGCCTGTCAGCTCACAGATAATTAATCTCTGTGAAGCTGCCACAAGACCGGAAAGGTTCTAACTGCTATTTGATGAAAAGAGGTTCTGGTTTAGCTCTTCTTGGGAAGTCTCACTTCCAAAGGCTATCTTGCCCTTGCCCCAGATGACTCTCTGGTCCTTCTCTTTCCTCTTCTGTCTCCTCCTTTCCCCCAATCCTATGATGATGTCTTCGGGGCAGCTAGCTCAGGGGAACTGAGCCTTAATTCTGTGGGAGCGGGAGGTGATTTCAGGGAACCCACTCAGCTTGGCTAGTGGGGAGAGGCTGGAGGAGGGGGTGGACAATCCCCAACCTCAGTTCCTGTCAGGGGTCTGACCCTAGCACTGCTGCTGTAGTTTAACCTCCGGGACTGCCACAGCCAGACTGCTGGTGGAGTCATTCCCAGGACCCCAGGCTTTCCTGAAACTTCCTGCCCTGGGAACCCCCACCCCTGCCTTGAGGTATCTGCTCTCATGAGCCCTGCCAAGATGCTTTCAGGGGGCAGTGGTGGTAGAGTTCAGTTCAGTCACTCAGTCATGTCCGACTCTTTGTGACCCCGTGGACTGCAGCACACCAGGCTTCCCTGTCCATCACCAACTCCCAGAGCTTATGCAAACTCATGTCCACTGAGTCAGTGATGCCATCCAACCATTTCATCTTCTGTCATCCCCTTCTCCTCCTGCCTTCAATCTTTCCCAGCATCAGGGTCTTTTCCAATGAGTCAGTTCTTCACATCAAGTGGCCAAAGTATTGGAGTTTCAGCTTCAACATCAGTCCTTCCAATGACTATTCAGAACTGATTTCCTTTAGGACTGACTGGTTTGATTTCCCTGCAGTCCAAGGGACTCTCAAGGGTCTTTTCCAACACCACGTTCAAAAGCATCAATTCTTTGGCACTCAGCTTTCTTTAAAGTCCAACTTTCACAACCATACATGACCACAGGGGAAACCACAGCTTTGAACAGATGCACCTTTGTTGGCAAAGTAATGTCTCTGCTTTTTAATATGCTGTCTATGTTGGTCATAGCTTTTCTTCCAAGCAGCAAGTGGCTTTTAATTTCATGGCTGCAAGCACCATCTGCAGTGATTTTGGAGCTCAAGAAAATAATCATGTCACTGTTCCCATTGTTTCCCCATCTATTTGCCATGTAATGATGGGACTGGATGCCATGATCTCAGTTTTCTCAATGTTGAGCTTTAAATCAGCTTTTTCACTCTCCTCTTTCACTTTCATCAAGAGGCTCTTTAGTTCCTCTTCACTTTCTGCCATAAGGGTGGTGTCATCTGCATATCTGAGGTGATTGATATTTCTCCTGGCGATCTTGATTCCACCTTGTGCTTCATCCAGCCCTGCATTTTGCATGACGAACTCAACATATAAGTTAAATAAGCAGGGTGACAATATACAGCCTTGACATACTCCTTTTCCCATTTGGAACCAGTCTGTTGTTCCATGTCCAGTTCTAACTATTGTTTCTTGACCTGCATAGAGATTTCTCAAGAGGCAGGTGAGGTGGTCTAGTATTCCCAACTCTTTCAGAATTTTCCACAGTTTCTTGTGATCCACACAGTCAAAGGCTTTGGCATAGTCAATAAAGCAGAAATAGATGTTTTTTTCTGGAACTCTCTTCCTTTTTCAATGATCCAGCAGATGTTGGCAATTTGATCTCTGGTTCCTCTGCCTTTTCTAAAACCAGCTTGAACATCTGGAAGTTCATGGTTCACATACAATTGAAGCCTGGCTTGGAGAATTTGAGCACTACTTTGCTAGCGTGTGAGATGAGTGCAATTGTGCGGTAGTTTGACCATTATTTGGCATTGCCTTTCTTTGGAATTGGAATAAAAACTGACCTTTTCCAGTCCTGTGGCCACTGCTGAGTTTTCCAAATTTGCTGGTATATTGAGTGCAGCACATTCACAGCATCATCTTTTAGGATTTGAAATAGCTCAACTGTTATTCCTTCACCTTCACTAGCTTTTTTCGTAGTGATGCTTTCTAAGGCCCACTTGACTTCGCATTCCAGGATGTCTGGGTCTAGGTTGGTGATCACACCATCATGATTATCTGGGTCATGAAGATCATTTTTTGTGCAGTTCTTCTGTGTATTCTTGACACCTATTTTTAATATCTTCTGCTTCTGTTAGATCCATACCATTTCTGTCCTTTATTGTGCCCATCTTTGCATGAAATACTCCCTTGATATCTCTAATTTTCTTGAAGAGGTGTCTAGTCTTTCCTATTCTATTGTTTTCCTCTATTTCTTTGCACCGGAGAAGGAAATGGCAACCCATTTCACTATTCTTGCCTAGGGAATCCTCATGGACCGAGGAGCCTGGTGGGCTATAGTCCATGGGGTTGCAGAATCAGACATGACTGAATGACTAAGCACAGCACATTTCTTTGCATTGATCACTGAGGAAGGCTTTCTTATCTCTCCTTGCTATTCTTTAGAACTCTGCATTCAAATGGGTATATCTTTCCTTTTTTTCTTTGCCTTTAGCTTCTCTTCTTTTCTGAGCTATGTGTAAGGCCTCCTCAGACAACCATTTTGCCTTTTTTGCATTTCTTTTTCTTGGGAATGGTTTTGATCCCTGCCTCCTGTACAATGTCACAAAATTGCGTCCATAGTTCTTCAGGCACTCTTACCAGATCTAATCCCTTGAATCTATCTGTCACGTCCACTGTATAATCGTAAGGGATTTGATGTAGGTCATACCTGAGTGGTCTAGTGGTTTTCCCTACTTTCTTCAATGTAAGTCTGAATTTGGCAATAAGGAGTTCATGACCTGAGCCACAGTCAGTTCCCAATCTTGTTTTTGCTGACTGTATAGAGCTTCTCTATCTTTTGATGCAAAGAATATAACCAATCTGATTTTGGTATTGACCATCTGTTGATGTTCATGTGTAGAGTCTTCTCTTGTATTGTTGGAAGAGGGTGTTTGCTATGACCAGTGTGTTCTCCTGGAAAAACTCTGTTAGCTTTTGCCCTGGTTTATTTTGTACTCCCAAGGCCAAACTTGCCTGTTACTCCAGGTATCTCTTGACTTCCTACTTTTGCATTCCTGTCCCCTATGATTAAAAGGAAATCTTTTTTGGGTGTTAGTTCTAGAAAGTCTTATAGGTCTTCATAGAACTGTTCAGCTTCTTCAGCGTTACTGGTTGGGGCATAGACTTGGCTTGCTGTGACCCTGAATGGTTTGCCTTGGAAACAAACAGAGATCATTCTGTCATTTTTGAGATTGCACCCAAGTACTGCATTTTGGACTTTTTTTGTGTTGAGTATGAGGGCTACTCCATTTCTTCTAAGGCATTCTTGCCCACAGTAGTAGATACAGTGATCATCTGAGTTACATTCACCCATTCCAGTCCATTTTAGTTCACCGATTCCTAAAATGTTGATGTTCACTCTGCCATCTCCTGTTTGACCACTTCTACTTTACCTTGATTCGTGGACCTAACAACATTCCATGTTCCTATGCAATATTGCTCTTTACAGTCAAAACTAATCAAACTGATCACATGGACCACAGACTTGTCTAACTCAATGAAACTATGAGCTGTGCCATGTAGGGCCACCCAAGATGGATGGGTCATGGTGAAGAGTTCTGACAAAATGTGGTCCACTGGAGAAGGGAATGGCAAACCACTTCAGTATTCTTGCCTTGAGAACCCCATGAACAGTATGAACAGTATGGTAGAGTTAGGGTAGAGTTTGCTCTACCCTTGAACATTTGTGGGGATCTATGAACATTGTGAGAAAGGTCTCACCGTGGTATTTCCAGCCTCTTTCAGTCAGAGCGAGGTTCACGTGGTCTCTTCTGGTTTTGGCTTCCTCAAAGCTCTGCACTGATCCAGAAAGTTTATGGGTGTCCCCAGATGAGCAGTAGGACTTGAGGACAGACAGAGGAAGGGTGTGTCTGAACTTAGAGGAAGCTCCCTAAATGGTGCCTGGGGAGGGTGTTGACTTTGGGGTTCATTAGCCCCCTGGAGAGGGGCTGCAGTGCAGGTTGAGATGTAATTAGATGCCTCAGGTGTATTTATATGAGTTCACAGGACAGCAATCCCAAGCACCAAAATGGACCTACAAGCAGGTAGGGACTTGCCCCCTGTTGAACACCTACTGTGTGGCCCTTGATAACTCATCTACCCCTCACCACAGTCCTGCTGTTATGTATCTGTATCTGTATTTATCTGTAAGTGCTGTTATGTCCTTTTACAAATGAGGGCCCTGGGGCTCAGAAAGATTATGAAAATAGCCTAGGATCACAGTGCAGTAAGTGGAAGAGCTGGGATTTCTAGGCTGGGATTTTAAGAGGAACTTGGCCTGTTTGGATCCTGTCTTGGGGAAGTGTGATGAAAGGGATAGTGGGGCACTGCCCCTTTGCTCCCAGGGGACCCCTTCCCAACCCCAGTTACTCCCAAGTCATATTCTTGTTGCTTCTCCTCTGCCCTGCTGGGAAGGTCTTCCCTTCCTGCTTCTGAGCCCCTCTCCTCTCCCCGTGCCACTTTGAGCTCTTGCAGTGAGCATGGGAGACCCGAGGAAGTTTACTCTGCATGTGGGGTTTCTTCCTCTGTTGGGTCTGGGTGCTCCTGGTTTGCCCAGGTGGGGTCTCACGGTGTCACTCCCTGAAGTTCCTAGCATAACTAAGCCATGGGAGCTTCTTTCGGGCTCATGTTGGCCGGTCTGTGCCCTGAACCCGCCTTTTCTGGAGGCTGGGGCAGGGAGGGTCCCTCTACCAGTAGGCGCTTAGCTGGAATGTGGCTGAAGGCAACGGAGTGCAGCAATGACTGGTTGCCCACATGGTCTTGAGTTGCCATGTACAAGCCTCCTTGCAATCCCACATGCCTGTCCTCGGCATAGCCAGCTTCCAGTGTCCCTCCTTTCCCCGTGGCTGTGTGCACCAAGCTTTCCACAGCACGGTTCTGGTGCATGGATGCAGTCACATGAATGAGATCACATGAATTGAGTCATGTGTGCTGACACAGACATCCTCTACTTAGCTTCCCAGATGACACGTCATTGTATGCATTTTCCTGTGAATCTGGTTAGTGGCCCCACCCACCAGGCACTGGTGTCACTATGGGCACCCCTGCTTCCTCCGGGCATGGTCCCCTGCACCCCTCCTGTCCCATGCAACCCTGTGATCTGCCTCTGGGCACCGTTGCTGCTGTGGCTGCCTCCTCCACGGCCAGGAGACTCTAGGGACTGAGGCTGCATGCAGTCCACAAGTCAGAGGGTGCCCCCCTACCCCTCTGTGTGCTTTAGATGGAGGTCACAAATAGAAGCCTGTGCTGCGATGTCTGGCAGAGCTTTTGGTCAAGCAGTTTTCTGGATTTTACTTGTTGCCACCCTCGAACCTGAGACATGGCTGGACTGGGAGAGGTGTGTGAAAAACAAGGATCATGCCGCTGCCAACGTGATGCTTCTTCTGCAGCCACGACTGCTCAGTGCCTGGGCCAAGCCTGGCTTGCTGACTCCTGCTTATTTTAAGAGGGCTCTCTGCCAGGAAGCTGCTTGTGTGCTTGTTCAGCCGCTCAGTCATATCCGACTCTTTGAGACCCCATGGACGGTAGCTTGGGAGGTTTCTCTGTCCATGGGATTCTCCGGGCAAGAATACTGGAGTGGGTTGGCATTCCCCTCTCCAGGGGATCTTTCTGACCAGGGACCGAACCCAGATCTCCTGCACTGAGGGTTCTTTCCTGCTGGGCCACCCTGGAGGCTGCTTAGCCCCTTGTGAAACAGATGCTGGAGGGTTTCCCTCACCTGGTTGCCAGACCTCTCTTGAGCCCAGCAAGCTGATACGGGGAATGTGTCACTGTGACCTCATCTGCTTCTTTATCATCTCCTATGTGTTCTTTCTGCTTCCAGCCCTCCATTGTGTCTTTTCCCCTGCCTGGAACAAGCGCAGGTGCATGTCTGTGTTGTGATATCTGGTGGCAGCTTCTCTCTGACCAGCTAAATCCTACTTTTTCCTTGGGCCCCAGCTGACACCCCTCCCCTCCAACCTTGGGAAGCTTCCCTTGATTAGCAGCCCTGCACCACTGCTCCCTCTTCTCAATTCCTATAGCCCTTAGTCGGACCCACCCATACAGTCATGTGACCACTTTACCCCTACACTAGATGCGATGTTTGTGTCCCTCTAACTCCAATTCCTGTATTGAAACCTAATCTTCCATATGATGGTATTTGAAAGTGTAACCTTTGAGTGATTAGGCCGTGAGGGTGGAGCCCTAGTGAATGGAATTAGTGCCCTTATAAAAGAGGCCCCAGAGAGCTTGCTCCTTTCACTATGTGAAAACACAGCAAGGAGATGGCTATGAACCAAGAAACATGCTCTTAGCAGACACTAGTTTCCAGTGCCTTGATCTTGAGCTTCCAGCCTCCAGACTGTGGGCAATACATTTCTGGTGTTCATAAGCCACTCAGTTAGTGGTACTTTATTACAGCATCATGAACAGACTAAGACACCCTCAAGTAGTTCTATACCTGGTATCACTTCTCGCCAGTTCTCTACCTGGTATCATGGACTAGTGCCCCTTGAGGTCTTAAAGTACATGCAGTTTGCTTCTCTTGCTTCCTGCAAAGCACTCACTGCTTGGCTAGAGCTCAGCAAAACTATGATGCCTGTTGGAATAAAAGCATGGACATGCTTGATGTGGGCCTGGGAAGGCCAAGTAACTCTTTTCTTTGTGCTGCCTTAAAATCCTGACTTGGTTAATTAAGACACACTGAGAAGTCAGGAGAACTGGCATCTTCTGTTTGCAAGTCATACTCTGTTCTCTCCTGCCCTCGTCCCCCAAGCCACCTGATTGACAGCCCTGAGAGCGAAAGTGCCTGCAGGTCCCTTCCAGGTGCTGCCTCTCCACCTCTAAGGAGGGAGATTTAGTTGTATGGATTTTGGCAAAGGTTTAAAACCTGTAATAAATAACAAAAAATTCAGCCTACCATTCTGCATATTTTATAACTCAGTCTAATAAAGAAATAATCCAAGATGGCACCTGCTAAGAAAACTTAGTTTATTGAAATATGACTGTAATATAGAAAAGATGGCTAATGCACTAGGCTGCAAGATATTAATGCTCTACACTTCAGCTGGTGTGTTTAAAAGAAGTCTCTCATGTATTTTATTTTATTTTATTAGGAGCCATATCATTAGCTTTTAAAGACATTGTGAGTGAGAGAGAGAAGAGATTTGAACTATTAAAAAAAAAAGTCAGCAACTCAAACTGCCTTTCTCTACAAATGAAACAAACAAACCAAAAAAAAAAAAGTTTTTTTTCATAAACATTTTTTTTTCCTGGCTGGGATATTAGGACAGTATATTAAATTCCCCCAAAAGGAGGCCCTAGAACTATTTACATAGTAATATCTCCACTGTGGTTGTGACAGATGGGCTTCACTGACGCAGACATACTGTTAGGGGCTTAGCAATAGATTAAAAAAAAACCACCACAATACTGTGTAACATAATAAAAGTGTATTGTAATGTACATCATAACTTGTGGCCAAGGTTAAATTTGCAGTCGGAGTATGAAAGTCGTATTCCATTATACAAAATAGATGTTACACGGAAAAGCATTAAAGATGAGTTGACTCAACCATTTATTTTTAGTTTATATTTTATTCTATTTTCCTTCGCCCTACTTATGCAATATTTTTTTAGTCACATGAAATGACATCGTTATGTACCCCCTTTCTACTCCCACCTCAGAGTGAGGGGCAGCCTGGGATCTACAGACTTTCTTAATTTTGTAGATTCATGTTTCAGGGGACCCTGAGACCCTCTGTTGGAAAATGTCTGTTTGTAGTTTTCCATATTTTGCTTTACTCAAAGCTTCTTGCTGGAGGTGAGACTAGCAGTGAGGAGGACCTCCTTTGGCTTATGTGGCATCTTTAGATATAAGCTATAGTTATAGGGCAATGTGGCCATCAAGAGGTGATATGTATATGAGAGCAGAGACCAGTGGGATCCATCTCATGGAGGTTCAATGGGGAATGCCTTCCTAGGCAATCCTATCTTTCTTGCTCCAGAACTTGACCATTGACTTCATCTCTCCACCAGCATGCATTCTAAGGGGTGGGTGAAGGGAGAGACATTCTTTACCCTGTGAGGAAGTATTTATGGGGTGGGATCTCTGCTGAAGACTTTTTCCTCAACTACTGTCCTAAATCTCCAGGTGCTTTTCAGTGCCAACAGAAATGACAATTAAAAAAAAATGAATCACAAGATAATAGAATTTTGGAGCTAGAACAAAACATCTGTGCAAAAAGTCCTCCATGGACCTCATTTTTTAAATCTGTAAAATGGGAATCCTTTAGTTCCTATTTCATGGGTGTGGTTATAAAGTTTTAATGAACCAAGTGCTTAGCACATAGTACTCAATAAATGACAAAAGTTCCATTTAATCTTTATAAATATTGTCTCACTTAAAGATGGTCTTCTGGAGACTGCTGCTATGCTGCTGCTAAGTCACTTCAGTTGTGTCCGACTCTGTGCAACCCCATAGATGGCAGACCAAGAGGCTCCTCCGTCCCTGGGATTCTCCAAGCAAGAACATTGGAGTGGGTTGCCATTTCCTTCTCTAATGCATGAAAGTGAAAAGTGAAAGTGAAAGTTGCTCAGTTGTGTCCAACTCTTAGCGACCCCATGGACTGCAGCCTACCAGGCTCCTCCATCCATGGGATTTTCCAGGCAAGAGTACTGGAGTGGGGTGCCATTGCCTTCTCCCTCTGAAGACTGGAAAGGGCAATTGAAGAACTGTGTTTTCTCCTTTCTGAACTCTCTCTCCTTGGGTCTCTGTTTTAGGCCAGAAATTAATTCACCCACCCCTCTTTCCTTCGTCCTCTCCTTGCTTCCTTCCTTCCTTTTTCTGTTGGTTTAATCTACCCTCTTGCTTTCTGCAGTATTATCCATTATGGAAGGCTCCACTGAATTCTTTCGCCCTTATCACTCCTTTATTTGACAACCCTGACCTCTTCTGAAACACAGAGCAACTTCTCTCTACTTACCCATTTCGGTAACAATTTGCAGGTGGGAGTTAGAGATACTATCATGGCAGCCTAGAGAGGAAGAATGTTGAAAAACAGAGGTCTTTTGCAAGGAGGGAGTTCTATGTTACCATAGAGCTCTTTCAAACAAAGGGCTGAAAGAGTATCTGTGGGCCTTTGTGGGGGATGCTCAAGGGCAGACTGCAGCATTCAAGGAGGCTAGCATTGCAAGTAGTTCAAGAGATCAGCTAGTCTAAGCTTCACCTTTAAAATATGAAGATGGAGGAAACTGAGGCTCAGGTGGACAGGAGGCTGCTCTGCCAAGAGTCCCACAGCTCAGTTACTAGCTGGCTCCCCACTTCACTGGTGGTTGATTCTCCTTCCCACCACCATGCCACAGACCCTGTACCAGATGTGGAAATTAACTAGAAGACTTACAAACTCGACAATAGAAAGCTGTTGTTGTAAGCCGTTGTTGTCTTGAGTTTTTCTTTTTGTCTTGAGTTACAATGAAAGCTTCTGCTTACTGATGAGAGTGATCTTCTAACTATTTAATATTTAAGGAGGGCAAGACTATATTAATTGCTTCTATGTGCACAGTACATGTACTACACAGGGAGACAAATCTTACAACAGATGTTCAGTTGCTATTTGTTGATCCAATTGAATTGGTTCTGAACTAGTCCGAGTTAGTGTCTTCACTTTGGTCAAAGCCAGCCACCTCTTAGAAGACACTGGCGATTCGGTTGAGTGCATACATAGCCTCTCAGTACTCCTTGGCGGTGTGCAGAATGTTAAGGGGTGGTTTTAACCAGAGGCCCTCCCCCTGGGGCGGGGCCAGACCAGGATATACAGGAAGACAGAGGCACTGCCCTGGTAGTGAGCCGGGCTCAGGGAATTCAGTCAGGGATTGCTCTGCTGAGGAGGCTGATGTTTCTGTGCTGGGGCCAACCATCAACCCTGCAAGGTCGGAGAAGCTGACCGATAGGGACAATTTTGAGGAGGAAACAAGCACCATCTTCTCAAAAGACTGTCCTGAATACTTAGTGCTGCATCTAATGGGACCTCAAACACAATCTGAGCATATGGCTACCTGCATGGGGTTATTTAAAGAGTCCTGCGAGTTTGAAGGTTATGATTCACACCAACCCTGTTCAATAGAAATATAATCTGAGCTACAAATAAAATGTAAAATTTACTTGCAGACATATTAAAAAGTAAAAAGAAGCAGGTGAAATTTATGTTATGAATATATTTTAACTTAATTCACTACCTCTAAACTATTCTAATTTCAACGTATTGTCACTGTAAGAGGTTAATAATAAGATGTTTACACTCTCTTCATAATAAGTCTGAAATTTTGTGTTTGTTTACATTTAAAGTATATATCAACTGGATGAAAAGTTTCTTAATGAATACAGTTTTGCAAGATGAACAAATTCTAGAGATTGGTTACATGGCACTGTGAATATACTTAAGAAATTATACAATGAAATGGTTAATATGGGAATTTTTGCATATTGAACCATATTTTTAAAAAATGAAGCAGGTACATTTGTATGGGAAAATCCTTAAAATGTGGTTAAATAAATATTAAATCAAAATAATAGTAGCGTTAAAAAATAAAGTATATATCAACTGGAATTCAGTCAGTTCAGTACCGCCACTCAGTCGTGTCTGACTCTTTGCAACCCCATGGACTGCCCCATGCCAGGCTTCCCTGTCCATCACCAACTCCCTGAACTCACTCAAACTCATGTCCATAGAGTCTGTGATGCCATCCAACCATCTCATCATCTGTCGTCCCTTCTCCTCCCGACTTCAATCTTTCCCAGCATCAGGGTCTTTTCCAGTGAGTCAGTTCTTTGAATCAGGTGGCCAGGGTATTGGAGCTTCAGCTTCAGCATCAGTCCTTCCAATCAGTCTTAAAGGAATTTAGGATGGACTGGTTGGATATCCTTGCAGCCCAAGGGACTCTCAAAGAGTCTTCTCCAACACCACAGTTCAAAAGCATCAATTCTTTGGTGCTTAGCTTTCTTTATGGTCCCACTCTCACATCCATACATGACTACTTCTCAAGTGGGCTTCCCAAGTGGCTCAGTGGTAAAAAAACCCAAAAACCAAAAAACAACACCTGCCAGTGCAGGAGATGCTGGTTCAATCCCTGGGTCAGGAAGATCTCCTGAAGTAGGAAATGGTAACCCACTCCAGTACTCTTGCCTGGGAAATCCTAAGGATGGAGGAGCCTGTCGGGCTACTGTCCATGCAGCTGTACAGAGTTGGACATAACTGAACATGCATGCACTTCCCAAGTACTCAATAGCCCCAGGTGGCTGGCAGATACCGTATTTGATTGAATGGGTCTAAAGCATCATTTTCTTCCAAATTCTGCCAGTTGAGCCAGGAGAGGGGAGTGGATTAAGGGATCATTACTGTTCTAACTCACATCCCCTTTGAAGTGTTCATATTTTAATTCCTTATCAATCTATTGACCTTCAACAATAGTGATCAAGTTTCTCTTTCCAATGTGGCTGGAGTAGAAACACAACCAAGGATTTAGCACCGTTGGTGGGGTTTTGGAGCTCAACAGCAGTTAGAAGGTAGCTGCAGGGATATCACATGGAGGGCACTGGGTGAGAACAAACAGTTGAGATGAGGATGTGAGTGGCATCAAGGTATCGCCCAGGCCACGTGTGACAGTGAAAAGAGCATAGTATCTGTAGGATCAGGACTGGCTGGATGCCCTCACCTGCCTACATGACTTTAGAGGAAACCACAAACCTTCTCGAGTCTCATCTTCTTTAATCTGTAACCTGGAGTTAATAAGCCCTTTCCTGGCTTCCTCAAAGGGGAATTGTCAGGCTCCAATTACATGATTCATAGAAGCGGATTGGTGCAAATGCTAAAGTCCTCAGCTCATGTAAATTGTAAGCCATCTAATTATGAGTCTTCCAGTAGGGGTGATTCAGTTAATTCAATGCAGGCAAGTTTTAATAAGGGCCTGCTCTAAGTCAAAGACTGTAGCAAGGGAGGAGGTGTCAAAGAGGGGAACCCTTCTGCAATCTCCTGCCTCAGTTAGAGAGAGAGAACTTAGCTAGAAACCATCAGAAGACAGAATATAATTCCTGCAAAGTTGTTTGCACAGACAGTCCAAGGGGAGACAGCAGAGAGGGTGCAGTGTGAGCAGGGGAATAAAGGGGTCAGTTGTGGGGTTGGGGGGGCCCAGCTAGGATTCAGAGTTTGAAGGGGCAGAGCAAGAGAGGAAAGAGTTCCTGCTAGAGGACACAGCACAAAGTCCAGGAGTGGGAATGAAAAGCCACACCCTAATGAGAAACTTCTGGAGTAAGACAGGAGAGAGGGATAGAAAAGGGTGGCCATGGGTCCCTTTCCTGTCAGTACCCTTCCCAACGTAAGAGATATCAGGCAGAGGCCAAATATCTGATGCCCAAGTCTTCTGTCTTGCTCTGAAAGTGGGTCACCCATTGCAGAGGAGACTAGTCCACTCGAGATAAAAATGAAATACGACCACAGCCATGGCAGGGATGCTCAGATACACACCAGGATGGCTGTGGGCAGCTCAGAGAAAAGGGGCTCTGATCTCAGACCATCTCTATGCTGCACACGCTGGCACCAGGAATAAAACTGGACAGAGGCCCCGCAGGAAACAAAATTGTCATGTATTTCCAAAGGTTCTGGGGGTTTCTGCCTTTCAAGCCAGTTCTCTATTATCAGTTTACTATTTAATATCACTTTTTTTTTTTTTTTACTTCCCAGGTGACTCAGTGATAAAGAAACTGCTTGCAATGCAGGAGATGACGTTTCCATTCCTGGTTTGGGAAGATGCCCTAGAGAAGGCAATGGCAACCCACTCCAGTATTCTTGCCTGGAGAATCCCAATAGACAGAGGAGCCTGGTGAGCTACAGTCCATGGGGTTGCAAAGAGTCAGACACAACTTAATGACTGAGCACACGCACACATCTATTTTTTTTTACATCAGAGTGTTTTCCATCATGAATCCACAGGTTACACACACACACACACACACACACACACACACACACGCAACACAGACTCCACCTGCATGCACTGTAGGTGCCCTCAGTAGGCACACACAGATGTCCTCTCCTAACACACACACACACACACACACGCACACACACACACACGCACACACACACACACATGCCTTAGGAACATGGAGGGCAGACTGATCTAATTGGATAGCAGTGAATGAATGAAGACTCAGGGCTGAGCTGATGTATAAGACTGCTAATTAGGCACCCAACCAGTGGCTACAGAAAGGAAACTGCGGGTACTCTTGTCCCCTCTTCTTTCCTTTCCTGTCAATATTCTATCAGTTCTAATATCCTTCAAGCTTTGGGGTCCTTGCTTGCCTGTCACTTTCCCCCATTCTTAGGTATACTTTTTTCCCTGAGTTCAACTGGGTCTAGGAATATGGATATTGGAGAAGGTAAAATTTTGTGTGGAGATAGGGTGCTTCAGAAAATTTCTCTCTGCCCCAGAAGCTCTCTTACCCTGACCGTACTATTTCCAGCTCCTTCTCTGAACTACCCTTGCCCGGAGAAGAGGAACTGCTTTATCTGGATTTGAATGATAGGCTATTTTCTAGTGTTCTTTTATAAGGCAGAAAATGCAGGCTGGGGCCATTTTCTTCCTTCTTCCATATTCTTTATATTTAGTGCACAATTGGGTCTAACTTAATAAGTGCAGTGTGGACAGAAGAATGAATAAGCACAAGATGATGAGTTTACAAAATCACATTCCATTTGCCAGTCAAATCTTGATCTAAAATTGTGCTCCAAGGATCTGAAATGAAGCCTTGTTTCTATCCAGAGGTCTAACACCAGCCAAAGTATGGCAAACCCAAATCCAGACAAATCCGTAGTCCCAGCACCGACTGCCACTGCCATGATGATAGGTAGACTAAAGCCATAAGCACTGCCAGAGGTCAGCTGAAATGACCCATCAAAGGTGGCCAGATGTAAGAATGGCCCCAGTGGCTCTGGAAAAATAAAGCCAACAGAACACCTGATTAATTCAGAAACAAAACATGGGGTTAATGTCTGTTTTTTTCCAACTCTCCTGACTGTTGGGGCTCTGCTTTGCCCACTGGGTGATGTGTTCCCCAAGAGCAAGGATTGAAGTCTCCCAGCTTTAAAGTCAAGAGTTGACTTTCAGGGGTTTCTCCAGCCTTGGAGCTAAATTTCACCTCCAAAATTAGAATTAGAGTCTGGTTAGTTTGCACCAAAGTAGGAGGGCTTATGTATACCTCAAGGGTCCCCATGACCATGACCTTGGCAACATGTCTTCAATCTTTAGGAAGGGAAACTAGCATATAGATGTACTGTCTACATGCCAAATATTGTACTAGTTATTCTCAAATGTATTATTTTCCCCTAACTTTCATGACAACCTCATGATTGAAGATTGTTTTAGATAGGACTGAAGCTCCACGAGCGAAGCTGCTCACTGAGTCCCTCATGGATCTGGCTGTCAATATGCAAGCCTCATATCTTGGCCCTGCACCTGAGGACACACATTGGGTAGGGAAGAGTGGAATGCCCTGAATTAACATGGAATATAGTAGGAAGCACAGGGCAGATTAGGGTGGGATAAGATTTCATTTCCACCTTTCCTCTTTCTTTTTCCCCAAGAGGGTCTCATAAGCTCCCCTCATGCTCAGTGCAGTGGGCAGAGCCTCTCCAGAGGATTTGCAATTCAAAGAGATAAGTGATTTGAAAGGGAAATATCTCCAGTGGTAGGTCAGGCACCTAGTGGCCAGTGAGAGGACAGCTGGAGGTGGGTGGACAGGTCCTAAGGACCTGAGAGCCTGGGCGTAAGGCTGTCTACTCCCGGTATCTCCTTCCTCTGCCAGACCCACTCCCCTCTGCCCTTTCCTATCTGGCTCCTCCGCTTCTTTTCAGGATTCTGAGTTGCTAGGCAACTCTAGTCTGGAGCTGAGGTTCTCCCTGTAGCGAGCAGCTTCCATGCAGGGACGGGGAGTTGATGGCGCCAGTGATTACAGGTGTCTGTGTAGAAAGGCAGAAAACAGCACCCCCCTCACTGCCTCCCAGGGACAGAGGAAATGAGAGGTCTGGGAAGGGGAAGCAAAGTTTTGCCCAGGCCACTTTCCACCTCTCCTTTCTGCTCTCCGGTTCCCTTTTCCCACCAGCAGGGCTTCCTTCCACTCAGGCCCCAGGATCTCCCTGGTGCTCCTGGCTTCCTAGTGTCCCATCAGACCACGGAGATCTGGACCCCTCAGGCCCTTAACACCTCTCCTGGAGCTCCCTCAGCTGGTCACCCTTTATGGGCATGATGCTCAACCTGGGAGACCTCCATGGCTTCACTTTGTTAAGTAGGCTCTGTAAGTAAGGCTCTCTGTTTCTGCAAACTGGAGAGGTGAGAGCTCTATCCATTTCTGTTGTGCTCCCGTGACTGCAGGGAAAGTGATGTGTCTATTCACGGTCAGCCTAAGCTGCCCCTGGGGTGATGCTCAGAGGGCAGCCTAAGGGACACTTGCCGCTTCCCTGGTGCAGGCTTAAACGTTTACTGAATTCATACCCTGGTCCAAGTACTGCCCATTCTTGATGCTGGAGATTCCATAAGCAAGGAGACATTCAGTCTCTGACCTCACAGAGCAATACTTATACTGGATGAGAACATCAGCAAACAATAGACAGTTAAACAAGTAATGCTACTTCTTAAGGTGGCTTTGACAGTTCCATTCTGGAAGGGCTGTCCTGCTCAGAACTGGAGGGACCCTGGGTTTCTTTCTATCAATGTACACTCTGGGCAATATGGAGCTCATCACTGTGGCATTTCCCAGATCAGCGTTGAGTAGTCCCGGTGGCAGAGGTGATCCTAAGTGTGTTTATGTGTGTGTCACCTTCATGGACCAGTGTTTGTGTGGCAGAAGCTTGAGGAGATGAGGAACAGAGCTGATGGCACTGCTCAGAATGAACCAGCTTCCTGAATGAAAATCGAGGCTGTCAGTCCAAAACGGCCTTGGGGAAACGCGTGATCTAGCCTGGCCAATCATAGCTCAGTGATTAGGCAGCACCATGTAGCCAATTAGAATTCACTCCTGCATTCTGGGTAGGAGGAGTTCTTTTTCTGCAGAAGTTGTTCAGCGGCTTTCGCTCAACTTGAGGCTGGCGCAGCCCACCCAGAGGAAGTTGGAGAAGGCAAAAAAGTGAGAGCCTGAGGCCAGCCCACGTTTGGATCTTTGGGTTTCACAAGCCAGTATACTCCATTTTATTTTATTTTTTTCATTTTATTATTTTATTTTATTAAGGCTTAAGTCAGTTTGGACTGCAAAGAGATCCAACCAGTCCATTCTAAAGGAGATCAGTCCTGGGTGTTCTTTGGAAGGAATGATGCTAAAGCTGAAAAACTCTAGTACTTTGGCCACCTCATGCGAAGAGTTGACTCATTGGAAAAGACCCTGATGCTGGGAGGAACTGGGGGCAGGAGGAGAAGGGGACGACACTGACTCAGTGGATGTGAGTCTGAGTGAACTCCGGGAGTTGGTGATGGACAGGGAGGCCTGGCGTGCTGCAGTTCATGGGGTCGCAAAGAGTCAGACACGACTGAGTGACTGAACTGAACTGAAGCCAGTTTGCTTGGATTTTTACCACTTGCCCAAGTAAAGTTTCTGTATCCATATGATGTCATCATTTCTCCCCACCCCTTTGCTGCCCAAGTATCCAGGGTTGTCCTCCAGGCTGAGGAGTCCTTTCTTAGTCCAAACTCCGAGTTTCAGGCCAGGGACCGCTTATTCCCTCTTCTTTCTGGCAGAACACACCTGTGCTCTGTTCCATTTCTTCAGGGCCCTACCCTCAGCAAAGGTTCCTTTGATCAATTACAGTGGGTTGTTGATGGCTAAAGGGCTTCCTTCGTGGCTCAGCAGTAAAGAATCCACCCACAGTTCAGGAGATGCTGGTTCTATCCCTGGGTCAGGAAGATCCACTGGAGGAGAGCATGGCAACCCACTCCAGTATTCTGGCCAGAAAAATCTCATGGACACAGGAGCCTGGCAGGCTATGGTCCATGGGGTCACAAAGAGTCGGATGCAACTGAAGTGTCTGAGCACACACAATGGCTAAAAGTTGCTCTGGCCGTATTGATGGCCTTTTCACGTTTGTACTGTGGTTCTTTGCTGTAATCCATGGACCGGGATACCTGATGGTGGGAGTCCAGGCAGTGTGGCAGGCTGCAGAGAGATAGCTTCATAGGATGCTCCTCTTAGTGACTCTAAAGTTCCTTGGCTGGATGTTCAGTTTTTCTGCCTGTGTCCATGGCTGAAGGCCAACTACCTTGGCTCGCAGTGAAATGCCAGGGCCTCTACCACTGCGAGGAGGTCATGTCCTTCCCATAGAAGGAGGCAGAAAGGTACTGAAGGGAAAGCTTTTGGAAACAGGCATCCAATGAACCTCTGAGTCCTGGAGTGGCCTGGACTAGTCAGTGACTTTGCCCTTCTCCTTTATATAAGTGAGCTGAACCTCCAAGTCCTCTTCCAGTGCTCACATCTTCGGAGGGATGTCTGTGACTCTGAGTGACTCCTGTGTCTTTGTGTTTTAGCATGAGAGTATCCCCAGAGGGAAGCTTCCTAGGTGTCTCAGTGGTAAAGAACCTACCTGCCAATGCAGGAAATGTGGGTTTAATCCCTGGATCAAGAAGATCCCCTGGAGTAGAAAATGGCAACCCACTCCAGTATCCTTGCCTGGGAAATCCCATGGACAGAGGAGCCTGGTGGGCTACAGTCCTTGGGGTGACTAAAGTCATACAACAACAGAATCCCCATAGGAGTGTAAGGCATATTTAAAAGGATATTTTGTGCAGTTCACTCTCATTTTACAATCCACTCAGAGTTTTCTTGCTCCCTTCTACTGGTTTCAGCCTTGTTTCGTGACTTACTCCCGTTCATTGCACACAGGGCGGTGAGTGGGAAGTGTAAGGAGTTTAACTCCTGCAGTTAGGACAGCTGGGTTCCAGTCTTAACGTGGCTACTATCCAAAGAGCCGAGTCCTTGAAAGAGGTACCTGGTACTTTTGATCTGTGTTCTTATTTGTAAAATGGGAATGAGACCATTTTGCTTTGCTCACAGGTCGTGGTTTATGTGATGCATTAAATGTAGATGCAATGAAGAGATAGAGGCTGTGTAAAAATACCAGGTATTGCTTGGCACTTGGTTTGCAGGAGGCCAAGTCTCAGCTTTCTTTGGTTATCCTGCATCTGGGTTCATCCTACCCTAGCTTCCTCTGCCATGCCTCCCTGACTCCAAGGAAAATAAAGTCTTGTACCTGAGCTGTATCTGTAGGGGAGCCAGTGGTATGTCTAGCATCAGCCCTCTGAACTCCTCTTCAGAAAAGGTTGATGATGACTCACCAAGGCAGCAGGTGGCGAGACAGGTCTAAAATTATAGTGGAACCGACCATTCAGAAGAGACAGGCGCATATGGAATTGGTACCTCTGCCCTGACCATCATCAAGTGCTCAAGGAATCACCCAGAGACAAGGAAAAGCAGAAAAATATTAAGCTCCGTGGAAATACTGCTTTGGATGACATTGTCAACATTGCCTGACAGACGCAGCAGTAATCTTTAGTGCAGGAACTCTCTGGAGCCACTAAAGAGATCCTGGGGGCTTCACAGTCTGTGGTTGCTGTGTTGATGGCGGCCTTCGTGACATTCATATATGACGTTCACAGTGTTGCGGTACAATGGCCAGCTAATTAAATATTTCAATAAAGAATCATTTGATACTTAGGAAAAAAATTTTTACAAAAGGAAAAATTACCAAGGGAAAGTGTTACATTTTGGTAATACACATTGGAAGACAGGGTTAGTTTTCTGCCACATCCAGGGAGCAGTGGGGTGAAACTCCATCTGACAATGGATTGTAAGATGGCAGCTCAGAGAGGGAAGGTGTCAGCTCAGCCTCACACAGCCAGTCCCTGGACTGAGGTGCGATTCTGTGAGCAGAGCAGGAGGCCCTCCTCCCAGTGTCCTGTTGGCTTACTCTCCCAATTTCCAGGCTAGAGATTTGAATCAGATACAAGGCAAATGCTTAGGCAAGGGAAAAGGGTTTTGCCAGCTTGCTCCACAGGGAAGGAGTCTGTGATATGATATGAAGCCGAAAATAGAGTGTCTCAGGAAAGAAGGTTTGGCCGCTGACTGCCTTGTGCTGGGTGTGGGGGCCTCCTCCAGGAAGGCGGGCGCTGAAATGAGAATAGGACACGGTCGCTGCCCGTGGTGTACTGCTGAGTGCAGACGCTCTGGGCGGGCGTTTGGAATCCGTGTCACAAGAAAGGGGTCCCACCGGAAAGGCTGCTTTAGCAGTGCTGTCCTGCTGGGGTCTGTGGAACATCCTGACACAGTCCGGGGCTTGAACAAGGGCCAAGGATTTATCCAGAAACAGCAAGCCCTGTACAAAGACGATCCCGGATTTAGAACAGATGAAAGGTACTTTGAGGGAGTTCAAAGAACGGGCGCATGCTCCCTGATGGCTTCCTGCTGGATATTTTGAGAGGTGACTGGGGCACGTTTTCCCGCCCAGCTTCTCCCAGGGGTCTTTTCTAACACAGTTTCTCTCCATTAGTATATTCCAGAGCTCACGGGTTCGGAAGTCTTAATATGGAAATTCCTGCAGCGGAGGGAACAGGCTTCTCCCAGTTGGGGATTGCTGAGGCCATTATTCTGATGATGTTAATGGTGATGATTAATTGGCACTAATGATGGAGATGTGGAAAGTAATGAGACCACCTGATTGGGCGACGGGAAAGATGGAGCTTGTGGGCACGTGGTGAGGATGGTTATAGTGACAGCGGTGACAATAACAGAGAGCACTGTATTAGAAATTTGTTGAAAAATCTAGGGGACAAACCTTAACTTGAACTTTACTGTCTTCTCTAGGAAGGTAAGATA
This sequence comes from Ovis aries, assembly GCF_016772045.2. Lineage (NCBI taxonomy): Eukaryota > Metazoa > Chordata > Mammalia > Artiodactyla > Bovidae > Ovis > Ovis aries. Next base: position 19,723,107 of record NC_056076.1, on the reverse strand, counting down.
ATTGGCAAAAAAGATGATGTGCCTCTGACAAAGGGGAAAAGAAAATACCTTTTTCTGTGGTCAGTTCTATCTAACCAGGTACTTGGTGTCAGTTCTACTAGGTATATTGCAGCATGGCACCAGGTTTTTGGTGGACCCAGGGCAGTGTACATTAAGAAGCAAACTCAAGTCGATACTAGTGACTGCAAAAAAACCTGTGCCCTCCCAAATGGAGGGTTAAAACAAGGAGACAGCCATCCTCATTGTCATTCTCCGAACAGTGTCTAGAGAGAAAGGATGTGAAAAGTCAATCGTCAAGCTGTTCTTCAAGACCTGAAGCAATCCCACCGCTTTTGAGGAGCATTTCATGTGAGGTTGTGCTTGCGATAAGCCCTCTACTCCCGTTTCCACCCTGGAGTCCCAATGTCCTTGGTTTTCTGAGTCACCGGGTCCAACTAGTGATATGACAGCATTAAGGCAAAGGAACTTTGAGGTCTGACTGCTGTTCATAGCACCAGTGGCATCCAAAATAGCAAGGGAGAGGTTAAGGTCTCCAAAGGCTAGTGAAGGAGGAGGGTGACATGAGTTCCAGGTAATCCCAACTTTTCTGATTCCCAAAAGCATTAAAAGAAAAAAAGAGATTAGACAAATTTAACCAGTTACCATCAAGTAAGAGAGATACTTTTACTTCATTTGATTTTGGTGACGTGAAACGTGAGAAGCTTGATTTCAGAGCTAGAAGGAAATGGTAACCCACTTCAGTGTTCTTGCCTGGAGAATCCCAGGGACGGGGGAGCCTGATGGGCTGCCATCTATGGGGTTGCACAGAGTCGGACACAACTGAAGTGACTTAGCAGCAGCAGCAGCAGCCTTATTTTCCTTTCATTTTTTTTTCCTTCTCTGTGGATGTCCTCATATCCCTGCCTCAGTTGTGCACCATTATTCCTCCATTCTAGGGACAAAATCCCAGGAACACACTCTGTGATGTTGAGACAGACTAACAATAGTGCTGCTGCCCAATCTGTCACACTGTGAACATGTGCTCCCTTCCCAGGGAACTTTCTCTCTGATGAGAAAGCCTAGAGGAGAAAGTGCTTACCCCTGGAGGGGATCAGAAATGGTAGATTAGCACAGAGAAGATCCTTTGCCCTGCAAACCACACCACGAAGGTGGAGCCATGTGCTAGGGCTGTGGTAATGGTGGTTTAATGATATTGAGGGCTCTGCCCTTTGGGACTGTGGTTCTGTAGCTTGTCTCTGTATTAACTGGAGGAATGAAGATCGCAATATCCTGCTAACTATTGGTTAATAAAGAGGGCTCACCTTTTCCTAGAAAGTGACTTCTTCCTGAGAAAAGGAAGGTGAGCTGTCAGTTTCTTCACTGGTCCTCTTGTTTTATTAGCTCTTTTCTTTTCTGGTGAGTGAAAAAAGAAATGCTGGGCGGTAGAAATGTAACTGAAAGGAATTATGCAGAACAAGTTCTGAATATAAAAGGCTAAAAAGAATTTGGTTTACTGGTTCTCTTAGGTCCAGAAGTTCTCAAGAAGACTCATCAGCATACGTAAGATTGGAACCAAGGAATACAGGAACATTTAGAACTCCCATTCATTCACTCATTCATTTATATAACAAATATACCTGGGTTAATTTTTATAGGGCCAAAGGATTTAGGACTGAAAGTGTTCCAGAGAAGAGAGCTGTAAGGCACCAAAGGAGAAAAGGGAAAAAAGGAAAGTGAGTTCCAGTTATCAAATGTGTGTGGCAGATTGCCCAAACTTAATAACCTAAAATATAGCAATCATTTTATTGTTTTCATATCTGAAAGTTCAAGGATTAACTAGGCTTAGCCAAGCAATTCTTGTTTAGGGTCTCTCAGGTATTTGCAGGCAGATAGTTGGAGACGGCAATGGCACCCCACTCCGGTACTCTTGCCTGGAAAATCCCATGGACGGAGCCTGCAGCCTGGTAGGCTGCAGTCCATGGGGTCACTAAGAGTCGGACATGAGTAAGCGACTTCACTTTGGCTTTTCACTTCCATGCATTGGAGAAGGAGTGTTCTTGCCTGGAGAATCCCAGGGATGGGGGAGCCTGGTGGGCTGCTGTCTATGGGGTTGCACAGAGTCAGACATGACTGAAGCGACTTAGCAGCAGCAGCAGCAGTTGTAGGGGAGGGGCTGGAGTCATCATAAAGTCTTTCTCACTTGCATACTGGTGGTTGTTGCTGGCTGTTGTCTGGAACTTCAGCTGAGGCTCTTAGCGAGCTGATCACCTACACTTGGACTCTCCTTGTGGCTTGGGCTTCCTCACAGGATGGCAGCTGGTTTCAAAAAAAAAGAAAAAAAAAAAGCATCTCAAGAGAACTGGATGGAAGCACTATCCTCTTGTATGTCCTGGCTTCAGGAGTCACAAGACTGACTCAGATTCCAAGTCAGGGAACACGACCTGCCTCTTCATTGGAGGAATGTCACTGCCAATTGAAAGAAGAACGTATGGAGAGCTTATTGCAGCCATTTTGAAAAAGGTAGGTAGATCCAGGTGTGAGTGGTCTTGAATGAAATCTTGCTGAAGAACTAATACTAGTGAATGAAGACTAATCTGGAATAATTAGTCAGCCATACTAGGAAACATATGATCAAATGGGTAATTTTGTAACATGAATAGTTATGGCTAAAAGGTAGAGTCAGAGCAGACTTCCTGGAAGAAGTAGGACTTTGAGGTGACTCTGAAGCCTGTATAGGGCCCATTTGAAAGAAAGAAAGTGGAAGTGTTAGTCACACAGCCATGTCCAACTCAGACCCCATGGACTACAGGAGCCTGCCAGGCTCCTCTGTTCTTGGGATTCTCTAGGGAAGAATACTGGAGAGGGTAGCCATTCCCTTCTTCAGGGTATCTTCCTGACCCAGGGACTGAGCCGGGGTCTCCTGCATTGCAGGTAGATTCTTACTGTCTGAACCACCAGGGAAAACCAGGGTCCATTTGGTTATGTTTAATTTATGTTCATTTTTCACCAACACAGAAAAGGAATGATAATAAGCAAAATTATAATTACTGGTAATTCTTCCCATTACCAATGAGATAACTAGTTAGCATTTCCAGGTGCATCTTCCTCAGTTTCCCCCCTCCAGAAATGCATTAATATTACAAATTTGCAATCCTACTTAACTTTTCTTACTTAAAATATTTTGTGAATGTTTTCCTAAACTATTAAACATTTTTCTAAAATATAATGTTGAATCTCTGCAGAGCATTCTGTCATGTGAATATGCTATGGTTTGCTTTTAAATCGTTTACTGTTGGGAATTTAAACTGTTGCATGTTTTTTTTTTTCTATTGTGAAAAAACCCTGATGAGGACCTTTATGTGGAAATCTTGGTGCTTATCTATGATTAGTCTCTCAGGATTAATTCCTAAAGGTAGAATTATTGGTCAGAAGTTATCCATATTTTAGAAACCTTTTACATAACTTGTCATGGTGACTTCTAGGACAGATTATGCTGGTTGCCCATCCCACCAGGCTGAGTCCCTATTTAGTTGCACGTTTGCCAATATTGATAGTTACTGGCTGCAAAGGACAGCTTTCTATTTGAGAGACCAAAGTGGAGCTTTGGGCTTTACTCTGATTTTATCTTATTATTAGAAGGGAAGTATTTCCCCATAAATGTTTTTATCATCTGAGTGTTTTTTAAAAAGTGACTTGCTGGTTTAAATTCTTTGCCTATTTTTTCCATTGGCATTTTCCCTCCTATTGATTAGTAGCAGCAATTTATAAATTATTACTCATTTGTTTAGCACATATGGTGCTTTTTTCTCATTTGATCTTTTTGTTTTCCAGGTTTGTCTGTGATGGAGTTTTTAAATGGAGGGAGTTTTTTAAAGTTTCTGTGTGGTCACATCTAGTAATCTTTTTATTTATGTATTTTTCTTTTGTTCTTATCTATGAAAGGCCTTATTAATAATAACAGATTAATTTTTACCTTGTTTTTCTTTTGTGTTCACACACATACCCACACCCACACACATACATAAAACATTGAATTGTCAACTCAGTCTGGACTATATCTTAAGATACATTCTGAGGAGGGGTCTCCTAAAGTTTGTTTCCCAAATATTTACCCATATGTAGGATGACAGGATTTAGATCAGTAGAGGGAGAAGCTTGCATCCTTAAAGGGAGAAATTGTGTGATTCTGGCTGAAGTAGAGGGGGGCTGTGGGGATGACTGCACTTACCTTCTGGAGGGCCTGGGATGCCAGGCAAAGTGGTGGTGGGGGGTGCCTTATGGCATTAAGAACCATACATTTGACATTGAAGTTGCTCAGTCGTGTCTGACTTGTTGTGACCCCATGGACTGTAGCCTACCAGGCTCCTCCGTCCATGGAATTTTCCAGGCAAGAGTACTGGAGTGGGTTGCCATTTCCTTCTCCAGGAGATCTTTCTGACCCAGGGATTGAACCCAGGTCTCCCGCATTGTAGGCAGACGCTTTACCCTCTGAGCCACCAGGGAAGTCCATACAGGGAAGAACCATACAGGTTGGGGAATAGGGAAATTGTTGTTTTCTGTTCCTGAACGTCTCTTCAGAACTTGTGAGGAGTCAGATACTCTGGTAAGTATATGTAGTATTTCATTTAATTCTCACCACTGCCTACAAGGCAGGTACTATTATTATCATTTTATAGATGAGATGATTGAGGCTTAGTAAATGGCAGGGCTGGGACGGAGTCCAGCTCCGTCTATTTTCAAAGCTCTGGCGTTCAACCAGTGTGCTTATTCATTTCTCAATATAATTAACCTAAGAGTTTCAGAAAGTTCATCCGGAAACATTGTACAGGTTAAAAGGGAGTGGGGAGTGATAGAGGTCAGGAGCTTTGGAGATTCTGGAGGATACAGTGACGAGGTCCTATAGAGAGGCAGGGCTGGGGATGGCTGATGACAATACAGAGGGAGGAAGAGAAGCTGGGAGCAAGCGGTGCAGGGACTGGGAGGGGAGCTTGCTGAATTTAGTATCTTTCAGTTTCGGCTATTATTCTAAGTATTTGATGGGAGTCTTGCTTTGGGTCTTCATCAAGTGACCTTAGCAGTTACCACTCTCCTGAAACTTAAATAGAAACATCCAAGGACCAGATAGTCTTGTATTGAAATTGAGAAAAAGACCCAAAATGCTTATTTTCCCATCCATCTAGATCCTCCAAGGAAGGCAGAGTGATTAAGGGAAGTTTTTTTTTCCCCAAGGGATGAAACTGTACCTTCATTCCCTCAATGAACGTTAATGAAGCACAGAGTCTGCTGTGAGCGACCTAAAGACACATTGAAACAGAGCCTGCCTGCATGGAGGTGAGACTGAGCAGAAGTAGTAACTTGCCCTTGTACATAAACATCACGCAAAATGGGAATTCCCAATCCCCTCAAAGAGGCATAGTTAATAGGTTATGCTGCTGCTGCTGCTGCTGAGTCGATTCAGTCGTGTCCGACTCTGTGCGACCCCATAGATGGCAGCCCACCAGGCTTCTCCGTCCATGGGATTTTCCAGGCAAGAGTACTAGAGTGGGGTGCCATTGCCTTAGGAGGTCTAAAAAGAGAGAACTCTTCTTATTGGGAGGGCCAGGAGCAGACAGAACTAATAACTAGTTTCTGAGTTGGGTTGTGCTAGGCTTGCTAGAAGAAACAGATAAGAATCTTGTGCAATTTTCAAATTTTAAATATATTTGTGTAGGATATGATGAATATAAGTTAATATAAATATAATTCTATTATAGTTAAATTATCAATGACATCATTCAAAATGCTCCTATTCTTACTTTTTCTGTACTTGATAAAATATTCTCAGAAAAATGTTGATATGTCTCACTATGATTATGCATTTTCTCTTTTCCCTTATGCTTCTTCTGGTTTTTGTTTTATGTATCTTTGTTTCTCTGTTGTTAGATGTCCAGTGGTTTATGATGTCAATCGTCTTTGTGAATTGTACCCTTTATCATTAAAATATTCATCTTTGTTTCATTTAAAAGTCAATTAATTTAAAAAATTAAAAAAAAGACTCTTGTGTAATTTTCATTCTTCGTTTGCAAACCCTGTGACCTGCCCTCCTACAGGCATGGGTGACTCCCTTGGCATTTGTCCCTCCTGCTCTTCAATCATGGTCTTGTCATGCTGTAATTACAATAATAGAACAGCTCAGTTGTTTAAGATGTTCTAAGAAAGAGGACAAAAGCAAACATATAAGAAATAAACTGCAGCTCAGTGCACAGATCATGCATCTTTATCAAAAGAATTACAGAATGGATGCTGCTTTTCTTCTCCACCCAGGCACAAATTGAAGTCCTAACTCTATTTCAAAGTCTTCCCGAATAACTCAAACTGCATAGATCACCCACAGCCCTTATATTTATAGCCCCAATTTGGTCCTGTGGTTCTTGGTAACGGAGCAATCATAAATAGGCTTAGGTCTGCAAGAACTCCCTTCCAGAGGTTCCTTGGCCTCACCAGACAGGTCCATGAGGAGCGAGAGAATGAACCTCACTGCTTAAGGTGGCCTGAGTTTGAGTCCCAGTTCTGTAAGTTCCTCTCAGTTTCAAACTGTTACTAAATGTCTTTAAGCACCAGTCCATTCATCTGTGAAAAGGGAATAAATATCAGCACTCACGTCACTGGATTGTTATGAGAATTATGCGAGGTTGTAGAATAAACATTCAATACATAGGCAGGATTAATGCAGAATGAGTACCAGCAGAAGTCCCAGTTGGATGCTATTCCATATATTTCATTGCATTTTTATAACTGGACCATTTTTGGTCTGGCAGTTCCCATTCCCTGGTTGTGTCATCAGAATGCTTGGAATGGGTCTCGCTCATCTTGTGACAGGGCGAGTACATCCTGATGAATATATTCTTTGCGTTATCATTTGAAATCTCCTCTGAAGTGTTGGCAAGTGCCCTAGGTTTGGAACTGTAAGTCTGAGACTGCAAACTGGCCAACCTTCCTTTTCCCCCTGTATATAACCCGCCAGAGCAGGCGGCTCACTCTGCTGGATCCGCCAGTTTTACTTATCTATACTCTTTTCTAGACAGTGAGTCCAGCAGGGAGAGGATGGGTCCTTGATGTGTATCTCAGCTACATGTTGTGTATTGCCTGGACACACAGCATAGGGGCACATGGTGGACATTCACTATTTGTTGACTGGATGGCATGTTGCTGCATGGGTGCCCAAGGATTAGTGATAAACACCTATTGGGCCCTTTATTTATTTATTTTTAAACTTACCTAAATTTCACCACAACCTTGTAAACTAGATACTTTCATTTCCAATTTATTAACAGAGAAACACCCAAGGGCAAAGAGTGATGTGCCTCCCTTCTCCATCCACTGTCTCAGTCATCCTGAAATACTCTGATTCTCATGATCATTATACCACTTATTAGCCACATGTACCTGGGAAGTCACAAATCTTATACAGAATCACATTTTCTTATGATCAGAGCTGCCTTGCTGCCTTGGGAACATTTTAATGTTTTCTGGATATTCGCAATCCTGAAAAATAAGTGGCTCATCATGATATTGTTTTGATGATGCCTGACAATGGCTTCTCTATTTTTAACATTGAGTGGCAGGAACTAATAATATTAGGCTCTTTTATCCTTTTTCAAGAGGAGAGAAAAGTGAAAGGTTATGAGTTTAAGGAGTATCTGTAAGGAGGGAGGGCTGGCCTCACCCAACACCCAGGAGAGAAACTGTCCTGCTATCTCAAGCACCTGTTCCCAGCTTGGGGCTCCAGGCCAGGTCAGGGTCTGCTTTCTGGGAATCTTCACAACAGTGTCTCCAGCACTGTCTACTTCGTGATTGCTGTCGGTTTCACCTTGGTCAAGTCTCTCTCTAACTATACTCCTTGCATATTTTCTCCCTTTCCGGTGCATTTCTGTTTACATAGCCCAGATTCTTCCTCAGCATTTCCAGCAACTTTCAAATTATTGGCACAGTGTGAGAATCCCTTTTATTTTTTGAAAGTATGGATGATTGAACAAATGAATAAATAAGTAAATACATTTGGAGAAGAATTCTGAAGGTGTCCAAGCAGTGTGTGATGTAGAACAGAGAAGGCAGGAAGGGAGTTGGTGGTGTTTCCGGATAGTTCGCATGCAGGCTCTGGGGTTAGAAGGCCTGAGATGGGCTCTGGTCTTACTACCCACCAGCCCTGAGACCTTGGGTGGGTTACTTACCTTTGTGAAGCCAACGTGAAACATGGCAGTAGCTTTATCACTTACCTATTGATGTGTTACAAACCACCCTAAAACTCGGTGGCTTAAAATGATGATCATTTTTACTGCTCATGTGGCTGTGGGTCAAGAAAGGCTGCCTTCTAGACTGGATTTCACTGGGGTGTCTTCGTGTCTCCTGTACCAGTGGGCCAGCCTGGGAATGATCTCCTGGGTTGACAGAATTGTAGAAAAACAAAAGGAAATATATAAGGTCTTCTAGGGCCTAGGTTTGGAACTTGAGGCTGCCATTTTCACTCACATATCACTGTGTGAAAAGTTTATATATATATATATATATATGTAGGATTTCACTATATGTATGATTTTCACTCACATGTCACAAGTCACATGGCCAAACTCAAAGTTAAGGGGAGGGGGAATATGCCAGGCTCATCATAAGGGCACCCAATGGTATGGAAGGTTCAGGTGGGGTAGGGGGTGAAATATTTAATCCAGTAATGCATTTCATCATACTACCGTTCTGAACCATGGGAAAAATGGAAAGAGATGATCTTTGTTATGGTCTCTGCCTGGAATTTTGTGAGCACTTCACATGTGATCAGTTGGGTTACACATCTTGTAAGCAGTGCATAATCCCCAGCTATTGTAGCTGTTGTAACTGTTATTGTCAGAAATGCAGACATGTGATCCCAAAGATCAAGACTCATAGAGAACTAAGCTGGAAGGAGCTGATGAAGCAGGCTGTGTTTGGGCAGAAAAAGGAAAATTTTACTCATTCAGCAAATATTTATTGAACACCTGTGCGCCACACACGGCACTTGGGATACATTTGAGAACAAAGCAGACAATGTTTCTTGGCCATGTGGAGACTGCATTTCAGCTGAGAAAGATATAGGCAGAAAAAACAGGAAAATAAGAAGATGACACAGTATGTTGATGCTTGAGAGACTGTAGAGAAGAGTAAGGGGAATGGGGTGTGGTGCTGCGCACACAGGTTGCAGGATTAAATTGATTGATCAGGTGAACTTGTTGAGGAAGCAAGAGCAAAGGCTTGAAATAAGGACATGAGTGAGCCAAGCAGATGTTGAGGGAAAGATGTTTTAGTCAGGGTAACTCCAGAGCAAAGAGTTTGAGGAAGGGATGCCGAGCATGCTTGAGTAACAGCATGGAGTTCAGTGTGACTGGAGACCAGGAGCGAGGGGAAGAGTAAAGGAGTTGAGGTCGGAGAGGTTGTGGGGAGGAGGGTCTGCCGGTCACTCCAAAGGCTTCAGTTTATTCTTAGTGGAGTGGGGTGCTCCTCAAAAAGTCAACGTGTTAGTCACTCAGTTGTGTCCTACTCTTTGCGACCCCATGGAACATAGCCCGCCAGGCTCCTCTGTCCATGGAATTCTCCAGGCAAGAATACTGGAGTGGGTTGCTATTCCCTTCTCCAGGGGATCTTTCTGATCCAGGGATTGAACCTGGGTCTCCTGCACTGGAGGCAGATATTTTACCTCCTGAGCCACCAGGGAGGCCCTGGCGAGCTCCTAGAAGGTTTTAAACACATGATATGGTTCTTATGTCAAGTGCCATGAAGCTTATGTTTCAAAGCAAGTGGCTGTTGTGTTAAGAATACTTCCAAGAAGGCAAGGTAGGCTGTGAGCATACTCAAAGAAGGCAGAAATAGTCAACTGGGCTTGGGTGGTAACAACAGAGGGGTGAGCATCTTGAGTTTGGATATGTTTTGAAAGTCGAGTCAACAGAATCTACTGGCAGATTAGATAAAAGGTGTGACAGAAAAAGAGGAGCCAAGGATGACTGCATGGCCTACGTATCTGAGACTGGAAATGGTGTGGGTAAAATAGGATTGGGGTGGTAAAAAGTTAGGTTTTCAATTCAAGTATATTGATTTTGAGAAGGCTCTTAGACATTCAAGTGGAGATTGTCACATAGGCAAACTGGATACACATGTCCAGAAATCAGCAGCAAAGTCTTGATTCATGAGCCCACATTAGTCCTTGAACTCAGAGGCCTGGTCATATCAGCAGGGGAGTGAGCACTGGTAGAAAAGAGGACCAAGAAGGTTTTCCAAAGCCCTCCACATGCAGAGAGAGGTGGAGACCCGGGAAGAGGATGGCGCTGCCCAAGGCTGCTAGAAGGGCAAGTGCGATGAAGATTGGGAGTTAATGGGGAGATTCAGCAATGTGAAGGTCACTAGGCATCATGACAAGAAAAGTTTTGTGGTTGAGAGATATTTGAGGAAAAGCAGGTTTAAGAGGAAGTGAAGAGAGGAATTTGAGAGAGAAGAGACAACCCTTTGGGGAGGCTGGTTGCAGAGGCAAACAAAGAGATGGGTCAGTAGTTAGAGAAAAGCAGGATCAAAAGAGTTTCACTGTAATGGCGGACATAATGGCGTGTTTATGTGCTGATGGTAATCATCCAGTGGCGAGCGAAACCCTCGTAATGCAGGGGAGAATAGGAGAAAGGACAGTGACATGGAAACCACCAAAGGAACTGCTCAAGCTCTTCCGGCTTTTTACTCCTGGCATTCCTTACCCCAGTAGGGATATTCATTACACGATTATGACTCTCTCCTGTTAAATGATTGCATCAAGTCCGGTTGGTAGTCTCAGTTCCATCATTAGCATCGGCATTTCCTCTGTTGTTGTCTATTATCCTTCCACTCAAGGCACAGAAGCACCAGGGCATTTATTTTCTAAATACAGAACCCTGAACCATTTCCCTTGCTTCCCTTTGTTGCACAGGGAAGCCCATGAGAAAGCTGAATTGGGCTCCGTGAGCTTAGTCCGTGAAGGGGTACAGACAGACTCTATTTTAAGACACCAAGGTCATGTTGAGACAAAACGGGACTGACCATGAAAGAAAGGGATGGGAGATTTTAATGAGAAATGGGTCAGGGGAGGGCTGTCCTGTTCAGAGGCAAGGTAGGGATGGGGGTTTTGGAAGAAGTGGGGTCCCCACCATCTGCGGCTTCCCACTAAAGAGTCTAACTTTTCCCCTTGACTTTATGCATCCACCTCCTATCCTGCAGCCTTCCTCTGTTCTCCATCCCAACTGACATCACTCTCTGTGTCCTAGGAGCAGTTTCTCCCTCAGCCCCACATGGGTTGTGAGCTTTCTGAAGCCAAGGGCTGTATTCCTCACATGCTCCAGGGCACTTACTCCACTGTCTGGAGAAGGACAAGGAACTGATTAATGCTTGGCAATTCTTGGGTGGGGAGTGGTTTACACTGGTCAGTTAGGAGCAAAGCCTGCAAACTGGAAGAGATTTCAGCCCCATCTTCAAGTCAGCTGGGCAAAGGGCAAAGTGGGTTTGATGAGGGAGATTTCGTCCCAACTTTTTATGTCAAATTTGTAGTATGAGACTAGAATCTGGTCTTCCGGGTTCAGCGATGCGCCGGGGGTCAGTCTTCTCTCTTCCATCTCCCCAGTCTACAGAGGGAGCATGGTAGTCAGCCTCTCTGAGAGGCAGTGAGTTCTCCCTCCTTGGGGATAATCTATTGGAGGTTAGTTAGGGCTTTGCAATGCAGGAGACCTGGGTTCGATCCCTGGGTTGGGAAGATCCTCTGGAGAAGGAAATGGCAACCTGCTCCAGTATTCTTGCCTGGAGAATTCCACGGACAGAGGAGCCTGGCAGGCTATAGTCCATGGGATTGCAAAGAGTCAGACAGGGCTGAGCAACTTACACTCACTTTCAGTTACCAGTCATGGGCTCTGGGGATGGCTCTGTTGCTCTAGATGTTCTCTTGAACCCCATTGTTTCCTGTGATGGCCCAGCCCCACTTGAATGGGTGAGTGATGAGTTCTGTGATGCTTACCCCATGCTCACCCCGTATCCCTCAGCCCCACCTACTCTCGAACCCTGTAACCCTATGGCTGTTGCTTACGCCTCCCAAGTCTGCAGCTGACTTCCACATTCCAGGCTACACAGCCCCATTACCCCCATCTGAGGATGAGGGCGCAGGGGAGAGATATGGGGAGCTGTGTCAGGAATAAGATAAACTAAAGCCATTAGGGTAAGAGGGTATCTGTGTTCTAAAGACCAAACTGACCCCAGTTGTCACATGACTGAAAAAACCAGCAAAAGATGCTTGCATCTGGGTTTCCCAAGTGGGTCTTCTGGTCTACCTCCACTCCACCTCCGCTCCTTGTATCATCTCTAAATTTTGGTCACTGCCTGCATTCCTACTATGAGAACATCAGACTTTGAACAACAATGCACACACCCCAGACTGAAGTCGAGATTTATGTTTTATTACTAGACGTCACTCCTGAGTGTGAATAAATATGCCAGTATCCTGAAGGGGCTACTATGGAGGAGGGGGGGTTTCCTGAGAGGTAGAGGGTCCTGCTACAGGAGAGCAGAAGTGGGGGAGGGTCGAGGGTGGTGATTGAAGTCCCCCAGAAGGAATTTTCCACCTTTACCTTTCTGTGGAGGGCAAGTCCTGTATACCTGTCCCTCCTCCCACCCCCCACCCCTCCTCACACAGCGGCTTCCAAAAGGCCTCCAGACTCCAAATGACACCCTCATCAATAAGCTTGCATTGCAAAACCACATTTTGACAACACATTTCCCAAATTTAGTCCCCTAATCCACTCCCAGAATATATTATGTTTTGCACCCAACAGATGGATTGGAAGCTTAAATCTTCTGCTTGTTCAGAAACCAACCAGAAACCAAAAATACAAACACTCACACCCTGCAGGTGTGAGTGCCATGGCGGGGGTAAGGGGAGGAACACGGGTGTGTGTGTGAGGAAGTGCGCACGTTGGTGAGAACAGCTGCGGGTAAGGGACCGAGCATCACCTGGGCCTGAGAGGGCTGAGAGGCAAGCAGCTGCTTTCTATAAACCCTTCTCAGTACCCATGGTTTAGGCTTTTGGGTACCAGGCAGGTGTGTAGGATAGCGTGAGGTCCAAGGCACAGGCCTGAATCCTTGAGGGTGGGGACTGGCAGGGGGCTCTCCCTTACATGACTGCAGAGTCAGAGAGGCCTGACCAGGGGAACCGAAACCATACAGCCCCCCTCCAGCATCAGATTCAGGACCACACACTGGAGTCCAGCCTAGAGCTTGCTCCCTTCCACCAGCTTCTATTTTGAGCCTTGGTGGGGCTTTGAAGGTTTCCCTCTCTCCAGTTTTTTGGGGATCCCAAGTTATCATGCCAGAGAACACACCTCATCTCCCCTCTGTGCATAAAATCTGCTATAATCTCTGTAAATGAAGGTAGCTGGGGGAGGGGATTAATGGGAAGAGGGGGTGCCAGTGGCACTTATGGGGAATGCCAGGGAACACCCCAGCAGCTGGTTCATTAGGGGAAGCAGAGAAGATCTCTGGGGGTCTCTTAGAGATTTCAGAAAGCCTTCCGCACTATCTTATTTTATTCTTCATCATTGAAAAATTGCTCAGAAGGCAATAGAAACAAGGTGTTCTAATTAAACAGATTTGTTTACATGTTGTGGCAAGAAAAACTAATTCAATCTGATATACTGTACGTTCCTGCTGTACTTTTTCTCCTTTCCTTTATATAAAACTGCCCATTTTTAACTAGTATTATGTTAAGTATTTTAAAGAGTGTCCTTGATTAAAAGAAGATGAGCAATTTCCTACTTCTCACAGCTTTCAAAGGGTTGTCAACAGGGCGGGTTATGGGTGGAGCTCTGAGACATTTCACTTGCCATTTCTCATGATAGTTCTTGACATGTGATACCCAGAAACATGGGCTCTTGTGCCAGCCTGGAGCCTTCGATGGACTTCCCACCATGACCAAGGCACAGAGGACAAGGGTGCTGGGAGTGAGTGGTTCCCTGATCTGGGGTCCCTGCGCCTGAGAAACAGTAGGGCCATTGGCACAGGTCTTGCCTAGAAGGATGGCAAGAGTCCCATGGTGTCTGGGGAGAGTCCACAGAGAGGAGCGGGCTTGGAGAAACTAAGAGATATATTCCTAATAAAAATGATAATTACGACCACAAAAGCAACATTATATGGGAGCAACTGGGATGTTTGTGTTATTATAGAATAAACTTTCTGTCCATTAAAACTGTCCAAGAGAGAACTGAGATGATCCTATGATTCTATTTGGGAATGTCTGAACAGAAGCCAGAGTACCAGCGCTTGAATAGAATCTTTGTTTGGGCTAAGAAGCTTGGCTGGTTTCTCTCCACTCCTAGATTCTCAGAGCTGGTAACAACCTGGCAGCTTCTGGAGAGTGGGGACTCTGTCTTTCTAATCTTCAACCCCTTGCACTGTAGCCAGTCCTGAAGTGATGTGTGTCAATGTTTGCAGATGCGAATTGAGAACATCTGTTCTGGATGTGGGGCTCATTTGTTCTGACCTCCTTGCCTTCATCCAGGCTGTTTACTTCACCTGGGAAACCTCCTCCATCCACTCATCCTATCAAGATGGAACCCAATCCTTTGAGCCTCTCACTCTCCCACTCCCCAGATCAGTGCTTCTCATGCATTCAGTTTTTAGTTATGACCAGTTCCAAGTTACTCAGTCTGAGATTTAATGGTGGTACTCAGTGAATGCCTTTTGACATAGTTTTGTCCCCCCACTGAACTATGCTTTCTTGCCCTGTCTTTTCAACAGTACCCCATGTTTTCCTGGGGAGACATGAGTGGTAGTCAGGATAGCCTTGCTGATGGGCTTAGAGAGGGTAACCCTTTGAGAACCCCCTCCACACTCCCTGCTTGCCTTCTTCCCTTCTACTCTGTTCATTCTCTGGGTATTTAATGAATACATCAGCAAAAGATCCCATGGGAACTCAAACAGGCAGGAGGTAGGATGTCTCCATGTTATTACCTGGCCGGTGGAGAGTCCCCACCCTGAGTATTAATTTGGAGCATCGAGAGAGGAAGCCCTTAGTTCTGAGTTGGGGGCAGGAGCCTGCTGGCACAGTCCACCTTCAGACTGTGGTCTAGAGACTCTGTCTTTTCGTTTGTCTCCCTCCTTCCTCTTTTCTGACCTGTTATATCCTCTACTGGGCTTCCCAGGTGGCGCTAGTGGTAAAGAAAGAGAGGGGAGTCACTCAGTTGTGTCGGACTCTTTGCGACCCCATGGATTGTAGCCTACCAGGCTCCTCTGTCTCTAGGATTTTCCAGGCAAGACGACTGGAGTGGGCTGCCATTTCCTTCTCCAGGGGATCTTCCCAACCCAGGGATTGAACCCATGTCTCCTGCATTGCAGACAGATACTTTCCCATCTGAGCCACCAAGGAAGCCCAGGGAAGTGGTAAAGGATCTTCCTGCTAAAGCTGGAGACACAGGAGGCACAGGTTCTATCCCTGTGTTGGGAAGATCCCTCGGAGTAGGAAGCAGCAACCTCCTCCAGTATTCTTGCCTGGACAGTCTCATGCACAGAGGAGCCTGGTGGACTACAGCCCATGGGGTCGCACAGAGTTGGCCACGACTAGGGACACACAGATGCACAAATATCCTCCACCAACCTGAGACTGTCCCTCCAGTAACCCCAATATGTGTCTTGGGCTACTGCTCAAGATAAAAGTGGGGTTAAAACCCTAGAATTGGACTCTCTTTGAAGGAAATGTGGCTCTGCCAGGCCTCAACAGTCTATATCTATGCCATGACGTTCCACAGTAGGGCAATGATTCCACAAACAGAGCCCAGAAAGAAGAAAACGTGAAAGGCATGAAGCCTGTTCTCCCCATTTGCCTGCACTAGGTCCCCTGCCTACATAGGATCTAGGGAAGTCTTTCCTTTCCATCGCACATTCTCAGAGCCATGTAGTTAATAGTTGTGCTGGTTTTCCTTCAAAGAGATTTACTGAGATCCTTCTATGTGCTGGGCATCATGCTGGATGGTCTGATGATCTAATCCAAAATTCAGAACATTTGGCTTAGCCTCAAATCCCACTCTTGCTTTAGTCCAGCCAGCCAGCTCAACAAAGCCAATTTTCTCCTCATTCACTGCCTTCTACTGGCCTCACACCATTCTGCCTTCAAACACTGCTTCCCTCAACAGGACACCTCCTCCCCCGGAATGAATGAATCTCCAACCACAGTTCAGAGCTGTCTGCACTGCATATCTCCCATTTGCCCCACACACCCATGCCTCACTTGCCCTCTACCCTTCAGGATGCCCTGCAGAGGTTGCACCCGCAGCCACGAGAGCCCTCTGGCTTCCAGTTGGTTGGGCCAATAAGAAAGGACTTATGTGGGGTCAAGGTGTTTCCTCTCCTCTTTCCCTCCCTTGGGGCCACACTGCCTGTTGCTGAAAGGCCCTGCCCCACCAGTGCTCTACATAAGCCTCTCTTCCTTTCAGTGCCCCCGATCTCTCCCTCTTCTCATCCCTTCAGTCTGAGGCCGGTCACAACTCCACTGCTGCTCTTCCTGGCCTTCCTCTTGCTTCTTCAACACTTTACCTGCCTCACTGATGCCATCCAACCATCTCATCCTCTGTCTCCCCTTCTCCACCTGCGCTCAATCTTTCCCAACATCAGGGTCTTTTCCAATGAATTAGCTCTTTGCATCAGGTGGCCAAAGTATTAGAGCTTCAGCCTCAGCATCAGTCCTTCCAATGAATATTCAGGGTTGATTTCCTTTAGGATTGACTGATTTGGTCTCCTTGCTGTCCAAGGGACCCAAGAGTTTTCTCTAACACCACAGTTCCAAAGCATCAATTCTTTGGCACTCAGCCTTTATGGCTGAGTCTGCTTAAACTTGGCACACATCTAAAAATGTTCTCTGTATTCATTGAAACAGTCATTATAATGCTGACATTTCTCTTGTCTCTCCTGCTAGATTATGAACTCTTCAGAAAAAGGCCTGGGAGTATTTTTTTCATATCTTTTCTAGAACTGTGTAGAAGGTAAATGCCCCAACAAGTGCCTGTTGATGGACAGATGACTCATTACACTAGCAAGGTCAGGGTTGAGGGTCATGGGCTTGGAGATTAATTTCAAATTTGAAGATAAAATACAAACCTGTCTTCTCTTTTCAGGGAACTAAGCTGCCTTGGCCAGGTCATTGCTCTTAGATTCTTAACTTGCAAAATTGAGATGATAATACAAATTACTGCACCTCTCCAGGGCTCATTTTCATCATTAAAAGAAGGGTAGTTGTGGGAATGATTTTGTGAGGATTCAATAAAATTTGACATGACAATGTTTCTTACTCTGAAGATACAATTTGGGGCCAAGGGCTTCCCAGGTAGTACAGTGGTAAAGAATATGCCTGCCAAGGCAGGAAACATAGAGACTTGGGTTTGATCCCTGGGTCAGGAAGATGCCCTGGAGTAGAAAACGGCAACCCACTCCACTATTCTTGCCTGAATAATCCCATGGACAGAGGGACCTGGTGGGCTGCCGTCCACGGGGGTCTGAAAGAGTCAGCCACGACTGAGCATATGGGCACATTGAAAACTTACAAGTTGATTCAAAAATAGGAAAACTGAGCATATGTGCTACCATTGCTAGGGGATATTATTTATTATTTTATATAAGAGTTTTGTTAATATTTGCTCATTTGATTTGATGCAATAGACACTGATAACATCATTTTATGGAGGAGAAAACTAGTCTTCCAGGTTAGAGAACTTCCTTGAAGCCTCAGAGTGAGGAAGTAACAGAGTCCAAGTTTATGCTCAGAGTGTTACCTCCTGATCAGGGCTCCTGACCTTGGTTGTGAGAATTGCTTCAGAGTGACTTAGCCAAAGCCTTCAGCCAGAGATGTCTCCAGGAAGTCACCTGTCACTTTCCACACGTACTGTGTACTTTCTTGTTACATGCATCTCCAGGAGGAAGGTACCTCATCTGGAACTTTCTTTTAGAGCCCGCTGGGCTAGGAGGTGTGGACAGCTGAGAGGAAGGGGGAGGGAGGTGTCCTTCTTTTGTTACAGCCTCATCTTCCAATTGAATTCCAGGTTTTGCTCTAAGCTGTAGAAAGGAATCCCAATAAAATCTTAGGGATGTAGACAGTCACCAGAGATCAAGCCATTGGTCTATATACATAGAGGAAGTGACCTGGCAGAGTGTCTAGAGCTTTTGAAAAGAGACTCATCCAAGTATCTACCCCTTAATGTAAGGATATCAGGAATTTTTATAATAGGAGCTTCATTTTATTAGTAATAGACTGGCTCAGACAAAATGCAGACTTCTTGCTGGCAGTTAAGGCAGCATGACACCTTGAGCTATCATCATCATCTGTCCACCTTAATGTACATGGGTCTCAGCCCCTGGTTGGTGCTATTAGGGCCCCCAAGTCAGAACAGGCCACAAAACAAAGCTTTATTTAGCAAAAACTCATTTTTGTTGGGGAGTTGACCAATATAGACCAAAAGTTGAGGAATTGGTCAGACTGCATAAATTCACCTGTGTTCACAGTGACACTAAACTCAAGCAAGTTTAGGTACAAACACACTCAACAGCCTAGCTCTCTTGAATCCAGTGGGGGCAATCATATATTAGGGAGAGGGGAATATAAGCTTCAAAGTAAGGACCAGGGTCTGGGGCTCACACCAGACAGATGTAAGTTGGAGTAGGGCACTTCCTACAGACCCTCATAGGAGCCATAGGAGGGCATTGAAATGGGCTTTAGCACAGGCACAGTTGCCCTTTGCCCTGTATTTTAGTACCTGCATCACAGGCACTAACCCACAGAGGCTGGGCGGGGCTACTTCATCTCCGAATCAAGTTCACAGACTGAATACCATTCTTACAGGACAGAAATCTCAATGAAAGAGCAGGCTTGCTTCTCCAAACTAAGGGATTCTCCAAACTAAGGGATAAGGCGGACAGACACACGACTTTCACACAGTGGTCTATAATACCCAACAGCTGGTCTGGCTTGGTGGTTAAACTTGTAACTCTGGAATTAGACTGCTGTCATTCAAATTTTCCAATGAGCTCTGGTTGTCTATTGCAGAGACTCATTTGTCATTGTTGTTCAGCTGTCTAGTCTTGTCTGACTCTCCTGTGACCTCATGAACTGCAGCATGTCAGACTTCCCTAACCTTCACTATCTCCCAGAGTTTGCTCAAACTCATGTCCGTTGAGTCAGTGATGCCATCCAACCATTTCATCCTCTGTTGCCCCTTTCTCCTCTTTCCCTCAGTCTTTCTCGCATCAGGATATTTTCCAATGAGTCAGCTCTTTGCATCAGGTGGCCAAAGTATTGGAACTTCAGCTTCAATATCAGTCCTTCCAATGAATATTCAGGGTTGATTTCCTTTAGGATAGACTGGTTTGACCTCCTTGCTGCCCAAGGGACTCTCAAGAGTCTTCTCCAGCACCACAGTTCAAAAGCATCAATTTTTCACTGCTCATCCTTCTTTATGGTCCAGCTGTCACACCTGTACATGACAACTGGAAAAACCATAGCATTCCAGCTGAACTAATTCAAATCCTAAAAGATGACACTATTAAAGTGCTGCAGAGAATCATAAGGAATTAAAAAAAACCTATTTTATTGATTCTCTGGATTGGCTGGGCTCAACTGGTTGGTTCTTGGTTGGAGGTCTCTTTTGTGGCTGTGGGCAGATGGTGCCTGGTGTTGGGGTTAAATGAAGGCTCATCTGGGCTGTATGTCTAAGGTGGAGTCTTTATTTATATGTCTGGCACCTCAGTGGGCATGGCTACCATATCTAGGGATCACCCAGGCATCTTACTTTTCCTACCTAGCCTCTTCATGTGGCTAGCTTGGGTTTCCTCACAGCATGTCACTGTCAGGGTAGTTGAACTTGTTATATGGTGGTTGACTTCCCCCAGAAGAAGTGTTCTAAGAGCTTTGGGCAGGTGCCATGAGGTTTCTTATGATGTGACTGCGAAGTCACAGAGCACCGCTTCTGCAAGACTCTTATTGGTCAAAAGTGAGTCAGAGAACCAGCCCAGTTTCAAGCTGATAAATCCACATGGTGGTTTGAATGGCGGGGGGTACAGATCATTGTGGGACCATTTCTAAAGATGAGTTATAACATGTCTTATCAGTTGTAGGAGTACAGATGAGGTATTGAGTATTCAGTGCTTCTGTTTCTTCGTCTGTGGATTGGGAAAGGAACCTATAATGCCTACTTCCCAGCATTGCTTACATATTAACACATACACATCAAGGGATTCCTATAAAGACTAGCGTAACTAATGGGTTCAACCACTTTTAGATCTTATTGCTCATGTGTTGCCTTGATCGAGCACTTGAATTTCTCCCGAATATTTTAGTATGTCTGCGTCTTGTCTTCCCAGCCAAGTTGTAAGCTCTTTGAAGTCAAAGATTATCCTATAGTTTTCTCTTTAAATTTCTTTTAGTTGCCCTCAATAAATGCCAACTGAAAGAAATCGAGAAGGAAGAAGAGATAAGGGAGCTGGGGACCATGCAAACAAGTTTGGGCATCTTTATAATTTTCTCTGGGCTCAGCATAGCACCCAAGCTCCCGGAGAGCTGACCTTTGCCTTTTCTGGAAAAAACTAATAAGTTTTCCGAGATTGTAAAGGGGGCATTATTAATCTAGTTAATAGATTGCACTGTTTTTATGAGGACTTCAGCCCATTAATTGTTTCCATGCAAATGGATGCCGTTAATTACAAATTAATCTTATCTTTTTGTTAAGGCAGGGCCATCAGGACCTCCACTTGGCAATACTTGTTGGCACTTGATATGAATCAATGCTTATACTTGAAAGTAATAAAACTGCATTTCTTTAAAGATGGTTAATAAATCAGATCTTCATTAATGCAGATAAGCCAGACCCCCTACTTGTCTAATTTAAAGAGGTCCTAATTCATTACTGTGATTCATGTGTCCCCCTGGGGATGCTGGCCAGCAGGGCAGGGCACATAGTAGCCAGTTAATAAATCCTGTATTTCTCTGTTTGTTCTGCAGTGGGAGGCTGTCCGCTGGTCTTTCTCCTCATCAGAAAGCATCACTTAGATCCTTGCCAGGCTTGGTACCACTTTTCACATGGTCATAGTGGGCCTTAAAGAAGAACCATAGCCTTCCAGGAAAGCCTGTTGCCTTTATGATACATCTATGCTGGGAGTGCAAACTAAGGGTGGGGGACACCAGAAGCACTGTTGGGGTCAGACAGATGGCTTGTTTAGCAAGTGCTTGGACTCTGCTACTGGTTGAGGCGGTTGAATGGGGACTGTCTGTCCTGATGTCATCTGCCTGAGCATGTTGTACAAACAAGTGCATTATGTGACCCAGTTTTCCCCAGGACCTGTTAGCAATCCACTTTCCAGTCATACTGCTAAACCATTTCTCAGCCCATGACTCTTCACAGGCACATTTCCCTTTGTAGGAGAGCTGGTGCTTCCTCATCATATTTAGTGCCTGCAACTGGCCTTCCACCCACCTCCCTGAACCCCTGGGATCTCATGAGCCAGGCCCTGGCTTCCTTTGTTTGAGGAACAAGTGGAAGCCTGCAGAAACAGGGGGCTTGCCCGTATCTCTCCATCTGATGCACCAGCCCTTTGCAACAGGGAGTGGCCCAGATGTACCACTGAAATGTGGGGTGAGGTCTGCAAGAGTGGGCATGCGAGAGGAAATGTGGCTTCTGTTTTGGCTATGGGGAGCCAGGAGTGTGATGAAACGCTTGCCTCTGTTCCACCGAATTCATTTCTCTGAAGTTCCACTGTGCACAGGACCATTTGTTTCCACATTGTTTTTATTAAACAAGAAAGGCGAGCTTTATTACTGCGCAAATGAAAGCAGCCGGCAAAGACAGATACTTCCCAGATTCTTATTAATCTCCAAGAGTTATGGGGCCTCTGGAGTCCCACAGAAATTAACATACTCCACAGAATTCTCTTAACTAGTCACCCAGAGTAGCTCCTCTCCCCGGTGAGCAGTGATTGCTATAGGAGGGCTCTCTGGGCTGGTCCAGGACTCTTGCCCTCTCACTCTGTTCCATGACCCCACCCTCTCCTGGGTTGCCTGTGTGCTAACCTCAAGCTTCAGTGCACAATCTTAGATTTATTTGTACACCAGTTCTGGGCACTGTCTGGAAATGTGGATTTAGATATCGTTCACTTCACTCCCATATACAATTAAATATGTATGGATTATTTACTATTGTAGTATGGGAGAGCCTTGACATCTGTGAGATTATATCCCAAGGCTTTTGTGAATCTCAAACGCGTGAAAACCAAAGTTATGTATAATTCCCTCTTTCCACAAGTGCAATAGAAATCAGTCATTTCACCGATATTTACTCATTGCCATCCAGGAGCTGTCCATAGCACTCTCTGCCCCCAGACAACCCTGGGCATGGTGAGGCGGCTGGAGAGACAGGGGAGAGTTTGAATGAAGGGATGATAGAATCTGTCTTATGACTTTTAAGAATACCAGCCACTGTGTTAAGGAGAGACCATGAAGGGTGAAGGCAAGAAGTAAGATAACTAGTTAGGAGACTAGTTATTGAGTTGTTGCAACAACTCAAGGGAGATTAGTTAGTTCAGGGTAGGCAGGTGGAGAAATTCAAGACATGCTATGAAGACAGAGGTGACACACAGAGAAACTGCCATTGCTCCTTCAGATTTCTAAGGAGAGGTAGGGGTTGCACTGGGGAAGGATGGATGCTACCCAGTCAGCCAGGCTCATCCAGGAAGACAGCCAACTCAGCCTTATGGGCTCCTGAAAGAATTCAGATCACAGCAAAATGGTGACTTCTTGTCATACCATGGGATTTAGGGGTCTCTTGCAAGCAGTCAAAGATGGAAGACCAGAATGCGTGACTTCCAGGGTCTGCCATATTTACATAAGATTTGAATTGTTGTTGTTCAGTTGCTCAGTTGTGTCTGACTCTTTGCAACTCTGTGGACTTCAGCAAATCAGGCTTCTCTGTCCTTCATCTCCTAGAGCTTGCTCAAACTCATGTCCTTTGAATCGGTGATGCCATCCAACCATTTCATCCTCTCCTCTGTCATCCTCTTCTCCTCCTGCCCTCAATCTTTCCTAGCATCAAGGTCTTTTTTAATGAGTTGGCTCTTCATATCAGGTAACCAAAGTATCGGAGTTTCAGCTTCAGCATCAGGCCTTCTAATGAATAGTCAGGATTGATTTCCTTTAGGGTTGACTGGTTTGATCTCCTTGCTGTCCAAAGGACTCTCAAGAGTCTTCTCCAACACCACAGTTCAAGAGTATCAATTCTTTGGCACTCAGAGTTCTTTATGGTCCAGCTCTCACATCCTTACATGACTACTGGAAAAACCACAGCTTTGACTAGGCACAGACCTTTGTTGGCAAAGTGATGTCTCTGCTTTTTAATATGCTGTCCATGTTGGTCATAAGTTTATTCCAAGGAGCAAGCACCTTTTAATTTCATGACTGCAGTCATCATCCGCAGTGATTTTGGAGCCCAAGAAAATAGTCTGTCACTGTGTCCATTGTTTCCCCATCTATTTGCCATGAAGTGATGGGACCAGATGCCATGATCTTAGTTTTTGGAATGTTGAGTTTTAAGCCAGCTTTTTTACTCTCCTCTTTTACTTTCACCAAGAGGCTCTTTAGTTCTTCACTTTCTGCCATAAAGGTGGTATCATCTGCATATCTGAGGTTATTGATATTTCTCCTGGCAATTTTGATTCTGGCTTGTTCTTCATCCAGCCCGGCATTTCGCATGATGTACTCTGCATATAAGTTAAACAAGCAGGGTGACAATGTATAGCCTTAATGTACTCCTTTCCTAATCTGGAACCAGTCTGTTGTTTCATATGCATGCAGTTCTAACTGTTGCTTCTTGACCTGCATACAGGTTTCTCAGGAGGCACGTAAGGTGGTCGGGTAATCCCATCTCTTTAAGAATTTTCCACAGTTTGTTGTGATCCACACAGTCAAAGGCTTTAGCATAGCCAATGAAGCAGAAGTAGATATTTTCCTGGAATTCTCTTGCTTTTCCTAAGGTCCAGCAGATGTTGGCAATTTGATCTATGGTTCCTCCACCTTCTCTAAATCCAGCTTGAACATCTGGAAGTTCTTGGTTCACACACTGTCGAAGTCTAGCTTGGAGAATTTTGAGGATTACTTTACTAGCATGTGAGATGAGTGCAATTGTGCAGTAGTTTGTACATTCTTTGGCATTGCCTTTCTTTGAGATTGTAATGAAAACTGACCTTTTCCAGTCCTGTGACCACTGCTGAGTTTTCTAAATTTGCTGGCCTATTGAGTGCAGCACTTTCACAGCATCATCTTTTAGGATTTGAAACAGCTCAGCTGGAATTCCATCACCTCCACTAGCTTTATTCATAGTGATGCTTCCTAAAGCCCACTTGACTTCTCACTCCAAGATATCTGACTCTAAGTGAGTAATCACACCATCGTGGTTATCTGGGTTACTAAGGTCTGTTTTTGTACAGTTCTCCTGTGTATTCTTGCTACCTCTTCTTAGTATCTTCTGCTTCTGTTAGGTCCATACCATTTCTGTCCTTTATGGTATTCATCTTTGCATGAAATGTTCTCATAGTATCTCTAATTTTTTTTGAAGAGACCCTAGTCTTTCCCATTCTATTGTTTTCCTCTATTTCTTTGCATTGTTCACTTAGGAAGGCTTTCTTTTCTCTCCTTGCCATTCTTTGGAATTCTGCAGTCAGATGGGTATATCTTTCCTTTTCTCCCTTGGCTTTCTGTTTGAAAGATTTGAATAGTGTATATTAATTTAAAGAATTTTCTAGCTGATTTTCCAGTAAAGAAGTAAAATAGCTTGTGTCACTCTACAGGTAAGAAAGGAAAGGCTCAGAATTCAGGTGACTTTTCCAAAGTTACAAGTTAATTAGGTCCACGGTTAAAGCCCAGATCTCTTGGAAGCCTGGATCGCCAAACATGGCTTTTCCCACAGTAGTAGCGTGTGACCTCCTTACTGAATACCCGGGGCTGCCCTGGGGTGGATCCAGTGGTGAGAAGGAAGAACAATGCCAGAGGAAGTCTGGTCCTTGTCCTAGAAGAGCTAGTGGTTTCTTTGCAGGTAGGACTCATACAGACATACAACACTTAAGGAGAAGTGTGCTCTAGAATGGCGCTGCTTAAAGTTTAAAGCAGTATTTGACCAGGTACAAGAGCAGGGGTTCTGACTACAAATGCTTCAGCCATTAAGAAGGTCATCCCCATGGAATGCTTATGGGGTGAGTGCTCCAAGGCAAAGCGTACAGGGCAGGGTTGTGTCTAATAGCTGTGAATCAGTAAGTGTGTTTTGATAATTTCTATTTTCTTATCTCATGATGCCTCCTTCACACCAGAGCCCTTTAGCTTCAGTGAGGCCAGTAGCCCTAGGTCCTTTTCATGATAAGCTCACTTCTGCTATCAATGCTGTTGCTTACCCTAGTTCCCTCCAGAGGGAGGGCTGTGTTCTCCCAGCCCTCTTTCCAGAGAGATGCCAGCCCCACTGTCCTAACAAGTCATTACTGCTATGCACCAAGTACCCCCCCAGAGGCACAGAGAAAAGTAAGGAGAAGCTTGGAGGGTAAGAAACACACCTGGAGAAGCTTGGACCGGGAAGGGGGCAAGAGTGAGAAGAAGAATGGCTTCTTTCTTAAATACCTGGACTTGGGCATATCTGGGTGCTCAAAAAGGGTCATGGCAGGGTGAAACCACAAAGCAATTTAGATCATGGAGGAAGGACTTGTTCTCCTAAAATGGGAGGTGTTTCTAGAAACCAATCCAAAAGGTTCTGCGGACTTCCCAGGGGGCTCTGAGGGATTCCACTTGTAGGGACTGGGGAAGCTGCTGGGATGGATGAGTGAGAAAGGACAAGTCTTGCTCCCTGCAGGGGTGGGGCACCCTGTGGGGCCGGGCCTGCAGCCCTGAAGCAGAAGGGCAAGGCCTCCCAGAGCTCTTCCTTGGGAATGAGTTTCCCCTCTGGAGAGCACCGCAGGCGCTGAGCTTAGTTCAGTTCAGTTCAGTCGCTCAGTCGTGTCTGACTCTTTGCGACCCCATGAATTGCAGCACGCCAGGCCTCCCTGTCCATCACCAACTCCCGGAGTTCACTCAGATTCACGTTCATAGAGTCCGTGATGCCATCCAGCCATCTCATCCTCTGTCGTCCCCTTCTCCTCCTGCCCCCAATCCCTCCCAGCGTCAAAGTCTTTTCCAATGAGTCAACTCTTCACATGAGGTGGCCAAAGTACTGGAGTTTCAGCTTTAGCATCATTCCTTTCAAAGAAATCCCAGGGTTGATCTCCTTCAGAATGGACTGGTTGGATCTCCTTGCAGTCCAAGGGACTCTCAAGAATCTTCTCCAACACCACAGTTCAAAAGCTCTCTGAAGTGCAAATGGAGTGGGAGTCAGGGAAGCCAGGACCCTCCTCCTGTCCCTAGGTCTTGGAATGGTGGTGGAGCCAATGCTAAAGCTTCTAGGAGTTTCTGCTTCTTTGTGCCTGGGGACCAAAGGGAGTGAGGCATGTGTATCACGTACAGCACTTTTGTCCTGTCCTTTAGCCTTGGCGTGGCTCTCCTTCAGTACATATATTACCCAGGACAATGACTTGAAAGTCCCTTTCTGGGGCATCATCTTCTGTCTTGGAAAGAGATTGTCAGCCTTTCCAGATGGGGCATCGTGGGGGAGGAGATGAGGGTCTGGTGTGAAGAGATATTCCCAGTTCAGGGTCAGTGAGTGGGATGTGTGTGTATGTGCGTATGTGTGTGCTTATGTGCATATGTGTGTGAGTACACGCACGTGCGTGCATGCACATGTGTGTATATGTGCATATGTATATGTATGTGTGTAAGTATGTGCACATGCACGTGTGTGAAGGAAATGGCACCCCACTCCAGTGTTCTTGCCTGGAGAATCCCAGGGATGGGGGAGCCTGGTGGGCTGCCGTCTATGGGGTCGCACAGAGTCGGGCACGATTGAAGTGACGCAGCAGCAGCAGCAACAGCAGCATGTGTGCATGTGCGTATGTATGTGCATGTGTGTGTGCGCGCGTGAATATGTGTGCATGCGTATGTGTGTGTGCCTATGTGTGTGAATGCCTATGTGTGTGAATGCGCCTGTGTGTGTGAGAGAGAGAGAGAAGCTTGGTGTCTGCGGCAGCATCCAGAATTCCTATGGAGTCCCCCCAATGCAGGGAAATTCTAGAGATCACTGCAAGAGGGGAGACCTCAGAAAGCAGGTCCTCTCTTTTTACCTCGAACCCATGCCCAAGCTCTCCGAGCCTTGAGGTGGGACTTGGGCCAAAGCAGTGGCCAGGGATGACTATCTGACAGTGACATTTACATCTGCTGCCTGGCACTTTCCTCCTCAGGAATTCAATTTTTTTTCTATTTCTCTTTATTCAGTGTTTCTTCCCTCTACATGAATTTAGATCTGAGAATGCAGGTGACCTGTCTGCCATACTGGCATGTCCCCTTCCTAGTGTCCATTATATCCCAAGGCCCCCTTGCTCTTGTCCGTTTCCTGTCTTCATCCTGGGACATCATGTCCCTGACTCTGCAGACAGATGGGTCTCTTGAGAAGGACTCCCCTCTGCCTCAAGTATGTTCTACTCTGCAGTGAAAGAATGCATAAATGCAGGTTCCAGCCTTTGAACAGGAAGGGGATGGCACATGGGGAGAGGTCAGAATGATTGGGACCCAGGCCTCCTGAGACTCAAGGGAGGTGTAGTCTCAGTGGGCACATAGGAGCCCTATTCCAGATGCCTGACCAACCTTTCTCCATGCACAGGAGGGCGAGAGAGAAAGAGAGAGAGCTGCGGATAGAGGTGGAGATGAAGGTGGCAGTAACC
Organism: Ovis aries; assembly: GCF_016772045.2. NCBI lineage: Eukaryota > Metazoa > Chordata > Mammalia > Artiodactyla > Bovidae > Ovis > Ovis aries. The sequence goes on along the minus strand of NC_056076.1, from coordinate 19,695,252 downwards.
ATAGTGACCGAGGAGGAGGGATACGGAGTGGGTGAGGGAGGAAGGCAGAAAACAAAGGACGGAGGAGCAGAGGGTAAGGAAGGGAGAAGGAAGAAGAAGAGGGAGAGGAGAAGAGAAGGGAGAGGAAAAGGGGAATCCGGAAAATGAACTGAATCTAGAACCACAATGTTTGTCTTGAAATCCAAATTCCATAATTACTAATTTTAAGAATTAAACAAATAGCTTCTCTCTCTCTGCTTGAATTTCTTCCCTGTGACATGAGGAATGATATCATATCTTGCCAATCTAACAGGTCAGTTGTGAAAATCATTGAGGCAATGTGTGCTGATGCATTTTTGTGGTATGAAATGGCCTCTAATACAAATAAACACATGTACCTATGTACCCCGCCCCAGCTGACCTGCATGTCGTGTCACAGTAGTTGTAACACTGCCTCCGCTACGGGGGCCGTGCTGATTTCTCTTGCATCTTTGCCTTTCCCACTTCCCATATCTGGGATCCTTTAGTCTTTACTCCTAACCATCACCTTACATGTTAATTGGAAGCACTTCTCAAGCATCTCTCAACTCCTCTGGGCTTTGGGAAGCATTTCTTGATTGCCCAGCCACCTCTGATAGGTCATTTCTCCGAACTGTGAGCCTGTAATGGGAGAAGGGGCTTCCCAAGTGGTGCTAGTGGTAAAAAATCTGTCTGATAATGCTGAAGACATAAGAGACATGGGTTCGATCCCTGGATCGGGAAGATCCCCTGCAGGAGGTCATGGTAACCCACCCCAGGATACTTGCCTGGGGAATCCCATGGACAGAGGAGCTGGTGGGCTGCAGTCCATAGGGTCACAAAGAGTCAGACATGACTGAAGTGACTTAGCCCGCACACACACTGGGAGAAGATGACTCAGGAAGGACTCCTTCCTCAGCCCCACCCTGTTTTTGCATCTGGTTATCAGCTGGAATTGTGAGCTGTTTTATTTATTTATTATTATTTTAATTTTTATTTTTACTTTATTTTACTTTACAATACTGTATTGGTTTTGCCATACAATGACATGAATCCACCATGGGTGTACATGCGATCCCAAACATGAACCCCCCTCCCACCTCCCTCCCCACAACATCCCTCTGGGTCATCCCCGTGCACCAGCCCCAAGCATGCTGTATCCTGCATCGGACATAGACTGGTGATTTGATTCTTACATGATAGTATACATGTTTCAATGCCATTTTCCCGCATCATCCCACCCTCTCCCTCTCCCTCTGAGTCCAAAAGTCCGCTCTACACATCTGTGTCTTTTTTGCTGTCTTGCATACAGGGTCATCATTGCCATCTTTCTAAATTCCATATATATGTGTTAGTATACTGTATTGGTGTTTTTCTTTCTGGCTTACTTCACTCTGTATAATCGGCTCCAGTTTCATCCATCTCATCAGAACTGATTCAAATGTATTCTTTTTAACGGCTGAGTAATACTCCATTGTGTATACATACCACAGCTTTCTTATCCATTCGTCTGCTGATGGACATCTAGGTTGTTTCCATGTCCTGGCTATTATAAACAGTGCTGCGATGAACATTGGGGTACATGTGTCTCTTTCAATTCTGGTTTCCTCGGTGTGTATACCCAGCAGTGGGATTGCTGGGTCATATGGCAGTTCTATTTGCAATGTTTTAAGGAATCTCCACACTGTTCTCCATAGTGGCTGTACTAGTTTGCATTCCCACCAACAGTGTAGGAGGGTTCCCTTTTCTCCACACCCTCTCCAGCATTTATTGCTTGCAGATTTTTGGATTGCAGCCATTCTGACTGGTGTGAAGTGGCACCTCATTGTGGTTTTGATTTGCATTTCTCTAATAATGAGTGATGTTGAGCATCTTTTCATGTGTTTGTTAGCCATCCGTATGTCTTCTTTGGAGAAATGTCTATTTAGTTCTTTGGCCCATTTTTTGATTGGGTCGTTTATTTTTCTGGAATTGAGTTGCATAAGTTGCTTGTATATTTTTGAGATTAGTTGTTTGTCAGTTGTTTCATTTGCTATTATTTATGTGAGCACAGGTGGGATGGTGTTATTGAAATATTTAGGAAATATTGTATTTTTACACAATGCCCTGCTGTGTCCCGGGGTGAGAGATTATGTGTGGAAAGAAGACAAAGAGAGTTTTCTTGTCGGGCTAAAATAGACTGTAAGTTTCTAATACAAAGATGGCAGACAAAATGGCGGGCAGTGCTTCCCACCTCCATCCCAGGCTCTGATGAGGAGCGGACCCATTGTGCAGACTGCTGCCCTCCCTGTAGAGAGAAGCCATGGCATATCGGAGGTCCAAAGCTGCCTTAGCAAGTCAGGCTATTTTGAGGGGTGTTTCTTGACTGTTCGAGAAGAAGTAGCTCAGAGAACAGAAGGGAGTACCTCTCAAACAGTTTCCTGCATTGCAGGGATGGTAGGCTGCAGAGGGAAGCCTCCGATTTGGGGACAGAGGAGGGTGGGAGGGAAATGTGTGGTGACATTAAGCTTCCGCGGGGATCACACACCCTGGTATATTAATATATGGACTTTTCTTCCATGGTTGCCCGCCTGCACTCAGGTGAGGAGGAAATGGTGCAGGAAGGAAACACAGAGCTGAGCATGGGTGTGGAGTCTGAATATTCAGGGTCATGGGCTGCACTCTCTGAGCTGACTCTCAAGCACACCTAGAATCTTCTCTACTTAGTCTCTCTCTTCTTCTCTCTGTCCTGTGTTCCCAAGCAGATTTTCACAACCTCAAGGGCAGAAACTTTATGAAATACTCTGTAGTTCACAGCACTAGCATACTGGAGGGATTCTTCTAATCTTCCGTTGAACTGGTATGAACACAGTAAGACCCATAATAGAAACATGGGATATAGGTTCAAGCTAGGCACTGTTCTGAGTATGTTAAACACTCACTCCATAAGAGCCTTATGCGGTAAATACCACAATTGAATACAAACGAGGATACCACTACAAAGGGAGATGGAATAACTTGACTAAGGTCACATAGCTAAAGAATGATAAAACTGAGTTTGAATCCAGGGAGACTGACTCCAGCATCCAATTCCTATCTGCTGAGCTGAACTATGCTTTCATGCTACGTGTGTGTGTATGTGTCTGTCTGCGTGTGTGTGCATGCGCGTATATGCACAGGGCAGAGGCTCCATATCAGTCTAGGAGGAGAAGTTAGAAATGACCAGAAGAATGCAAACTCAATAGGGAAGGAGTCTTGGTGGGCTTCAAGAGACAGAAACCTCTTTTTCAAAGCGAACATCCCTCCAACACTTATGCAATCCCCACAAATAGGAATATTCTTAAAATAGACCATTTCTTCACATGCTATGTTTGTATCAGTCTCCTCCCGGTCTCATTTTTAGAACAGTAGGTAATCTTTACTCCTATTAGTTGTCTGTGATTTGAATTCTCTCAGGACGGTCTTTCTGAGATGGCTTCTCTTTCTGCTCACCAAAAGCACCTGGGCAAACGGGCTGTGATGCTGGGGGAACAGGAAGGGTGCGTGAGTAACATGGCCACTCTCAAGCCACCGTTAGCCTCCTCTCCATGAGGATTGATTATGTGTCCTCGAATAGTGCTGTGAGGAATGTGGGGGCAGGTCCCCTTTTGTCTCCATCTCTCCTGGCTTCCCGTGCAGCTCAGCTGATAAAGAATCCACCTGCAACGCAGGAGACCCCAGTTTGATTCCTGGGCTGGGAAGATCTGCAGGTGACTCGATAGGCTACCCACTCCAATCTTCTCCAGTTTCCATGGTGGCTCAGACAGTAAAGAATCCCCCCACAATGCAGGAGACCTGGGTTTTATCCCTGGGCTGTCGGGAAGATCCCCCGGAGAATGGCAACCTACTCTAGTATTCTTGCCTGGAGAATTCCATGGACAGAGGAGCCTGACAGGGTACAGTCCATGGGATCCCATACAGTTGGCCACAACTAAATGAAGCGACTTTCACTTTCACTTTCTTTGCCCTGGCTCCCAGCACAGGTTCTAGTGGATCTCCAGTGGTTGTTAATTATGGACCCACGAGGAGAAGAAATGGCCTCAGCCCAGAGCCCTCTCCATGTCTGGTTGGGTTCATGGGCAAGTCTGAGTTTTGCTCAGGGACCAGCCTTTATAGATGCCAAAGTGAAATTCTCAGCTCAAGTTTTTGTGGAATTTTCCTTATTGAGGATGATGCCATTTCCAGAGGACAAATGTTCTTTTGGCCTATTGCATTTGTTATCAGATGTGCTATCACTCGAAACACTGAGAGAAGATGTGTTTTCTCAGCTGTAGGGACGCTGTCTTAGGGGAGAGATTCTATGCAGTGGAAGTTCAGCAAACCCAGGGATATGATTTAGAAGCAATTCACTAGGTCAGAGACACCTTTAAATCAGAAATGTGGCAAGGGGAGAGGAGAGAAATCTCAAACAGTTAGTTATTTTGTCTACAAATCAAGAGCACGGTAAACTTTCTCACTTTTAACTTCCGTTGAAACAATGGTCATAAACAATGTGCAATGCTAAAAACTAATTAAACAGCCATCCTAAATCAACAAAAAAGGGTAAATTGAATTTTAAGTAACATTTGCTCCTGTGAAATGTGTGTGGGGCGATGGGAAGGGAAATGTGCTTTTCCATGCTGGCCTGTCCCGAGGCTGACCCTTGCGTGAGTTAGGCTTATTAATTAGTGAGTTGATCAGCCTGTCCCTATTACCTCAGCTGCCTTGTGTTTCACTGAACACTCCTCTTTGGGTTTCACTGAACCCACCATCACCATCACCACCATCATCACCACGGTCGTCATCATCATCATTGCCATGCCTTTCTTAAAGCCATTTGTCCAACTAAAGCGTTCTCTTTTTTTCTGCTTATCTAAACTCAACTCATCCTTACCTGCTCTCAGTTCTTTCCTTCCGTCTGCTCAACAGTGCTTCAAGATTCCTGCCTCTCAATGGACACCTCAGTGATCATCTGGACCACTTACTGCCCACCTGTTACACCCAGCATCATGAAAGCTATTTACTCAGTTCTTATCGTTCTCATGTTTCACAGTCCCCCTGCACCCCATGCTAGCCAGGAAGGGCTAGATTGTACAGGAACAAAAGATTCCCAAATGTCAGGGCCTCAACACTAGAAAGGTTTTGTTCAAGGATCCAAGCGCAGGGGGGTCTCCTCCAACTAGTAACTGTGTCTTGGGGTTACAGGGCCACTTTGCTGCTGTCCAGGGGTAGCTGGTGCTTTCCAATGACTCATCCTGGACGTGGACAATGTCATTTTTGTGCACATTTCATCGGCCAATTTATCACACAACTGCCCATCTGCAAGGCAATTGAAAAGTACAATTTTCCAGGTGTCTGGGAGGGGAGGAGAACTGGGTATTGGGTTTTGATGCCAGCTACATCAGCAATTAGATAATAATTTTGTAACAGTACCTTAGATAGCTTATATTTCTTAGTGTCTCTCATGGTTTTGGTAAAATAGGCTCTCAATAAATGTTTGTTGACTAAGTGACATCATCAATTATCCTTTATGGAACATTAATTTATGATATTTTTATCTTACTAGGGACAAGCAGAGTGGAATAAAGACTCATAATTAAGGTCTGACACATGATAGAGCATTCATTCATTCATTCAACAAATGCCTTTTTAAGGCCTTATATATTCAAGACGGTGTTGTAAGCATTTGTAAACAATGTACTGATTGTTGTCCTTGCATAGCTAGCTTGTAGAGAAGGAAACAGACAACAAACAATAAGTATAACAAATAAAGAAACTACATAGTGTGATCGAATGTGACGTGCTGTGGAAATAAAAGATGGAAAAGCAGATAAAGGTAAGAATAAAGCCACCACTTCCCTGGTGGCTTAGATAGTAAAGAATCTGCTGCAATGTAAGAGCTGCTGCTACTGCTAAGTTGCTTCAGTCGTGTCCGATTCTGTGCGACCCCATAGACGGCAGGCCACCAGGCTCCGCTGTCCCTGGGACTCTCCAGGCAAGAACACTGGAGTGGGTTGCCATTTCCTTCTCCAATGCATGAAAGTGAAAAGTGAAAATCAAGTCGCTCAGTCGTGTCCAACTCTTAGCGACCCCATGGACTTCAGACTACCAGGCTCCTGCGTCCATGGGATTTTCCAGGCAAGAGTACTGGAGTGGGGTGCCATTGCCTTCTCCCCTGGCTTCAATTCCTGGGTCAGGAAGATCCCCTTGAGAAGGGCATGGTTACCCACTCCAGTATTCTTGGCTGAAGAATCCCACGGACAGAGGAGCCTGGTGGGCCACAATCCATAGGGTCACAAAGAGTCGGGCACCACTGAAGTGACTTAGCACAAAGGATATAGAGATTGAGAGGTTTTCAGTGAAAGTAATTTTAATTAGAGTTGTCAGGGCAAGCTTCATTGAAATGATTTTGGAAAAGAAGCAGGTGAGCAGATATTTGGAGGAAAAGCAAGTAGGAAGAAGGAAAAGGCTTTGCTAAAGCCTTAAGCTGTGGCATGTTTGAGGAACAGCATGGAGTTCAGTGCGGCTGGAGTGAGATCGTGTGGACAGCTGGAGATGAGTTTAGAGGGATGATGGGGCACATTATGAAGGCTTGTAGGCTATCATATGACTGGATTTTTCTCTGAGTCAAATAAGAGGTGATGTTGAGACGTTCTGATGCTTAGTAACACATAATTACACATGTATTCTATGTGTGTCTATTTTAATCCAAAGTAGGAAGTTTAGCTTTTGTCTCATTTACATTTCTTGGCTCTCAAAATAACATATTTACCTTTGCAGAGAACTTTTGAATGAATTATATCATAAAATAATAATTATAAAGATAAGAGGGGGCTGGCACTATTATCAGCTCCCACTTATGTCACGTTTATGGACGACCGAGATGGAAATTTTGCCTAGAATCCTTGTGGCCCAGCTACCCAAAGGATGGGGCTATTAGGGCTTAACTTCTCCCTTTCTAGCCTCTCCGTACTCGTATCATAAGATCTTAGAGAAAGAAACTTAATCAGCAGAATCAAACGGGCGGTGAGATGAGCTCCACATAATCCCCAATCTCATTGAGTCTGAACATCGCTTAATAAAACTCACAGTTGTTGTGGGGAAGGGATATGGGGCTGCTGTCTCTCCAGCCCGCTGAGCTACCACCTGCTCCCTGCAGGGGCCACACTGCTCATCCCCGGAGCATCATCGCTTGTTTTCCAGCCTGATCTCCCTTCCAGGGAGAAAATAACCACTGGTCTGTGGGCTCCAGCAGAGTCTCTCCCCAGTTCCATTAGGGCCTGTGTTCACTGCCTCGTCATGTTACCAGTGACACCAGCGTGATGACCACTCTCCCCTGGAATTCCTAGGGGGCTTTCCCACTTGTTTGGTTGTCTCAGATCTGGTCAAGGTGGGGCTTGTTTCCCTTCCCCCGGCCAGGCTTATTTGTTTTTAATTACTTATTCCATTGCTGCATGATAGTGATTGCTGGATATGAGGCCAAGTTTGGAGAAGACATTTTATCCCTAAATTTGCTATCAGGCACAGGGTCACAAACTCCCCCACCCCATGCTGACCCTTCTCCTACCCTGGATAGGTAAGGTGAAGTCGCTCAGTCGTGTCCGACTCTTTGCGACCCCATGGACTGTAACCTACGAGGCTTCTCCATCCATGGGATTCTCCAGGCAAGAATACTGGAGTGGGTTGTCATGCCTTCCTCCCAGGGGGATCTCTCCTAGGGTGTCGACTCAGTAGTGATTATTGGATTATCCTGGGGTCTGCCTTCGAATTGCAGGCAGATTCTTTACTGTCCGAGCCACCAGGGGAGCTCTACTAAGTAAATACAGAATCAATGATAGTCATTACTTCCTGCCACTCAGTGTCCAGCCCTTTCTGACAATATTAACTCTTTGATGACTATGTGGTCCACATTCTCTCACCTGACTCTTGGTCTCTGCTAATTGTGATGATTATGCACCACCTTTCCCTGCCCTTTACTGTCTTGCTCTCTGCCCTGGATGCTGAGCCCTGCATGCTACCTCCCCCAAGCTCCCTTGCAGCCTCTGTCTTCCTGTTGGGTTCAGTGATGGGATGCACCAACAGGGTGTAGGGGGTGGTGAGGAGACTGCAGTTGAGATGTTTCTGCCCTGCTGTCTTACACTTGTGACAATTGGTCTGCTTATAGCTGTTATTTTTATGCCTGCAGCTCCTGCCAGGAGGGCCCTTTTCCAGGGCTCCCTGGGTTCTGGTAATGTCAATTCCTCCCTCCTCTGGTCAGGGAGGCCTGGCGTGTTGCAGTTCATGGGGTCACAAAGAGTTGGACACGACTGAGCGACTGAACTTATCTGAACTGATCCCTCAGAGGGACAGCCCCTGCTGTTCGAATTTTAGGATGCCTTGACATCTCCTGTTGACTTCCTTAAACCTGCACCTAATCCCACTATCAAATTCTTTTCAAAACCCCAGCTTGGGTGCCTTCCATTTCCTGCTGGGCCTTCAGTGATAGACCAACAAACACTTCTCTCTGAGGCAGGAACAGGATATGGCTGTAGATCCTGGGGGTTCCTTGCTGTCTCCTCTCCTAGAGTTTTTATCCTCATCTTTTCCTGCTGGACAGTTTGGTTAGGTGACATCAGCCATGGTTAGCCTCTGGGTTGGGAGTAAACTAAAGGTCATCTACCACTGAGAGCAAATGCTGCAGGCTGGAGGCAGGGGTGCAGGGGTGTTGAAATAAGAAGGTGTATTCATTGCCTCTGACGAGTCCACAGGCTGGCTGGGGTATAAGAAATCACATACCACTGAAACAACACATACCACTGAAACAACACATACCACTGAAACAACACATACCACTGAAACAACACATACCACTGAAACAACACATACCACTGAAACAATATGATCATAAAAAAAAAAAAAAGATCATTATCTGTTAAGCATGGGCTTCCCAGGTTGCACTAGTGGTAAAGAATCTGCCTGCCAATGCAGGAGACACAGGAGACGTGGGTCTGATCCCTGGGTCAGGAAGATCCCCTGTAGTAGGAAGTGGCAACCCCCTCCAGTATTCTTGCTTGGGAAATTCCATGGACAGAGGAGCCTTGTGGGCTATAGTCCATGGGGTTGCAAATAATGGGATGAAACAGAGCTCGTGCGCATGCACACACACACACACACACACACACACAGATTTATCAAGCACTTACTGTGCGTCAGGCTTTGTGGCGTGAGAGATTTCATTAAGGAGGCATGATTTCACCTGTACCTTGATGGAAAGAAATGAGCATATGCGGAGAAAGAGAAAACAGAGGATGAGGACACAGTGCCAGTCCTAGATCCGGAAGTAATGTTTCCCCAACTCAAGGGACTCTGGAAGAGGCTGCCCCTGCCACGCGATTCTCCCTGACACCCTGGGTGGGATGGGCTGCCGTGGGCTGGGACCTGGAGCATGGCTCCAGAGGGGAGCTTTCCTGGGGCACAGCTGCCTGCACTAAAGGCTCTTCACAACCCTTCCTCAGTTTATTCTTGTGTTGCCCTTGAGAATGTGGACCTTGACCTCCTGCTTTGCCTTCCTTGTTGCTTCCTGTTGGTCTGATGAGAACATGTACTCTTGGGGCCAAACTCAGGATTCATCCATCTCTCCAGCCATCCATTTCTTTACTCACTTACTCACTCAGATCAAAACATCTGTCCCTGTTATTCTTATCCTATCTAACTATATATCCACACAAAGCCAGCCTGCAAATCCTCAGCTGTGGACCCAGTCATACAAGCTGAGGGGCACAGCTGGAGAAAACTTCACCACACACAGGCCAACACTGGAACCACAAGCTCACTAGGTTCTCAGCATTTTCCAGCAACCACTTTGTAGGTCCATAATATCCTGTTATCCCTAAAGATGATCATTTCAGACCCTCGTCATTCCCACTTCCGACTCACTCACTTCTTCCACTCCTCAGATATCCTTCCTGCCTTCTCTACCCTCCTTAACAGCCTCTTCAAGGCCTTGCTGCCTCATAAGCTCAATGTGAGAATAATTCATCTCTCTTCCTTGACGTCCCCTTTCACTGTGAGGATTGTCACCTCTTTTATCACTTTTCTTTCACCTAAGTCCCCACTGTTTCCCCATATCAGTTCATGGACTCACACATGAATTCTGCAATGATGTCCCGTGGCTAAATCTGGACTTTTTCTGTTCTTATACTGCTTTCTGGCTTATGGTGTCAATGTCCTTCTTCCTGCAGGACCTTGGTAGATGTTTTTGTTTTGTGACCTCCGAGATTCCACTTCCTCTGTGGTCTCCTCCTCTCTCTCTTTCCACGCTTTACCTCTCTTTCATTTCTTGTTCTTCCTCTTCTCCTGTCCTAACTCAACTTCTAAACTCATTGTTTTCCTCTGTCTCCATCTGGAAGCATGAACCCTAGACCCAGTTGATGTGAGTTTGAATCTTGAATCCATCACTTCCAAATTGGGCAGTTTTTATACCTTGCTGTGGCTCCATATTGCCTAGCTCATAGTTGACACTTGGAGAAGGCAATGGCAACCCACTCCAGTGTTCTTGACTGGAAAATCCCAGGGACAGCGGAGCCTGGTGGGCTGCCATCTATGGGGTTGCACAGAGTCGGACACGACTGAGGCGACTTAGCAGCAGCAGCAGCGTAGTTGACACTTAATCAACATCAATGATTATTCCTCCAATTGTCCAAGCACAAACCTGGAAGTCATTCCCGACTTCTTCTCCATCCCCTTGTCTTATCCCAGCCACAAGGATCTTGATCTTCTGATGTTTCTTGGAGCTGTCCATTTTCATTTCCTTCAGAACTGACCCAGTTCAGGGACTCATGTAGTGTCTGATTCTTAACTGTTCTATTTGTTTCCAGCTTTAGCTGCCTGATCCAATTTTTACTTTGAATCAAAGCAATCTTTCTAATAAATAATTATAGCCTCATCCATGCTTAAAATCCTATTAGGATTGATACTGCTTTCAGGATGGAGTCCAAATGCCTTGGCATGCAGTGGGAGGCCCTCACAGAACTGCTTCCTTCTCCTTTCAAGTCTTGCTTTCCACTATCCATGCCATGACCTAGCCATCTAATTTCCTACCTAAAGATGTTCATTAAACATGGATCCAGACTTATTGGATGAGACTCACTGGCATCAAATGTCCCAAGAGTTCACGTATTTGCCAAGTATCTCCTATCTCATGTGTCTGCTTTTTAGTTGGTAAGTCATGTCTGACTCTTTTGCAACTTCATGGACTGTATCCCACCAGACTCCTCTGCCATGGGATTTTCTAGGCAAGAATATTAGAGTGGGTTGCCATTTACTTCTCCTGGGGATCTTCATGACCCAGGGATTGAAGCCACATTCCCTGCACTGGCAGGCGGATTCTTTACTGCTGAACCACTTGGGAAGCCCACACTTGTGTCTGAGCACTTCAAAAATTGGGAACCAGTGCTTTAGAAAATATAGCAAAAGCATGCACAGTTCTCAACCTCAATGAGAGGTCAAAATGAAATTAATCAATGGCTAGATGATTTAGTCCTGGCTATAAATGCCATAGGAAGGAGGGTGGAGAAAGGTACTGTGAATTTCTGCCTCTTTGCCTACATTTTGCCCACAGTTTCTTCATCCTATCATTCATCATGCCTATTTCTTCTTAGCTTTTATGGAGGAAAATGTGAAATGTAAGAAAGACTTGTTCCATCCACTATTCATGGACCCTCATATCTTCCTTCCTCACCATGTCTGAGACAAGACCCGTGTCCTCACAAAACAAACAAGTTTAATTTAAATCCTGGGTTTCTTTTGCATGCATCTCAACCAGATTATATAGCCTGTAGCTCAAACGGTAAAGAACCTGCCTATGATGCAGGAGACCAGGGTTCGATCCCTGGGTTGGGAAGTTTCTCTAGAGAAGGGAATGACAATCCACTCACAGTATTCTTGCCTGGAGAATTCCATGGACAGAGAATCCTGGCGAGTTACAGTCCATGGGGTCGCAAAGAGTCGGACATGACTGAGTGACTAACACACACACATCCAACCAGTTCAGGGTGTGAGCTATATGGAATGAGACACAGGAACCCCACCTGAGGGGAAAATGAGATGAAACAATTATTAGTTTTGGAGTCAGAATTCCTAGGATTGAACTTAAGCAAATTTGTGTATTCCCTTGGACAAATCATAGATCCTCTGGGCATTGCCTCTGGCACCCCTAAATGGGCTGGGAAAGATGATCATCAAATTAGTAGCATTAGTATACCTTTTCCATGGGATCATTATGAGAATCACATAGAATAAGAGCTGTGAAAACACCTTTAAATCTTAACATGCCATGATGCAAAAATAGATTTAAGAAGGCTAGAAAACAACATTGGATCCTTGGATTGTTAGTATAATTGATATTTTCTTCCAAATGTGAGGTGGATGTTGAGTGTGGGTGAGGGGCCTGTTGTCTGAGGAGGGATTACCAACGGTCTATTTTTTGAAGTGAATCTTAAGAGCAGGAGGAGTCTATTCCATGAACCAGTTTCTTTATGTTCTTCCTTCAAAAACGCCCATGTCTTTGTCTGCTTTTTGCTCTTTCCTTTTGGAGCAAATTGAGCTTCTGAGAATCTTAGAATTAATCTTCTTGGAACACCAGGTTTAACATGTTAATACTTATGGAGAGGTCTCTGGTGGAGATGTCCCCCACCTTGGTCCCCATCTACCTCTCAAACTTAAGCTCCCAGTGGATCCTAAAATCCATCTCCATTATAGTCTAACTGGTTTGATCACTCTGGCAACCCAGAGAATTGCCTCTTGTGTTTAAGGCAGGCTGACTTGGGATAGGAAAGATTCAGTAGGTATACGTGTTTCTTTGGAGGTAAAGTATATCACTTTGCTAGGCTCAAAGAATTCCTTCTGAGAGGATCCTCAGTACCACTTGGGAGTGCTGAGTCCAAAGTGGTCAAGTGAGATACCAACTGGGAGGCAATCAGAGCTCCACTCCCAGTCGACAAAATCCACACAAAGTCAGCCAGTTTTTACTGCTTATCTTTGGTAATCCTCTGCTCTCTCTCTCCTCTCCTTCCTCCTCCCTTTTGGCCGCCCCCCACCCCCCACACTGAGGAAGGCCAGGTTTTATTCTAGCAAACCTGGGTAACAATAGATATGATTGTCAGCCTCCCTGGGGCTGGCCGGGTTTTTATGAAATTAGACATATTTGTCTCGATGTTTAGGAGCGAGCATGAAATTCAAATCTCTGTGTTGGCATTCCACGGGCCGGGCCTTTAATATTCAATGACATGACTTCATTGCGGTTTTGACAACACTATATAGAAGCTGTGCTTACCATTGAAAATTAAAGCCACTGAAAGCGTTGACAACAGCAAAATTGTGAATGCTTCCCAGCTCCTGAAGTGATTGCTATTCCAGTTTGTCTAGAAGTGCTTATTGTGTTTGTAATGCCGTCAGTTCCACTTAAAGACGACTTGAAGTCGATGCCATACAGGTAAGTACCAAAGAAATCTCCGTCTTCCTGTCTCTCTCCACACCTCCATCGTTTCCCACACAATTTTTCCACTGAGGGCCCGTTTGCATTTGGTTACAGAGCCCCTGATTCCCTCCACTTGGGAGCAGGTTGATTGCACTTTTTTTCAAGTTCCTAGGTTAACCAGACTTTAATTTTTCCTTTTGTTCATTTGCCTTTTCTTTGTCTTCTTTTTCTTCCATGTGAGTATCGGGAACACTGGGCTTTAGTGTGTTTCTGTTCAAGTCCCCAAGCGTGTGACTCCACTCCTCTCCTGTGTAAAACGAATCTTAGGTTGGGGGGTGAGGAGGATTTGGTATCTGAAGAAGGATTATAAAAGAAACTCTCTTTTGAAATGAATGCCAACTGTAAGAAGAGACGACTCTGTTAACCATGACTTCAGTTTGGATCTTTGTAATATTGAGAACGTTCAAAAGAAAACTTAAAAAATAACTAATAGTGCTCAGCTTTGCTGTTGTTGTGGGTAGTGGTATTAAAGCAGATGAACCAGTAGAGAATTCTAATGGCCTCTTCCCTAGACTGGATGCTTGCTTCAGTCTTTTAAGGAGATTTCTTCCTCTGCCACAAGTGGACATACAATGATTTTAGCAGAAAAACATTCTTGGTACAAGCCTGTCATCCTCAAGCAAGCTGAGACTCTTGGAATGTAAAACTAAGATGCAAATAAGAGAGCTGAGAGGAGGGTCTGGGGCACTGAAGGCAGTGATTTAAGAGGGACTTTGTGGCAGATGAAGGGGGCAGTGGCTGTAGGAAGGGTCGAGGGTGAAAGGTAGGCTGTATGGACATGCACAGCTTTGGTCCTAGGGAGCCAGTAAGGGGCAACTACCAGGCTTCACCCTCCCGCCTTCCTCAACACACTCCTCATTGTTATCCACTTTCCTGCTTTTCCAGACCCTGCTGGATAAAAAGAGGTTTTGGACAATGGATGATGAGCCTTCTTTTCTGTTTCTAAGCAACCTCCTTGGATTTTGGAAAATAAGAACTCCATCGCCAGAGCAGGGCTGCTATGGGGCAATTTGAATGAGGCACCAGGATACAGACAGCTGTACCCTGCACTCTTCCTGGACACGTCATGATTCCTGAGAGTTGCCATCATCTCTCCTTTCCCTGACTTTTCAGAAGGACCATGTCATTAAGGGGAGCCATAAACTCAGATGTCTTCCCAAGAGGCCTTGAAGCTTAAGAGACACTGTTGCTTTTCAGTAGCCCTTTGAGCCTTAACAAATTATTGGTGTTCCCTGGCGGTCCAGTGGTTAGGACTTGGCTGTTTCACTGCCAAGGCCTTGGTGCAACCCCTGGTTTGAGAACTAAGATCCCTCAAGCCAAGTGGCATGGCTGGGGAGAAAAACGTTGAGTAGAATTAAACAACATGGCCAGATTTTATAATTTTTAAAATATATTTAAACTAGGGGACTTAAAAACAAAAAAAGTTGTTTGGTGTTTATTAGCTTTCCCTGCCTACCCAGACCCTGGCTTGTTGTTTCTCTCCTGCTATGGCCCACACAGATTCTGGTCTCCTTTGCTATGGGTGCCATCCTTCTGCGACCATATCCAGGGCAGGGAACGTGGTCTCTTGAGTGGTTTGGAGGTTTGGGATGAGCCCGGGTGATCATCTCCTGACTTTTCACTATCAGATTCTCTCCTTGGTGCCTAACTGCTCTTACTCTGGGGGCCATGTTTTTGTTCTTTCCCCTCTTTATTTATTTTGGCTGTGTTGGGTCTTAGTTGTGGCACATGGGATCACGAGGGACCCTTCACTGTGGCATGTGGACCCTCCCGCTGTGGTGCGAGGTCTCTAAAGTGTGAAGGCTCAGCAGTTGTAGCATGTGGGGGTCTTAGTTCTCTGAGCAGGGATAGAACCCATGTCCCCTGCATTGCAAGGCAGATTCTTAACCATTGGATCACCAGGGAAGTCCTGGGGACCATGTTTTTAATTTAAAAAGTTAGACTTCTGTCTAGAACTTTGAAACATGGCATTGTTGCATGGTATTTTGAATATGAGTGATTTAGACACCACCAATATGCAACTTCATTTTTGTTTTTTTGACATTGTTTTAAACTTCATTAGTGAGAATAATTTTCCCCAATGCTCGACAAGAACTGTGACAGATATCATGGCTTTTTTCCTCAGTTTTAGTTGCTATTGTTGTTGTAGGCCATAAACACAGGTTGGTCCAATAAATAATGTATGGAGTCTCATGCATACGTGCTAAGTTGGTGCAGTCATGAATGACTCTTACCGACCTCATGGACTGCAGCCTCCTAGACTCCTTTGTCCATGGGATTCTCCAGGCAAGGGTACTGGAGTGGGTTGCCACTTCCTTTTCCAATGGAGCCTCATTTGATGGTCAAAACAGAACCAAACCTGGAATTGCATATACTTCCTTGGCGTCATTTGAACTGCTTCGAGCTAGAAGCCTGGGTGGGACAGAAGACATGGCTCTTTGACTGTCTGCTGCTCCCTGGTTTCTTGCTCTATACTCCCTGCCTTGGTCATGAGGTCTCATAGTGAATCTCCCAAGGTTGGAGGCATGGGAGCGAGTGGTGAGTGGATGAGACAGTATCTGCTCGGCTGGGGACCTCACAGTCTCTGGTATGGGCTGAGGGACCGAGCTGATTCTTCCTCTTGAGAGCAATTTCTTGGGATCTTCAGAGGTTCCCTTCTGGTTCCCTTTGTTCTGAAGTGTCCCTGACCTGTGAGTGACCCCCATCCAATTCAGCTGGACACTATGACATCTTCCTTCGCCATGGACATCCAGTGGCAAACCTCAAATCTCTTTCTGCTGAAGACACTCCTTCTTCTAGTCAGCTCCACTGACTTGGACACAAAAAGGCCCTAGGTCTGCCTTGTCCACATCCGTCTGTGAGAAATACTCATGCATCTCTTGTTCTCTTAGAGTGAAGGCCAATCGCAGCAAAGTGGCCCTCCCCGCTGGAGTCATTGGCCCTCCCTGCTGGAGTCATCTGCCCTCACCCAGCAGGTTTCCAGGTGGGAGTCAAACTCCTGCTTCCAGTCCCCTTAATATTCTCAAGCGTGAGTCAGGTGGCAGTCCTCTATGCAGAAATACATTTCAAATTCCTGCACGCGGTCCTGCTGAAGAACCCTCCGGTAAGTCTGGGAAGAGCACATAGCATTTTCTACTCTCTAAGTCCTGATTGAGCTGAGGGGTCCAAAAGTTGCAAGACCACGTTTGATTTCTCTCTTGTAAATTCTGCATAAAGGGGTAGGGCTGAAAAGCAAAGCAGGACATGTCCCGTTCTATCTTGTCACACTTTCTTGCTTCTCCAAGGGCTTTACAGTCTGGATGAGGGGCCAAAACAAAATGAGAAACAGCTTAAAAAGTGAGAAAAGAAATGTTACAAGTCAAGTAGCCTGAAGCCTCAATTGCACAGGACAGACGATCAGCACTATCAGGTTGGGGTTTGGGTGGGTGGAGGAAACCAGGACACAGGGTAGAGTCATAAGTGTATGTTTGTTCAGAGCATTCAATTTTAGCCTTATCTTACTGCTTTTCTACTTGAAATTCAAGATCTAAGCACTCTGAGGTGATGAGCCAAGCTTCAAGGGTTCTCCTGGCTGGAAATGACTGGCTGAGAAAATGCTCTGGGTCCAGGCGGCTCCTGCAGAGAGGCGCTGAGAATGATGAAATACACACTTATATTAAGCACCGTATGCATGGAAACCTTGTCTTTTTAACCTACATGTGTTTTTGACCAATTCTAGAAATCTCCTGAGAAGCTCAGCACATGGGAGAAGGGATAAACTTGGATCAACAACGGTCACTGTGCAGAAACATTTAGACACCCATTTCCTTCAATACATGTGGACACAATGCACTCTGTTGCTTAAGACTCTATTTCAGACACTGTGAGATACAGTCAAGTCTCTCAGGTAGCTATGCGATGAGAGTCACATACCACCACCCCCCTCCCCAACTAGACTCACTATGGGGCACAGTGTAATGACACATTTGAGTGTGAGGACAGTGAGGACCTGGTCAGCTCAGCAGGAAAGATGAGCTGCTGCCATAGTCCAGGAAAACATCAGACCATGGGAATCGACTGTGTCTCACTGGACTTCACCTCACCAAGTGCAGGCTGTGGTCAGTCATGGCCTCCGGGATTCCCAGATGCACAGGTATTAACTGTATTTGATGTTGACAAAGACTTTGGCAGGGTCTCTGACTCACCACTCCCTAGACCTGATGAGTCCCCCAGAATTTTTAGGCAGTGCTTCGTAAGTACCCAGTACCTTTCCTGGCACATAGTTGGTCTTCCCTGAGTATTTGTGGGTTGACTGAGTGAAAACTTGAGGGGGAATGTCTGGGGTCCTGTGATGCAAAGCATCTCTGGCTTTGACTCTGACTGGGATGGGGCCCCGGAAGCAGTGTTGGGAAAGACAGTCAAGTCTTCCCGGGGTTGGGGTGGGGTCCCCATGGCCTCAAAAGTCTTTGTCCTGTGGGCGTTTCTCTCCACCTTCCTAGTTCTTGGCCTGGCGTCTCTCTCTGTAGGTTTGCTACAAGGACTTTCTCCTTCTGAAGGAAAATGACTATATTTGTTATAAAACTCTCACCAAGGTTCCACTAGGGTCACTTTAAATTGAGGTGGTTTGGGGGATAGAGCGGCAGAGAGCTCCCATAACCTCAGTTCTTTATTGCCAGAAGGTTCCACTTTACGAGCATACTAACTTTCTATTCCCGGAACCCAGGGTCATTTTCTCCATTTCTGATCCTGCTGGGAAAGCTTCCCACAGATCTCTTTTCCTGGCGTGGCTCACCTCCCCAGAGGCAAGTCGGGGCTGAATGGGGGAGTTCTTCATCAGCTTTGCACCTCCCCTTCCTGCACCTTCCTCAGGAGGGCGCTCGCGAGCTCCCTCCCCGTGAAATCGCGTTTAAGAGATATTTTCCAAGGGGCACTGGCTCACCAGTGTTTGTATAAAAAATCTGAATTGTCACCGTCGAAGGCTGTGAGCCCCAGGCGAGCAGCTGGAGGACGGCCAGGTCCCTGAACTCAGGCCACCAAGTCACTTCCCGGGGCACCCAAGTCGGAGAGTAGCAGAGAAGAGAACCTCCCCACGGGTGGACTTGGCTTCCTCTCCTCCCTCCGGCAGGCTGGAGGTTTCTGAGGTTACAGACTGAACCCACTGTTTAATTTCTAACCTCCCATGGCTCCCAATTTAGGGCTCGCCTATGGGGTCCAACCACTCAATTAGGGCAGGCACTCAAGGCGGTGGTTGCTTTGATAGTGTGTGGTCGGAGGTGGCATCACATCCCCCCATCCAGCACCCCTTCCTTCCTCCAACGACAGCCTCCTTCAGGCTTCTTTATCTGGTAGCATCTCGGTTGCGGGTTAATGTCGTGGCAAACATCAAGTACTATTGACCTGAGAGCCACACTGGAACACGTTTAGGCCTTGAAAAACTGGGGCAGTCCAGGGAGAAAGGCCCCAGGATGGAGAAAATGGAAGCAAATGGTAGAACTGAAAACTGTACAAAGAAAAGCCTTCCCTAGTTTGGACATTTGCCAAAAGTGACCTCTGTGGTGCCTCACTCCCCTCCCTGCAGGGTTGTAAACCACTTGCTCTAATTTTCTAATAATATGAATAGCTACTCTTTGTGGAGCGCCTCCCTTTTAAGACAGGATCTTTTTCCTTCCTCCTTTACAGAGGAATGAATGGAGACTCAGAGAGGTTAATCTTCCCAAGGTGCCACAGTCAGTTGGTGGTGAAGCTGGTACCAAGTCCAAGTGTGTTCCAAAGCTGGTCTGCCCCACAGTCGCTCTGTCCCTGCTGAACTCTCACTCCTGCCCTCTCCACCTCTCTGTCCCTGTTTCTGTCTGTCTCTCATTGTGGTCTGAATTGGGTACTGACCCAAATTTTAAGGTAGCTGGAGAATACCGACTTACCTGGATCATTCATTTGCTTTCGTTAACAGTCATGGAGGAAGAGATGGACTGGGCTGGGACACGGTTTAGCTGGGACATCTTGTGAAAGGCCCACAGGTTTGTACACTCTGATTCTGTTCACTCTTTCCTCTCCCTCCTGTTCTTGGCAACTGTCCCTTAAACCCGTCTGTTCTCTGCCTCTAATATATTATGCTGATATTTTATTACCAAACAATTACATCCACTAATTTGAAAAGGAAACGAGCAGGAAATTGCAATTATAAGAGTAAAAGCAATGCTCTTTTATTTCTCCCCTTTATGCATATGAAATATGGTTTGTCATTGCGGCACAACAGACTTTCCTCCTCTTCCAGGGCTCTTCACTGCCTTGTCTTTAATAATTGAGCAGAAACAAGAGTCATAATTAGATTCCTGATAACAGAGGAGCTATCCATGGGTTTGCAGATGTGGAGGCTGAGCTTGGAGCCAGGGAGCCGCCACCATGCTGTTATAGGAGAAAACACGCTTCATGTTGTTTCACTTGAGTACCTTCCAAAGCATTCTGTACATCCACGGTCGTATGTGTAGATTATTTGTTCGCCACTATGGTTTCTCTCTGTCTTGGTCATGCTTTCCCACCCCATTGATACTGGGCTTGGTCAAGACTTGCTTTGGTCAGTGGAATATGAATAGATGAGATGTACACCTCATTTAACTGAGCAGAAGCTTTCCATGAGCTTGTGTGATTTGACCCTGTTTCCCTTGAGTGACACTCGGGAGGGCAGCTGCTCCATCTAGGTCCCTGAGTGACTACGGTTTGCAGAAATGCCCTGCTGACTCCTGATGGATGTGTGGCTAGAGCAAGAAATAAACATTTGCTGTTTTAAGCCACTGAGATCTGGAGCTGTTTTTTAAATCACAGAATAGCCCATCCAACCTGACTGATATCTCTGTGATCTCATTTGGTTCTCATTATATCCATGGGATTGAGAAAAGGGCTGACCACCCTGGGTAGTATGTGGGAAAGAGCCTGTGATGTGAAATCAAAGGGACCTTCAGGCTTAGACAAGCAGTACAGTGTCTCTGAAATCCTGTCCATTTTTAATATTACTTACCTTGAAGGTTCCTGAGAATCCGAGTCAGTGTATGCTAGAGGTCCTGGCATAGTGCCCATCACAGAATAAACACCCAGTAAAAGATAATTTAAAATAGTATCTTTAGAATCCTCTTTTGATTATGTCCATTGAATAGATATGAATGTGGAGGCCAAACTGGCTGCAAACACCTGCTCAAGCTCATTTCATAACAACTTAAGTGTGAGCTTCAGAGCTGTGTCCAGAGTTGTCTCCCTGGACTAAATGTGTTCCCTGAGTGCTATGCCTAGAACTGTGCTAAGGGGTCTAGGGTGGGGATTGGTGGCAGCGGACACGTCCAGAGATGACAACACTGATCCCTGTGAGATGAGCTAGATTACAGAGGCAGCCCCAAAGAAGCAACTTGTTTATCTGAAGCATACGCTATTCTAAAATTCCAGCTTTGGGTGCATAAGAATCCCCCAAGTGGCATCTTAACATGTGGATTCCCTGGTTCTGCTCCTAGAATTTCTAGCTTAATGCTATCCTATCTGATCAGCACATGACAGGATCTAGCATCGGGGTCCCTGGGTTCAAGTACCTCCTCTGCATTAATGACACAACCTTGGGCAACCACTCTGTACCTCAGTTTCTTCATCTGTGAGATGGGACTACGTGAACAGTTATGTATTACAGTGTGAGTTAACTTGGGTAACGCATGCAGACCTTATGGCCCTGAGCAAGCACTCAGGAAGTGTTACCCACTAGTATTCTGATGCAGGGGTTCTGAGAACCACTTGTCCAGAAATTTCTCTAAGGAATGGCCCAGGGCCTTCCTCTGGTCTCCTACCTGGGAACACCTCCATGGGAATTTTAGGGGCACTGGCCTCCACCATGGTGGGGTCTGTTGGAGGGGGTTTCAAGTCATGGAGGCTTTGAGTGTGGAACCTATTTAGGTCAAGCAGTTCTTCTGTTGTTCAATAGCTAAGTCGTGTCCAACTCTTTGCAACTCCATGGACTACAGCAAACCAGGGTTCCCTGTCTTTCAACATCTCCTGGAATTTGCTCAAACTCATGTCCATTGAGTTGGTGATGCCATCCAACTATCTCATTCTCTGTCGCTCCCTTCTCCTGCATTCAGTCTTTCCCAGCATCAGGGTCTTTTCCAATGAGTCAGTTCTTCACCTCAGGTGACCAAATTATTGGATTTTCAGCTTCAGCATCAGTCCTTCCAATGAATATTCAGCATTGATTTCCTTTAGGATCGACTAGTTTGATCTCCTGGCAGTCCAAGGGACTCTCAAAAGTCTCCAACACCACAGTTCAAAAGCATCAATTCTTCAGCACTCGGCCTACTTTATAGTCCAACTCTCACATCCATACATGACAACTGGAAACACCATAGCTTTGACTATATGGACCTTTGTCAGCAAAATGATGTTTCTGCTTTTTAATACACTGTCTAGCTTTGTTATAACTTTTCTTACAAGGAGCAGGCATCTTAATTTCATGGCAGTTCTTCTTGTTGGCTATTAAACTGCAAATAGGCCATCTCCTTCCGTTCACTTTTGCAGAGGTTTGCTCCTGGGAGAAGACCCTTGTTAGCAGACTTTATTTGTGAACAATCTCTGGCTGGCAGGTGGGCAGAAATCTGGAGAAGTTCCTGGCACTTGGTGGCCTGAGGCTGGAGTCAGGGCTGGATTTGCCTCAAATGA